>NC_031965.2:27416284-27777951 GCF_001858045.2 Oreochromis niloticus | reverse complement strand
TATTTCACCATACTGGTCTGGTAATCCACAAATGAGCCCTCAGGTTCGGGTGGTGTACCTTCATCCAGCTAAGGAAAAACACACATCAGCACACAGTTAAAATGGCACTGCATTTTTTCATTTTAGGCACGAGCGGTTTGTCCTTCGCGAAAGGAACAAACATCTTCAAACGTGAAGGAAATCAATTTTTCAGCTCTTTACTTGTAATGGCACGTTAAATCTAATCTACCCTTCAATTATACCAATTCTGCCAGGTGTGCAGGCATCAGCAAACCGACATTAATGCAGCTTTATATTCAGGGAAACCCTCTGTATGAATGATAAACACTCATTATGAATTATCCACTCTGTAATTACAGCTTTAAAACAGCATCAACCCCAAAAACATTTGATCATCAGCTTGTAGTTCAAACATTATACGTTTCTAGCATTTCTGCCAAATTAGACTACTTGTAATATCACGGAAAAGGCAGAGAAGACAAAGGAGATTCCAGAAAAACATGCTTGTACTGAAAGATAGCATAATACTGCAAGTGCATGATGTTTGCACCTCCTGCTGATAGAAATAATACGTTAAAATCTGCAGCCTCAACTAGGTGACTCAAAGTTAATCAGAAAAGCTGTTTAAATCACCGCTGCTAAAAACCACAATGGAGGGTGACCATTACGCCAATGAGATTATATGGGAGGATTATCCCCATTTAATCAACTACACTGACTGACACACAGACAAAACACGCACCTGCATGCTCAACATGTACTAAAAATGAACCATTTTCATAAATTATTCATGACATGCCACACAAAGTTGATGCAAAGATGCCGTTCCCTCTGGTGAAGCCACACTCCTGAGACGCTTCTTCACCTTTGCAATGCTCCTCACTCAGTACGGTAAGGAGAAATATAATTAGCTGAGGCTAGCTGCTGCCTGTACTCGAGATAAAAGGCTTTTTCTTGGTTTGCAGGCCAATAGTTTCACTGTTAATTGGAAAGATAGGTCAAATTATCTGACTCCGAGTAAGAATGGCTGCGTTCACAGTCAATGTTCCTTTGCTTCAGTTGCTCGTGATTTGTATTAATATGTTAATCAGTGACTTTTAAATGATGCCTGGGAAACATTATGGTTGTAATCAAGATGTTACACAGAGCAACGAGAAGTCATGGGTCAAATGAACACAAGAAAAGAATAAAACTTTAATTAGATGATGATTGCTCTGTAACATTTGCTTCCATAAGACAACTTCTGTTACTACTACTAACTTTTAATACATTTACCGCACACTCAGTTTCTTTATAGCATTCTGGCTTCTGTCAGTGGGAAATCTTTCAAAACAGGATGTTTCCCCCTACGCAGGTTTAAAAATTCATACTAAAATGGACTATAACTGTGTAATATAATATCAAGTTGCTGCATTTTTAGTGCACTACGTTTAATTTTCCATGCCTGTTTTGGATGTTGGGGACAGGGTGGACAGCAGGTGGTTTTGCTCATTGTAAGATAATGTTGGATGATGTATTGTCTGACTAGCAGCCATGCTGTCTTGCAACACAAATGAAGACAGAATAGAGCTGTCAATCAACACATAGCTGGTGATGAGCTGAAATAGATGACGGTGAAAGGCAGACAATCGCTGATGCGGACTAAGAGCTTAAAAAGTGGAGGTTTTTTTAGAGCTGCAGTAATGTCTGTTATTTATGAACCAGAGAGTGCAATTTAATTCACCCAATAAAACTCCAAACATATCTTTAAATTGGTGTAGATGTTATTCTGTGGCTTCTGATCCAAATGACGACACAGTGTAACCAGCTGCACTCACCTTGGCCATGGCATCTGCGATCGACTCCACCATCCCTCCCACCATTCCCACCTCACTGGCAGCTTCATTAAGTGTCACCATGATGTCATCAACCGCCTCCTTCATGAGCTGAGCTGCCTCTGCTATAGCATCATGGGTATGGGATGCCTGTGAAATGTGACATGGCACAAGCACATATGAAATATACGCACCTCCCATTTTCAGAGGTTTAAAATTACCTCGTCAAACTAACCCATATATCAGGATACCAGGATTTATTTGCCTTGAGTAACAATTAGGTTTTTGCAATGGTCATTATCCATTTGCACTGAAACCGAGTCATTTTTGCAGCGTTTGGCTGAATCTGTGCAGAGAGTATAGCTCTGTACACTATAAACACGAGCAGCCAAGACCTACTAGCACCCATGCATGTCCATGTCATAACATCGCCTCTAGCGTGTTTGACAGATAATGTGGTATGCTTTGGATCATGAGATTTGTTGGACGTGGACTAGCACGAGGCGAGCGCCATTTGCCCATTTGCCCATCGTATTATGGCTGAATACTGCATTTTTACCTGAGGTTATTCCTACAGCTTATAGCTCTATGAATTTGAGCTTTTGTCACCCCCCCCTTTTCCATCTGAGGAGCAGAGTAGGCTGCATTCTCTATGTCTGGTGCAGTGCTTCATACCTATATTGACGATGCTCAATGTGATGAATTGTTGGTCTGCTTTGTTAATCCATCCAGAGGTAGATCTCCGTCTAAACAGAGGCTCTCCTACCGGATTATGGAGCCCAGCTCTCTGGCATATGGTACAAAGGGACTCTCTTTTTTCCTCAATGTGTGAAAGCACATTGAACCAGAAGAATCCTCATGGGGTCTTTTTAGAGGTGTTCCTGTGAATGATGTTTGTGCTGCAGGTACTTGATCATCACTGCACACTTTTGTTTGGTTCTATCATTTGGACCTGGCAGTCCCGTCAGTGGTTCATTGTGTCCTCTCGGCTGGATCTACCGTGCAGTCGGATGACGGTGGTCTGACTCTGGTTCAGCAGCTGCTTTGTGAGGTTTGTATATATGTTTGATACTACGTGTGTACAGAGTGAATTGACTGAAAGGGTACAAACTGTTCTGTCCTCAACTTCTGTTCCCTTAAGGAGAGGAATTAGATACACCACCAGGTTGCCCCGTTGTGAAGCTGGGCTCGGTGAAGAGCGGCTATCAAACTGTGGGATGACTGTGATGATAAGGGTGTATTATATGCAGGCAGGGCCTCACATATGTCACATATTATCTGCCTTAATGGCGTGAACAGAAGTGTCTTCAACCAGGAAGCGTGATATCTCATACTGTGTGTGTTATACCTTGTTCCACTCCTTCAGGGAACAGAAGTTACTGACATAACAGTTTCTTTCTTTCCTCCATCTGGTTTCATGTGTCCAAAGATTTTTCTTTTTTATTCAGAGATATGAAAAATCTTGTCTCTGAGTGTAACCAGTGGTTCGCACTTTATGGTAAACCCTCTTTATTTCCATTCATTGCGGTTTTTGAAGACAATTATGTGCTTACCAAGTGTTCAAGAATTGGTTAGATGCTGTGAAACTGTTTTACTTAACCATGGAAATAATTCTGTAATCAGACCTTTTTGTGCTGCCGAGCTGGTTGGTGTCCATTCATTATTTTTAAGAATTTAGCAGATTATTAATTTGATTACTCCTAATTCTTCTGGGATTATTTACTTATTTTAAGATGCAGAAATTTTGTAAAACCCTTTTAATTAAAGCTGAAAGTCTCCACTTCAATCGTATTTTGATCGACTGATTAAAACTGTGGTGGCACAAAGACGTAAAGGGTGCCCGTCTCTCCCTCGTCACCCATGTGTGATACTCTTTTGCTCCCATTGTTTGGTAGGAGGAGTTAAAAAGGCCTAAATGATCACACCCTTTTGAAACATCACTGTGTATCATAAGTGTGCAATAAATACAGTTAATTATACTTGTTGATGCACTGGAAAAGTTAATGATGGAGATCATTTTCCAATATGTGTAAAGGAAGTGAAGGAGCACTTTAAACAAGGTGCATAAAACATAAAATGGTCGTGCCTTTGGGTTTCCTCCACCCTCTTTGGCAGCATAGAGCATTTGCAGAGCCGACTCAGCCATAGTCTTTGTTTGGTCCAGGAAAGTCATCTGCTGCTGGTGGTCCTTCAGCTTGGATGCCACACCAACGGAGGCCTTGATCAGTGGCTCAAAGTAGCCAGCCAACTGGGTCACCTGAGGTAAAAATAAACGTTTTTAATGAGTCCAGAGAAACAGCACAAGTCAGCACTTCAGCCTACATATCGCTAAGTGTCATATTCACACGTGAAGAAGCACAGTTTCACAAAATGAGCAGCTTCTCAAATTATTTCAAAATGGTACGGTCATATAAGTGTTAAACCTTTTATACATTTCACTTACTGGGCACAATTTCAGGCCATTAAGCAGACTGTTTGGTGTGCAGACAGAATAAAAAGGAATATGTTGCAGTAATAATCTTGTTTGCAACACATGAAGATATGCTGATAAGTTTGCAAAGATGGACAGTGACACAGAGCATTCTAGTGGGAGGTGAAAGTTTACTCATATAAAAGTGAAAGTAAGCCTGCTGCTTGAACAATGCATCAACTATTTAAAAAAAATATCACTATTATTTAATGACAGATAATGCTGAGATAATTATAACAGCCCACGGCAAACATAAACATATAGGCAACACTCCTGCCACTGAATCCTGCTGCTGACAAAGTACAACTTTGTTGCTCCACAGTTGCAGTATAATAATAATTAAGGCACTGCCCTATATACCTTGTGTCCTAGTTGGGAAGCTTCGCCCCTGGCAGCAGTGGAAACGGGGTCAATTAAGTGGCCAATTTCCTGCACGGTGGACGTCAGTTGCTCTTGTAGTGCCTGAAGAGAGGAAATAAAAAGAAATTGGTTTTTGTGTTGCTTTTTATGGGAGACAGAGGTGCATTCAAAGAAGGCAGCTGGGACCTGCTAAAAAGCAGGAAACATAACAGAAGGATAACTGCCCTGAGCTACTCTGACTTTTAATATGCGAGCTTAAACTTTTTATTATTTAGCAGGTGCCAAAACTTCCCCATTAAAGCCAGTGTCAGGGTATTAAACATAAGACTCACATCCCATCCATACTGTGCTGAAGGACTACTGCAAGAAGAACTACTGCCATTCAAATATTTTGTTACATTTAAAGACACAAAAAGAAAAGAAAGAAATAATCCCTAGTCTCTCTTGAATGGTCGGAGAGAAGGACAAGGACAGAAAACCTAATTAATACCACTAAAAATAGACTCAAAACTGAGCGATTTAGCATGCAAAAAAAAAAAAAAAGTGGGAAAAGTGGAAGTGGGAAAAAGAAAAGGCAAACAGAGCAGATTAATATCTACGCAAGTAACAAAAAGACAAATGAAAACACAGACAAAGTTTGTGTCTGCAAAGATTCTGAGCCATCTTCCGATGACCGCTTACCTCCAGTGAGATGTCGTCTCTGCTGGGTAAGTTCTGGCTGACAGCGGCCAGAGAGGCCTGCTCAATGTCCCGGATACATTTGTTGATGTTATCGATTGACGAATCGCACTCCCGCTGGCCTGGGGCCTTGTCCCTGCGAACAGGAGAAGAGAAAATGAGAACCAGAAAGACAAAAATGAGTAATGAAGAAAGGAAAAGACCAGAAGAAGAAATGTTAACATTGGAATTATTAAAAACACAGACACATTGCAGGATTTTTATCCCCCCCCCACCCCCTTTCTCTACTGGCTTCCTCGTCTCATTGCTGCTCAGGTCACATCTGCCAAACTGTGGCCTGTAGGGTCTCGTCTCTGCATAGGGAGATCAAGCCAGGCAGCAAAATTAGCTTTGAAGCCTTTGATTTGTCTGTGGCTCCGGCCTCATGGGCAGATTAAGTTCGTTAAACATCCATTTCCATGCACGGTGGCACACCAAAAGTAAGACTAAAATAAAACCTCATCTCTGTGCTTAATGAGGCTGACAAAGTTATGAGCCCGGCTGTTGCAGGATGCTATGTGTATTCTTTGGCCTGAAATATATCACTGAATTCTATTACACTCCCAGTACTGAATTTGCAGTCTAAAAAGGAAGACAGCGATAAGGGCATCAGAACAGAAAGCGACGCTAAGCCGGCTACGCATGAATGCTAATGTGCAGATGTTCTGAGACGAATGAGAACCTTAACATTCAGTGTGTTTGACTCAGGGAATTAGCCTCTCATGGGCATCAGTTTTGTTCTGATCAAGGTCAGGTACAAAACTGTGTGAAAGAGGAGATTAAAAATGTGAGCTGCACAAAACACAAGTGTACGTAACCCCAGGTTACAGCTTTTGGCTGCCCCCTCTCAAGGTGCTTTATACAGCAATACAAGCAGATAAAAAGGGAGCACAAACTGTGTTACGAACAATTCATCACTGCACGGAAATAGACTACAGTGGTGTTGAAGTGCGATAAATTATTAAACTGATGATTTGGAGTCTTCCTGGGTTGAAAGGGTTTCACAATCCCTGCCAAATCATGATATTATTTTGTTTTTGTTTAAACTCTGCTAGCCTAGCTGTTTGCCCATTTTCAAGCTTAAATCTGAACAGATGCTGGCACTAACTTCATATTTATCTAACAAACATGAGCAGTATTGATCTCCTCACCTAACCATCAGCAACATAGTGAATGTACCTATCACCCAAAATGTCAAAGTGTTCCTTAAATGTCAAACCTTTGCATAAACACTCCTGCTGTAGTTTGTCTTTTGCAACTAGTTTTGTAAAACCTCACTGAATCATTGTTAACTAACCGGATGGCTGTGATGAGACTCTTGATGGAGTCGGAGACAGTACGAGAATGACCGGCCAGGACGGACCACGTGGGCGGGTCTTTTGGGTTGATAACCAATGAGCGTGCGGTTTTGAGCAGATGGGTCGAGCTATCAAGCATGGACCGTGCCGACTGGAGGATGGGCTCCTGTGCTGCAGAGCCCTGGAGAAAAAACAAACTCAATCTAAATTTTGCATAATTTTCCAAATTTTTCTTCAACTGGTAAACTGTAAAAATGCGCAACAGTCCTGCACTAATGTTGACAGAGCCACACCTCAGTGCTGATTTTAGCGGGCACGCTGGCAAACTCTGGGTTGGAAGCAAATGTTGTTAAGTTTTCAACAGCTTCAATTAGTGGAGCCGTGGCGACTCGACACCTGTTCCTGTTTTCCTCTGAGAAATCACCATCTAAAGCCTGGAAAGTGAGAGAATGGAATAAAAAAAAAAAAAAAAAAGGGTGTATGAAACAAATAGCATTAAAACTGACTGTATTAAAGTTACCAAAAGCAAGCACTGAGAATAAATATTTAAAAAAAGACAGACATATGACATAAAAACAGGGATTCCTCCAGATTATCACACAAGGAAAAGACAGAAATGTTACGTCTAAGCTAAGTTTATAGCTGTACAATGACAATTAGGTCACAGAGTCAAACTTTTGACATGATAGAAGCCTACCTTAATTGTTTTGACCAAGTTGGCAGTGCTGTTGGCAACCTCCTTGGCAGACTGCACAAAGTGCCTCTTGGCAACAGGATTGGTTGTCTTAGAAGAAGCGAGACGACAGGCATTGCACAATGCCGAGGTGTGCTTAGCAACAATGGTGGCTGCTGAGAGAACCTGTAAAACAGTAAAATAGTAAATTGTCAGTGATACTGCAGGCATGGACAATACAACATACATTCAGGACAGTATCTGCAGCAATAGATCACATCAGAGCTGACTACTGGAAATACTTTGATATAAGAGGCCCAAATGTACAACAAATGTAGTCTTATTATTTTTGTTTTGAACGTTTTCTGGAACTTTTGGCTTCATCAGAAAGTCGCAGCAGAGATAAGAAGAAATGAGATGAAAGAAAGCAGGAGAACGCAGGTAAGGTCTGGTTAGCAGGGGAATCGACTCAGGAACTCCCTGCAGATGTCCACGTGGTATATGTGCAGTTTTGTGCCATTACCATTTATCTGAACTAAAAATCATTTACTAATAAAAGATCTTCATTAAAATCTCTGGCATAGACCGATGAGCTGGAATGTGACTTATGTGAGTTTTTAGGAAGTTACATAATTAGACAAAAAGATGTTAATCTTCAACGCAGAGTGTTGTTGATGGAAATAAAGGCAATAATGGGGTAAATATTAATATTAGACTTCCAGATCTGCAGGGAAAGCATCTGGCTACCAAACAGTTGGATGCTTCTGCACGGGGTGTTTGCACAGAATATTAAGCAATTCGGAGCAAACAGATAACCGTCTGCTTCAATAATTCTGTTTTCTAGAAATTTCTTGATTCTGACTGTTGTGGTGGTCTGCATTTAGTGACTGAATTTTCTTTCGAAACACTTCTCTTAAACTCAAGAAGTTGGGTTTATTTAAACAAACAAAAAACAAAAAAAGTCTACAGATTAGTTTATGTGAGCGTGAACCATCAACACAGGAATGTCTTTATGCAAGTCAAGCACCAGAGAAAGGCAGTAAATAACAAGACAGACACAGGAACAAAACAAGACCGAGCTGCAGCAGATTAAATTATTCTGAACACATATCAGTCCAACACACTGGTCTGATAATGAATCATACTATAATATCTCTGCAGAGCAGTGTAACCACAGTGCTATGTTGGCACTGTATATTACACTTTTATATAATTAACTGGCTTTGGGAGGTGCACTGTATATAAAGAGAACAGTGGATATACCTGGGAGGGGCTGCTTTCTGGGTCAACAAGATTCTGACAGGCCATCTGGATTGCTTGGTTGGCTTTAGCAAACTGTATGGGATCCACCAAACCCTGGTGTCCTGCCTGACTGTTAGGGTCTGACACACCCACCAAGTAAGAAGCCTGTGGAAAAATAACACTCATCAAACAGCATTCCCCATCACCCCGACTGCTGTTTCTTTATTTGCCCAGGGAGTGTGACAATCGTTGCTCTAACACTCTGTACCTGTCCTGCAGCTTCAGTGAGGCCACACAGGGCTTTAGACGCTGATCCCACACAGTCTCCAAATGCAGACACGTCCCCGGTTTTGCAGTTCTGAGAAATGCCAGCCATAGACTCTCCCAGGACCTGAACAGAGAGTCGGCAGAGAAGAAATGGTACGCTTAAGATGCCTAATTGGAAGTGCGCCGTGTGCTTTGTGTCTGTCTGCTTTAGTCAAAAGCCTACCTTCGAGTTCTCCATCACACTCTCGATACAGTCAAAGTAGGAGAGGTCACTGACCGGTTCATTGGGGTTGTCAAGCATTCCTCTGACAGCCTGAGAGATGAATAAAAGTTTTATAGAAGTTTGAGAGGCTTTTATTTTCACTTTATTCTCATTAGTCAGTGCCAGAAAAGAGAGGCGTCTTATAATCCACAGCTTGTATTGAAACTCGCTGACACCATTGTTGATTGCGAATGCTTGATCACAAGGTGGTAAAGTTTTATTTACCTCCAACTCTCTCAGGGCATTGTCACACTCCTTCTGCCCAGGAGCCTGCTGTGTGCACAGAGTGATCAGCTGGTTGATGCTGTCAGTCACAGCTCTGGCATAGAGAAGAGGAACAAATATCACACTCCAGTCCACGAGAGCGTAAGGGAAACAGGCTTTTATTCTGTGCGCGTCGGTTTTGAAATGTGAGAATTATTCCTGCTTGTTTCTGTGTGGTAATAACACAGCTTATACTCTCACCCTTGCAAATATCAACGTCTTTTTTGTTTGTGCAAGCTTATCAATTTCATCCCCTTATCTGATCGTCTCAACATTTTGTTTGCATCTCTCTTTTTGTTTGCTTTTAATTTTTTAAGTGACCCGTTTTGGTTGGCTGCTGCAATTGGCCCCATTAAACCCATTAATGAGTATGTTATCATAGCAAGCAGATGTCTGAGTGCATTTCGCTGATAATGTGAAAATCATAACAAAGCCCACTTGCCTTGATAGACGCTTTTACCATATGCTCATTGCCGAATGAGTAAAGTGGTAGTTTAAAAAACAGATCTAAACCAATAGCAATAAAATATAATTATCCCGTTCATAGCTCTGAACAGCTAATTATTTGCTGCTAGTCTTATTACCGAACCCTGGATCTTGAGCCTTATATCGACTCTTTGATCTTAAGATCTATCATGAGATACTACCGATCAAATGTGCTGTAAATATTAAAAATCATGGTTTGTGGGTGTGTGTGTATGTAGGGGCCAGTTGTAGTACCTTGCTGCAGCAGCTAGCAGGTTCTTGGCGTTTGCTGCTGCTGGGTCCACAGACAGACTTTTAGCAGCCAACAGCAGTTTGCTAGAAGCCATGGAGATGTTCTTCAGGTTACCAATCACCTGCACCTGGTCGTCCTTTTTCTAGAATGACACACACACATAAGCGTGTGAAAATACATTTAAAAGGAGTCTGAAGTCTTTGTCTCTTTACTGGGATACCTGAGTTGTGTTACGTGCTACTACTGTCTTAATATTGATGACCAGATGTTGGAATTGAGATACAAAACCAACCTGAGTGTGCCCAGCCATCTCAATGCCAGCATCCAGGAACTCATCAAAGTCTTGGCTGAACTTTCCAGAGGCCACAGCCAGCTGGCTGCTGGAGCCTCTGGAGGCGTGGACCACCTCGCCCGCTGACTGGTTTAGTTCAGCTGCTGTTTGGTTGAGCTCACTCTGGGCCTCCTGGAATGACTTGGAGGCCGGTGGGATCTGAAGGCAGCACAAAATAGAATGATTCAAGATGAAAGAAATTCAAGCATCAGACGATCATCTAACAGTTCCCCAATGCATTCACAGTGGGTGTATCAGCAATAATGATGTCACTTTAGCGCTAACCCTATAAACTGAAAACTATCTGTAAACCAAAACATCTTTAGTCTTAAGTTTGAAACTTGACAAATGTCTAAAAAGCAACAGAAAAGTAAATCATGACCCTTTCCTGACTTGCATGCTTATGATAAAATGAAATCAGGTTTACACTCCCGTCAGATGAACAACGCTGCTGAATGATTTATAAGTGGTCCCTAAAGAATGCTTGAAATGATATTTAAAAGGTCAGTCCTGCTCTTCACTTGTACGTGTCATTAATCACATATTTCTCGAGGTTGTTTCTTTTTTCCTCCCGCCGTGGGAACGGAAAGCAATCTGTGATGCCGATGTTGTGCCGGCAGAGCTCCGATGACTCACAGTTTCAATCAGTAGCTTCTTGCTGGCCTCTCCGATGCTCTTGAGAGCCATGTCCACATCCTTCTGGCCAGGTAGACAGTTGACGCAGTTGTTTAGGGAATGAGACACAGCCTTCGCCACCTGAAACACACAGCAAACTGGGTTAAGGGGGTGGGCACAGGTGGACAAGCTAATCTAGAAATCCAAACTCAAAACGTTAATGAGCATAGCAATTATCCCCAATAAGTGCCTGTTGTCCATAAGGCTGAAAAGGTTTTTGTCAGATGTAGTGAGAATTTTCAACTGTGCCAAACTTTCACGCCTCTGAAAACAAACATTTTTCACTTTAAACTGCTGCACTTTTTAATAGACTCATGGAGTAGGCCATTATTTTTATTTTAAAGGGTCATTTATTATATAGTTCATTAGTTTATATAATTTTTTTATTACATTCATTTGTTGTACTACTTTTATTTTTATATTTTATTTAGGCCATTACTTATTTTCATAGACCTGAGTCTTAAGAAACTGCGTCTCATTCGGTCATGCTTCTTCATGGTAAATAACAGAATTTTTTTTTCATCATAAATATCACATAGCCAGATCTGAAGCACACAACAACATGACATGAGATCTCAGTGAAGCAGTTCAAAGATAACAGAGAGGCTCACACATCCAAAATTAATTTGTTTTACTAAACGTTTCCAAAGGTCTTAGATAACACTATTTGCTTATTCTAATATTCATTTTTTTCCATTGATACCACATAATTTATTCATTTTGAGTGGAAAACACCTGGGCAACGAGGTATAAATAATTAAAATACTTTGCAATAAATTGCCACCTGGTTTATTATAGAGTTACTTCCTAAATTTGACAGGTGTTCACTTGACTGCATCACCAAGCAGATGTAGATATTCCTTCTAAACGTAAATATTCAACTAAATCATCTAATTCATATTAACCAAAAGAAAGAAAGGCTGATTAATAAATATATTAAACAAAAACAGAACCTGGTTTCATCTTTAAAAGTCACATCATGTAAATTCACGACATAATCAGTAAGATCTATTATTAAACTTCCTGTTCAATTCCTCCGTGAGTCCCAGGGGAAAAATATTACTTTTAACAGTGTATTTCATTTACACATGAGGTAGGAATTCTATCACATAGTCAAGGACTTAATTAGTGCTTCTAAAGCAGTTCAGGATTGTTCAGGAGTTTATTTTGATGACTTTACTTTTAAGGCACAGGTGCCATAATCTGAAAGGAAGCCGAGGGCTGGACCGAGCCTTCCTGCCATCTGCAGTGTTGGACTCCATAACCTCGAGCAATTCTGAACCATCTCACCTGTGCCAGTCTCTGCTGGCTCTCAGCGTCTCCAGGGGAAATCAGTGCCTGCTTAGCCTCATGTATGAGAAGCGCCGAGCCCTCCATAACGTCACGGGCCGAGTCCAGCATGGCAGCCGCGCCTTTGGGGTCCGTGGTGGACGCAGCAACGCCACGGGCTGCTTGGGCGAGTGTTTTTAGAGCCTGAGCTGTCTCTCTGGCTGCTATTCCTACACGCAGGATGATGAGAGGTAAGAGGCAGCACAAATGTAACTGACACAAAGAGGCATCACAGTGCGTTATTACAGCTATGACACTTTGTGACAAGACAGTGTTCACTGTCATCTTCGAGTCATAAAAATTTGTAACGGCATTTGTTAAAGGCACAAAAAGTTATTCTTCTGTCTCGAGAAATGTGCAGCAACAAGCAGCAAAACAAAGGTGCCATGAGGCTCTTTCCCTCACAGACAGGAACCGACAATGAGAGTCTCATGAGAAATGTGACATCTCATCCACAACAAATTAGCTGGATAGGATAAAACAAATGGAATGAAACCACATTATGGTTCAGATAACAAGATTACTCAAGGGGGGGGGGGGGGAGAAAAAATGGGTTCCAGGTGATGGGTGCGTTTCTCCTCTGGTTCTTTGGGCTATGCTCTAACCGAGGATACTGTTAAAGCTAATGAAATCACCAGCGAGCCTTGCGTGTGTGTGTGTGTGTGTGTGTGTTACATTCTGGAGAGGAAAGCAAGAGATAATAGCACAGGATGAACTTGAGAAAGGTCAAGACAACTAGTGACCATAAATTCAGCTCATTAAGGTGCGACATCAAGCTGTGGTCTAGTTGGTTTATAATAAAGAAGTAGGCCTTCTTGAGGCAATAGATGAAAGGTTGTATGTAGTTTCCTAAAATGATAAAGATTTCTTCCTCTTGCCTCGGTTTGAAGGTTTTTTTTACTGGAATGATGTCAGCAGTACCAACCTGTGTAGTGTTCATTTCCTTGTGCAGCACAGGTGAGCAGCTGAGCCATAGAGGATCCCACAGACTTGGAGGTGCTGCCCAGATCCTGAGCACACTTCTCCAACTAGAGAGGGGGGAAAAAAGAGAAAATAGAGGCTTTGTATTTTAGTAACTGAAAACAAAATATTAGCCTGTAAACTATCACTTCTAAGCTCATACATGCTCATGCTTCATGCCCTGGAAGCATGAGCATGTCTTGAATCTAGTGCAGCTGAGTCCTGACTCTGTTTTATGGGGCTACAATGTTTCTTACTGATTCTCCAGGAAGTGGTTTTAGTTGGGCATTCACAGCAGTCATCTTGGCATCTTGTAGCTCACTTCTTAGGGTCTGGATGGCTGTAAGGGCAGAGTCTATCTCCATGGGGCCACAAGCTTCATGAGCCTAGAAAAAAAGCAAGTATATGGTCAATTACAGCTGTTTTGTTTCACTTGTGAGCAAAGATCTTTGAACAGAAATTAACTTTTTGTCTGTTTCTATGAGGTCTAACATTTTTATATGATCCACAAAGGTAAAATACTTTCTTGCACATGCAATTGGCATGTCCAACATCCAGCGATTTTGTGAAAACTATGCATGCAAGAATAAATTCCTACATGCACGCATGGGAATGCGAGAATTCCCGTGCGTGTCTATGTTCTACCTTCTGTGCAGACGTCCTCAGCTCCGCCAGGCAGGTGGCCAGGTTCTTGGCACACTGACCCAGTTGCATGGCTGCAGCCTGATCAGTCACCGTGGGAACAGATGACTTGGCCGAGGTCACCATCTTACTGCCAGGCTGCAGAGAGAGAGAGAGACGTGGGAAAGACAGGGAAAACCCCCCCCCAAAAAACCCCATTAATTTAAATTCTAAATAAAATTTTATTTATTTAAATCTTATAGGGCTCAACGGAACGCTTTCCCTTAGAGAATCAAGCAACCAAAGCACTGTGTACTTCACAGACTTGGTTATATTTCTCTAACCGCCCGCTAACACCAAAAAGAGGTTACCGGCCTATTTTTAACGTCCCCACATGACAGAAGCACTATTTATACTTTCAGCCTGGTTTCCAATGTAGGACTGAAGTTACCCAGTACGAGTGCGGGCACATAAACTTTTAACAATCCCCACACCAGCAAAACAGGCAAACCAAAAGATCATAAAGGGCTGCACCTGTAAGAAGTTCTGGCTGGCAATAATGAGGGCCAACTGTGCACTCAGGTCCTCCGGTTTGGCCTGGCTGCCACGGACTCCCTGGACAAGCTGTGGGATGTGATCTGCAACTGCCTACACACAAACAAACATGGAGACACATTACCATAAAGATATGAAAGAAACATAGTATGAAGCACAAATTTCAATGCAGTTCACATTGCAAAAAAAAGCCAAAACCACCAAAAATAAATGGCACCCCGCTGTTAGCAACATCCCTCACCTTACAACTCTGCACCAGCTGCTGGTGAGCAGCTGTGTTCTTGTTGGAGGCGGCGGCGTTTTGAGCAGCGGCGATTGTCTGTGTGGCTGCAGCTGCAGCTTGCTTGGCAGCATTCTGAGGAATAATGACAAGACCCACACAAACATCACATGTAGAATATGGTTTCGCAGTCACGGTGTCACACTCTCTTCACTCCTCTGCTTCTGGATGCTGAAATGTAAATAGGCTGCTAAATATGCAGCATAAAAGACTAATAATTAGGAGTGGGATTTGTGTTCTCATACGTTTTCTTCTTATATTTAAAAAAAAGATGTTACGTAATAAGACTATACACAAGGAAAGTGCGTTTAAAAAATGTAATTAAATAAACCAACAAAATCAATCCTTCTGAACGAGCTCAACATTATTATTTGAGGCGATATTGAGTTGTGAGTCAAGCAACCTTAAGGCATACGAGCAACTTTCGATCCATTTCGATTGTACTTCTTTTCCCATTTCAGGCAAAAATAAATAAATAAACAAACTGAAGCAAATATTTAAAACCTGACATTTAAATGGTGAAAAACAGCTTACTAAACATCAAAATCTCATCTTCCCTAATCTTTGGTGCCTCATTTGAACTTTGTAGACGGTGACACAGTATCCTAATACTAATACAACTTTGGAGATGGTGACATTTAGAATTGGTGCTGGAGATAACACTGTATCACCTCCCAGGCTAAATTCAGGAAGAAATATCATCTGTCTGTGGTAGCTGATTCACTTGGGTCGACGTGCAACGGCTAATTTTGCTCTGCTGACCTCCAGTCTGTTGATCAGTTTCTTCTTGATGGCATTCTGAGCAGCAGCATTAGTGGCCACACGCAGCCCCTCTGCAGCCTCCCTCAGTCTCTGCTGCTGGTCTTCATTCTCTGGGTAGGCTGCTGCTCCCTGAGAACACACACACAGATAAGCATATACATGACAGATAGGCAAGGCAGGAAGAAATAATCTTAGAACATCCAGTCTAGAGAAATCTTTGAAAATGACTTTCCCATTGCTCAACCTGAAGCAAACAATCATTTCTTTGTAGACGGCTAAATGTCAGGAGCTGTTGTTTATTCATATCAAGAAGCTTTTCCATCTTCCTGTTTATACATACAGCAGTACATGTTTACTGGGTACTCGCACCTTCCCGTCTCCTGCTGCTGGAGAGAAAGCTCAGCCTGCTGCCATTAAGTTAATTAATGGGGAGCATCACCTGCAGCTACACAGAGAGGAAGGTGTGCATGACAACACATGTCATTAAAGAAATATTTAACCTCACTGATGCTACTGGCAGAAGTCACTGCGACCCAATATATCACGAGTACAGAGACAAAAACAAAACTCATTTTGTGCTCCAAGAGCATTAATCAGAGTAAAAATGTTGTTAGTAACCGGTTTCGAGTCGGTGCAGTTTGCAGCTGTCATCTGCCTGTTGGCAACTGCTGACACCATTTAAATAGAGCAGCCAATTTGCATAATTATTAGAAAGTGATGTTTTCCAGAGGGTGTAACAACACTTTGCAAGAAAGAATTCATCCTGGGGAACTAGTCTTTAAAATCCGAGTTTGTTTAATAGCAGCAAGGCACGCGAGTTTCAGCAAATCAACAGTGCTCAAGCATCAGCATTGATTTTACAATTTGGAGCAAAAGAAATAAGCTAAATATGCTAAACCCGTTACCAAGGCAATGGTTGGCTAAGGTCTCAGCTTCCATTCACACGGATAAACATACAGCTGTGATGGTGATAAGTCTGGCATCAGACTCTACCAACCAGCTGGAGGGCATCATTTAATTTTCATGGTGGGAGTTGAGAGTTATTAATATCAGCGTGAGATTCTGTTGACAGATAATGGGACCGATGTAGAAAGATAGCAGATAAATAATTTGGATAGAAGACGATGAGATAAGAGGCAAAGCTACGCCTGACCTCAAAAGTCTGGGGAGAAAGAATTTTGATGTCCTCGCAATTTTAATGTTGCTTTCATAAAAAAGTTATGAAGAAATAAGTAGATGAGAGAAAACTAAACAATCTATTGCTTCAGACCAATTCTGTGAATTTTACACTTTAGTTGATTATTGTTTCTGTACTTCAAAGTAATTCCTAATCTCAACTATTGCTGTTTACAAGAGAAAGGTTTAAGAGAGCAGGATTTTCTTCATTTCATTTCAAAGTATAATTTGTTTCTCAGTGAGCTCCAAAACCGCCTGAATGTTACAAATTTTAGCAATATAAAAGTCACTATTCACACAACTCCAAGTGTCCATAAATAAACTAAACAAGGCCTAGATTTTT
This sequence comes from Oreochromis niloticus, assembly GCF_001858045.2. Lineage (NCBI taxonomy): Eukaryota > Metazoa > Chordata > Actinopteri > Cichliformes > Cichlidae > Oreochromis > Oreochromis niloticus. Next base: position 27,760,834 of record NC_031965.2, on the reverse strand, counting down.
AATGTGTAATTTCTAAATATTTAAAATAAAATAACTCTAATACACAACTCTACAAGTACAAAAGAATGAGCAGTGTCACTAAACCAGCAACAGTAATTAACACAACATTAACACAGCATTAACCAACAACGATTCAATATGCAGCTTAACAAGACCGTGTAGATGTTGACTTTGAGAAAAGCAGCCTAGAAATAAAGATCAAGAGGGGTTTTTTTCTTTTTAAATTGAAAAAAGTTTTTAAGGTCATCTTTTATTAAAGAATCGTGCCAACAAGACCAAGCAGAATAACCTCCCGAGTGACATTCTTGGTCTTTCCCCTTTGTGTGAACACACACACCTACCTCCCTCTTGGGGTCTCTGGTTCTGCTTCTTTCCCCTCTGCTGTCACTATAAAGGTCACTTTATACATACCAGAGAAGCAAAGCCAAACCCACTGGATCTTTACACAATCTTAAAAATGCCATTACTGAGATTAAAATGAAATCTTTAGCTCAGTTCAGTCTTTTTGGGGACAGAATAGGTATCAAAGCCAAATTCCAAAAAAAAGATAAACAGGTACGTTTTTGAAATTTTAGCCTAAGGAGATAGAGCACTAATTGAAAGGTTGCTGGTTCGATACCTGGCTGCTCCAGTCTGCATACTAAAGGGGCAAGATGATGAACCCTGAGCTGCCACTGATCCCTTGATCGCAGAGTGAATGTTAGATGGAAAGCACTTAGATGCAAAAAAAAGTGCTTGTGTGTAGGATAAAGTGCTTTAATTGCTCAAGTCGACTAAAAAAAAAAGCACTATATAAGAACCAGTCCATTCACCATTTAATAAATATGATTCTTACCTTTGCTGCCTCCACCATCCTTGCTGTGGCGTCAGCCAACAATTTAGCAGCTGCCAGCAACTTCTTAGAATTGTCTACGTCGACCTCGGCTTCTGCATCGGACCTCATGGCATTCACCAAGTCGGAGGTGGCCTGAGCCAAGACTCGAGCCTGACGCACCATCTCTCCTGAGAAACGCAGCGATGGATTAAAGAGGAGAGATGGGGGGAGACAGAGACAGATGAGACGTGGGCAAATGTAAAATTCCTACTAATGACAGGCTCCTTTAACCCCTCCTCGTGGAGTGGTTTACTCAATGAATGGATTAAAATTATGTCAGTGAATGTTTCCTACTAATGTGATGTGCAACCCTACAAATTATGAACAAGAGGTATTTAAACACCAAGATGTACAACCATGCACCAGCAAAAGCAAAAAAGAAAAAAAAGAGTTCAACAAAGTATGAAATTCTGGCTTAGGAGGAATAAAATAAAACAAAAAAATAATGCTGGCTTAGGAATTTTGTTCAATTTCAGGAGCCCAGTGATGGACTCTATCCAGGGTGTACACAGCCTCTTCCAATGTCAGCTGGGACAGACTCGAGTCCCCTCCACTCTAAATGGTTAGAGGTTTCAAAAAAAGACCGGGTGGTTGCTTGTTTTTAAGAAACCTGTACTGAGTACTTTTAGATCTCTTTACTGCAAATGCTTCCAAGTTTACTGAATAATGAACAATTTGGATAACAACATTTAAAATTTCTTTAACCACTTGCAATATTAGTCAAACCCTTTTCAACAACTGCTTTCTTTTGTACTGATTAGTGATAACGATGCAATAATGTTCCCATGCTGGCAAACCCTAGCGGAGGAGATAAACATTTTAACAAGACAGTATTGATTTTTAATTTGGAATATTTGAATTTTCTAGCAGTAAGACAACATAAAAGATCCCCTTCAGGCATTTTTAAGCTTACATAAAAGTATACTGCTTTGAGCAATCTTTTTGTTTCTGTGGTTTTGCCACAAAAAAGCTCAATTAACTAAAAGGCAGAAATCTTTACAAAGATTCAAGTTCAAGACTCCAACTACATTATTAAAAGACGTGCATATGAGGTATAAGCACCGTGATGAGTGAGGATCAGCTTTTAAACTACAAGTGATATTAGAAATCCTGCTTGCAGGTACACAGGTTTTCAGGTAAGCTCAGGGAAACGTTCAAAAGAATCAGATAAAATCCTTCTGGTGACAAAGTGGAAAGAAAAAAGCCCAACAGATCTCACACTGACCAAAACACCTTTTTTGAGGGAAATTTTAAACCCAAGAAAGTATAAGGTAAGATACAGGATTTTTAAGCTTTCTGATTGTGCATTCACTTGTATTACCACGGTCTGAAGTAATAAATATCACTGAGGTGTAACAAGGGCCTCTTAAAAGAGAGCCTGGTGGGAGAGAAAGAAAATATACAAACATGTTTCACTCAGTGTGGGTGAAGAGTTGTATTCCTAACAAGATCTGGAGGACTTTATATCTCCCTTATGACACACAAAGAAACAAGTGAATGTAAATATTACTAGCACTTTTCAAACTTTCCTAGACTAAGTCTACAAATATAGACTAAAGTATTAAAAAAATAAAAAATGATGAAAGAAATTATTGTTTATAATCTATGTGTCAAAGACACACACCCTAAAAGCTACTTTACGATAAGCCTCTGTAATTCCTGTGAATGTCTAAGGTGATCCTTCAAACGGACACTACTGACGGAGTGACTGCTTTTATGCTCTTCACACTTTATCTTTTTTATACTGGGTGTGACATAACATAACATACCGTCTTTGACAACCAGTTCAAATGCGGCGTTTTCTGTCGTTCCTCTTTTATTTCGCTCTCAGAAGAATAAACAGCAATTTCTACTGTCAGGCCAATCACTTTGTCAGACCTGACCTCCAGGCCCTGACATTCTCAGTGCATCTATATCTATCTATTGGTCTTTCTCTACTGTCAGACTTGTTAACATCACTGTCAGCTTTTCTCTGTGGACTCACAACGGCTGACAGGAGTCCATTCAAACCCAGCATCACGTCAGTCTGTCAGAGGAGAAGACAGGATGAGGCACAGATACACAAAAGCATCTACTCAGGGACTGCAAGCCTTAGAGACGTGGTAAGCCAGTTTTTTTAAAAGAAAAATGCACCCACAGGCACTGTTTTAATGCATTTGTCTATTTAAACTCAAACTTCTTAGAATAACAGGTTGAGTTTCGAGTAGCCTACCACGAGTAGGCTGTGGTGACTATTTATATACTTATGGCTGGTTTTTTGGAGGATGCTTCAGGCCGATTCAGCTCTCGTGGGTTAAAAGTGTTGATAGGTCAACGTTGACACTTGATTTCAGAATTGGACAGCTTAGATGGCACTTATCAGCTAGTAGCTATGAGCTCTGCTTAGAAGCCACTGAATGTGTTTTAGTCATTGTTTAATTTCTTGGCATTCGTTTTTTTCCCCTTCTCCAGATTATCAGCAATTACTTCCACAATACTTCTAAATTTGGATGATGGAAACAGGTCATCAGTAGGACAAAGACACATAACAAGTTTACTTTGTAACTGTCTCAGTTTTAGCATATTAGCATGCTGAGTTTTCTAAATGAGCACTTAACCCAGAGTTGAAGATGATCTGGTCGCCCCACCAGTTCATCTGCCTCCATCCTCTTTTGTCACATCAGTCATGAATTTTCTCTGTGGTCTTTCCCTTTTCTCCTGCCCAACAGCTCCATCGTCGATATCCTTTGTCCATTGTATCTGCTATCCCTCCTCTGCACATGTCCAAACTGTCTCATGTCTTCAAACCGCTCAACCTGTGCCGTCTCTCTGATGTCCTCGTTTCTAGCCCTGTCCATCCTGGTCAATCGCAACAAAAATCTTAGCATCCGCAAATCTGCCTCCTTTTTTGTTTAAATCAGTGTCGCTGTCTCCATACATCATAGCAGGTCTCACTACCACCTTGTAAACCTTCACCTGTCACAAATCACCCATGACGCTCACACTGTCCATTGCTTTGGATGACTGACCCCAGGTATTTAACTTGCTTCTTCACCTTTCCACTTACCTCCCCCTTTCATTCTCACACACTGGCTCTTAGAGGCTTTAATTCCTCTTCTAACCATAGCATACTTCCACCTGCTTCCTACTCTTACTGCACATCACAATGTCACCTGTGAGCAACAGAGTCCATGGAGACTCCTGCCTGACCTCATCTGTCAACCTGCTCATCACCATCACAAACAAGAAGGGGCTCAGAGCTGATCCCTGATGTAATCTCACCACCACCTTGGACCCATCTGTCACGTCTAGCACATACCTCATCACTGTCTCACTGCCTCCTCATACATGTCCTACACCACACTCACATACAGTACTTGTCTGTCACTCCTGTCTTCCTCATACATTTCCACCCTTCCTGACTTCAAGTGAGGAAGCGTGGTACTGTACATGCACTGAATACACAGCATATTTCAGATTTGAAAGTACTAGAAAATTCTCCTTCATTGGACTCACCAGCATCTCCCATTGAGCTGAAAATACTCTCAGTGACAGTCATAATGGTGTCCGTTGCCTGGTCATAGCGCCCAATCGGTTCTCCCCTTGAGGTGTACTGGCGAACATGTTGCAGGAGATCTCCTAAAGCCTGGCTAACCACGCTGGCTGCTGCACTCACCTTTAACACAAGAGATGCATTGTTTATTATTCCACCAGGCAGCAAAAGGTTTGGCGCAATGTTGATCTAAACTAAACCAAACTAACCTGCTTGAGAAGTTCACCATCTTCTGTGGCTGAAAGGCAGGCCTGGACGCAGCTTTCCACCGAGCGGTCGACAAGCTTTCCAGCTTCAATTAACTGCTCTTGGCAAACTGGAGAACTGATAGTTGGGCTTACCACCTACGTCAACATAAAGATGAAAAAAAATATAATTACCTCTTTTGTGTGAGAAATGCAATACAAAAACAATTTTTTTTTAAATAAAAGGGCCTCAAATACAAACAGGAAGCTTATTTACACTGAAATAAATGTACCACTTTAGCACTCTTTCATCATTAATTAAACAAAAAACCGAAGAAGAGAGAAAACATAAATTTAAAAGGACTTGAGCATATGGCTCTCATCACACTGCTATGAACAGAGGTGAGGATTTGCTTTGTAAATGCAACTATTCAGATTAGGAGCCGGGAGGGCATTTAAACTAATTAGAGACATGTGGGCTGTACAATTACAGATGCACAAATATGATGAGGGCACAGGGTATTTATCAGTGCCTTAGCGTATACTGATTTTTTTCCACTCTATAAAAATGGAAGTTTGCGCTGCAGAAAAAATGATAGGTAATTCTAATATTTGAGGAAATCATTTAGTTTTTATCAAATCTACAACACGGTTTTTGTGATTATATCGCAAAGAGGAAACCAAATGCAGTCTTTCCCAAGAGTTTTTCTTTTAAGATTCAAAGTGTAATATTCACATCCAAGACAAACTGAATGCCCCCCCCAAAAAACAAAAAAACCATTATTCAATCAGCACATCATTTCTAAAAAATAAGCATCATATTTAATGTATCTCATCCGAGTACTGCTTGATGCGAGCCATTTAGTATAGCTTTGAAAACTTCTGTCTGAAAAGATTACAGAAAAAACAAAACAAAATAAAACCGCAGGGCAGTTTAAAAATGAATCCAGTACATAGTTTACGCAGCCAAGCACTGACACAGAGTCCTGTCTGCAGCACATGTAGGTGAGTAGTATCACAACTGAAATAATGGCATTGCTTAAGTTTCTGAAATAAACAATTAACCCATAATTTTCCACACAAAGAATTTTGATGGATCTTTACTATAATACACAAAATCTCTGTCTGCCTGCTCATGAACTCCTCCTGCATGATTAATAGTTAAGTCAAACTTAGTACACTGGTACATCTTTGGCCCTTAAGGGTTCAAATAGGGCGCAAATAATTACATCATCATGTTGCCCAACAACCACCAACCAATGAGCTGAAATGACCCATTTGCAACATTTATGTATCTGTAACAGCTTATAAAAGTGTTACATCCTTTGAATTTCTTGAAAATAATGTCTTAAATCGTCAACGTTATTTATATACCGAATCACATTGCCTGGCATCCACCTAACAATGTACTAGCGCAGGACCTGAGCATTGCAGGGGATCAACAAAAATGGTGTAATTATGAAAGTTTCTCGCTCCTTCTTATTATGTATATCAGTTTATCAACAGACCAAACAATACTGGGCATGGGCATGTACTAGTATATTAAAATCTGATTCAGTAAAAGGACTAGATGTTACAATCCCTGACAATGCATTGCTTTAAATGGAGAAAATCTTGGGGGATGGCTGTTCTGAGGAAAAGCAGCCCAGAAACTTTACCAGCCGCACACATCGTTGTGTGCATCAACTTTCGTTCTTTTACCCAAACTAATCTGCCATTTTTCCTTGGTTAGGTTTAGGGATTAGAGATCTGATCTTAGTAGCTAAAAATTGGAAAACCTGTATCTGGCAGACTCTCTCTGTAAATCATTCAACATTTCCATGTTTTTTCTTTCCGTTGTTACTCATGTTATAAGCTCCTTTAGCTAGCAAACCCAAAGCTACTGTCATTCAGTACATCAAATCTGACCTTAATATCCAGCATCTGCTTGACTCAGTTAAGGACAGAGTTATGGGGAGTGGTCACTAATAACACGCCAATTAAGTTGTTGTTTTTTTATGGATTACCTATATATGAACCTTATTATAAACATAATAAATTTAATCTTTTTCGCCAACACTTGTGGTCAAAGTAAATGACGCTTACAACTCACAACCTCCACTACTTTGTTGTATTAACTAAAAACAGGAAAGAAGTGGGAGTATTTATGTCTGTTGTAATGCTGGATGTAAAACAAAACATTTTCTTCCATCGGTTGTGTGTGGGGAGAACACAGTTAAGAGTGAAGGAAAGACAAGTGATCTGTTTCACACACACAAAAAAAGACTGAAGAAGTTACTGATCTACATGTCTAAAGCAGAAGAGACAGACAAGAAGATATCATAATTAATACTATTTCTGATGTTCAGCTGATTGGGGATATCCTACATTAATTCTCTTCAGGCTGTAAGGGGGCAATAAACTCCCCAGGCTGTCCTTTTTTCCCCATTTGGCCCACATAGTTTTGATTATGGAGCGCGGACAGTTTAAGCTAAACGCAATGAATTATTGTCAGTGTCACAGAGCAATGGAAAATATCTCTCAACCAGGAGTTAGATAAGGGATTTAGCACGGAAGTTCCTAACATCGAAGATCTATGTTTAGTTTATGGAATACATGCAGGAATATTAAAACAGTGGGTGATATTTCAAAGTTGTATTCCTTAAAAACCAGTACTGGTGTAGGCCCAAAAATGTAATATCGGTCAAGTTTAAAAAAAAAAAAAGATTCATGCTTGTGACGACTGGTGAAGGAACAGAGCTCGTCACTTTCATTTCATATCACATCCAATAAAGCATATTTTTGTACCTTGGCACATGCCACCAGCTGAGAGGTGGACAGGGCACACTGCGTGGCTGCAGCAATGACCCGGTTCTGGAGGACGGTGTCCTCTGCAACCTGGGCCACATTCTTGGCCTTCAGCACCAACATGGCTGCTGCATTGGCCACTGCTTTCGCCAGATTCATCAGGACATCCTGTAAAGACGAGCAACAAACATGGAAAAAATGTGGAAATCCACCTCATTAGCAACATTATGTACCTGTACATATATAACATTTGATATAATAGCCATAAACAAATGGAAGAAATTGCAGCAGCAGCAGCAGCATACAGTATAAATGAACATTTAAACCAACACTATAGTGAAGCAAAAATCAGTGCAGGATTGTCTGCAGTTATATGCAACTAAATAAATCTCATCAAAGCTTCAGCCTCAATAATCCAATTAAACACACATACGTATTTAGCCACTCCACATCTGTTCAACTCATTAACTGAATTGTTGTAAAATGCAAAACAAGCAAAAAATGTAACGCGTTTAGTAAGGCAGGCTAAAGAAAAGCTTCATTGTTTCCAGATTAAAAGCTAGGAAATCCTTGAATTCAAACCGGAAACGTGGTCAAAATATGGAACAATATTTTGGTCTTTTTCCCCTGGATACAAGGTGATTTTGATTAAGCGAGTGGCAGTTCCAGAGCATTGACTTTTCTCTGAATGCAGTGAGGTGATAAATGGCTGCAGTCTCACCTGAAACCTCTCGTCTGTCTCGTTCTCTCCAATCTGGCGCAGGAGGTCTCCGCTGGCCTGACCAATGCTGCCTGCTGCTGTCAGCACAGTCTGTCTTGGCTGCAGAAAACACACAGGATGTGAAACTGTATTTAAACACCCGGCAGCATTTTATATCTTGATTTGTGTGTTGTGTGCGTTGTATCAGCAGCATCTAAACTCAAATCTACAATTCACCTTTCCAACTATCTGCATGCACAGTGATGCACACCTGTGTAAAGCTGAACGGTTTTCAGTTAAACGCTGTACAGTACATAGATTTTTTTCAAAACAAATTAAAACATCCTTACATTAAATTCCTGCAAACTAACTAACTCCAAACTACGTGCCGATCAGCTCAGCTTTAATATCCCGTCTTTATTCAGATTCACCATAACAATTTAGTTAGTTAAAGCTGTCAAGCAGTGGAAGATGGTAATATAATTAGGTTAGTTCAGGACCAGGAGAGAAAATAGATTATTCAGAGATGATCCATTGTCTCATGGTAGAGCAGCTCTGTGACCAATTTGATTAGCTTTTTTAGGTTGCCCATTTGGACTGAAGAAAACGCTCCACAGGCACGTACACACAAAATCTGGCATTTAATGGAGTACAAATGGCGAAAAGTTTGCTTGATGCTTGGAATCCAGAGTGAGGACTCATTTTCACACATTCTCCATTTTCTGCCTCTATCAATGTGGCCGCCACCCCTCCTCCTCCTCCTCCCTCTGGTCTCAACACAGTGTGCAAATTTGGTCCTCCCTTCACATTTTAGCTTCTATTCTAATACCTCCTTTTATGTCCAGATCTTATTTGACTTTAAAGCGACAACCAAAGCTGACCTTCCACATATTACATATGCAGTAGATGATATTAATGAATATACAATGCTGCTTTTTAACTTAGTAGCCATCGGCTTTGCCGCAGCAATAGATATGGCACTAAAATGTAAAGTAAACCTAAATACTGAAAGAGCTTAAATTGGTTTATTTTCATATTCTTAGAGTTTGGGGTGCTTTCGCTCACCTCTCCAGAGGCCGGCTCCACAGCCTTCAGCAGGTCAGATACGGCCCCTGCAAGTGTCCTGGCAGCCTTCATCAGGTCGTTGCCTCCTCCTACATCGTCCTCCATGAGTGCAGCCAACAGCTTCACACCCTTTGACATTTCAGTCAGGTTGGAGGATATGGTGGTGATGGCGCAGCCCACTGCTGTGTAGTCTGTGTCGGTAGGATCGGCTAATTATGATTAAGAATGAACAGAAGAGAGGAGATCAGGAAAATATACTGTCTCAGTGAAGTGATTATAATAAAGGTACCCCAAAACGAAAGATTCACTGAGTCAGTCAGCTAACTATCAAAAGTATTTGCCTTTAACCAAGATGATAGAGTTTGCATAATCACATAAGTCTATTTCAGCTGAGAGAAATAAGCAAAAAAAAACAAAAAAAAAAAACAACCTAAAAAATAGTGAAGAAATTGGAAACAATTCCCGAGAGTATTAAGCTGAAAAAAACCCCACCAATAAATGATTTTCAACATGAAGTGGCAAGACTGGCACAAAGCCAGCCGACACCTTCACCAGCCCACATTCTCCAAACCACAGCAGGATATGAGAGAGCTATTAGACTTTATACAGGTTCTACAATGATGATAATGAACACCAGAGTGATGGAAAAGTTCTCCTTTAAAGTCACTAATTGGCCAAATAATTTTAACTGCAAGAAAATAGCGCCGCTAACACTTCCTCGTAAAAGTGTGAGCACCACTACTTTACTACTTCACTGGCCTTATGTAGAATTCCCAAAATACCTAATTGCGTTTATTTTAAATAAATGTCACCACTGAACAGTGTACGCCAGAGACACGCTCTACTATTAAGACTGAAATTAATTATATTTTTTCCTATAAGCTAGACTGAATCCACGCTTTCTTAGTGGACAAACCGATTCATGCTCTGAAGAGGAAATTAATAAAGAAAAGCATTATCAGATTGTGCTGACTCCTGCCAGAGCCACTGACCAGCCGTGAGGTTGACAACAGAGGCTGTTCCTGCAGTGATGGCGTCGACCTGGGAGTGGATCTCGTGTTTTGACTCATCCATCTTGTTTTGGATCCACACCTTGGATGCCTAAGGTGACCATAAATCATCACTGAAGCATGTAAAAATGCTACAAACATGATTTTCAATAACACATCTTATAGACATATTATTACTATTACAATATCAGTATATATTATGAGTTCAAGTGCAATGCAGGGTACCATGTCTTGTCCCAGTGGTGGAAGGTTGTCCACCTCCCCCAGGTCTATCTGGGCTTTCTGCACAGCTTGCATGCTGGTGTTGATGGTTCCCATCAGAGCTTGTTGTGCTGAGCTCTGCACATAAAGATAAAACATGTCACCTTACACTGCAAATATTAGACTGTTTCTTAAATTCACTAGTTAACGTGTGCAGCAGCATCACTACAACCGCCTCTTACACGTGCGGCTTTAACAGGGAAGAAAACTTTACGGGCATCATTACCAGTGGTGGCATGTGTCCACGGTGCATCTGACCCATTGTGATCTGCTGCTGAGGGGATGGCATGGTACCCATGCTAAGTGATTCTGTGCCGACTGAGCCGGAGCGGATCACCCCTGGCAGCGCCACAGAGCCGTGCTCCACCCGGCCCATACGGTTAAACTGCTGCTGAAGGATGGTGGACCTGCAAATATGATGGTGTAAAACATTAGTCTACCCAGTTCAAAACATAGCTGTGAAAATGTCTAGTAAGAAAAAAGAAATTACTAAGCGAGCACATTTCTGGTTGTTGGCTGTGAGGATACGTGTATTTGTGACTGTGCACAAAGCAGAAAGATACTGAAAAGTCTTTGCAATGTGTACATCTGGCAGACAAAGGTTTGTTTTGTTTTTCTGCAGATAAGGCCTTCCAGAGTTTGGCTTACTATGTCTTTGTAATATTAAAGACGATTGCCTACAGCCAGTGAACAAGTCTGGATAAAAGCGGGCGAAGGGGGAGAAAAAAAATACAATAACAATTGCAGCAAATACTCTCTCAGTTGAAAACAGGAAAGCAATATCAACTGAGGCATGAAAGGAAAAGGACTTCAGTTACACGCCGAGAGTCCACTGTGGCTCGGTGAGCTAATATACATCTAATAAGGAAATGTTCAGACAGAGCCTTTGCCTGTCCGGTGCAGCAAAATTTCCTCACATAATGATTATCTTTCAGGATAAGGAAGTGAGGTTCTGTGAGATGGATGTCTGAGCTGTGGTCACAGGCGGCAGAGACACGGAAATAAAGAAAGACTTAATCTTGTGCTTTGTTCAAATAATATGAGAACGCCTTGCACGGTGCTATTGTGCTCACAGTCAAAGCATCATCATACGACCGTTTATACTCAGCATATATTTGAATACAACTGGGCTTAAATAAAGTCTGCTAATTTATGCTAAACAGAGGCTACATCGCTTAGAAAATAAACAGGACAAACAGGTTTGCAGGCTTTACCAGCAACCAGCTCAGGTAAAACGGGCACCACTTTTATTCAGCAGGCTAATACACATACTTTTTCGGGGATACAGACTCCTCGAGCATTGTTGACTCCTCGTCACCTTCTAATCCAAAGCGATCCTTGCTTTGCTTCTGCAGGAGACAAAATAACAGAACAAAAATTTGAGTGACACAGAATTGCACACTGGTAATTTGTAGGTTCATGACAAATTAGGTCATCCAGAGTAAAATACAACTGAACCTTGAACACACCTGTGATGGATGGTTTTCTAACCCCCAGAAAAAGGAGGGGACAGCAGTTCTAATGCCTATAACAGTGATAGGTAATTGTGTTAACCATGGAACCTCAGCTGTTCACTCTAAGCTTTATTACCAGCTCCTGCTGTATACCGGTGCCACATGAGCCTTTCCACATGTGCTTCTTTTTATTTAAATGGAGCTGCATGACACAGTGGCTGGGCTCTGTCTAGTATCAACAGATGTGAGAATGCATCTGTCACAGGAAGATATTGATTCGTGAGGATTCATCAGCATCTCCAGAGATAAATGTCTCACCTTTTTGAGAATGATGTCGATGTAACCGGCAATGAGCTGGGAGATCTGTTCCCCTTCAGTGGTCTGTACCGAGTAGTAGCTCTCTTGGTACTCCCCAAAGTCCTACACACACACACACACACACACACACACACACACACACACACACACACACACACACACACACACACACACACACACACACACACACACACACACACACCTTATACATGCATTTCATCGTGGATTGTAAGGAGAGTGCACTGTGCAGGCTAAGGATTTACTGTGAGGATTAGAACACTACACATCGCACTGGTTGACATCAAAAAGCTGCAACATACAGAGAGTTGGATTAAACCAATAGCAATCTTGGGGTAGACGTTTTACAGGACACTGAAGATTTCTTTCAGCAGAGCATTGCAAAGGTTACTTCCACATGTATTGTTTAAAAAATAAGTAAAATAACGAGTTCTTTACACTCGCACACTTAAAATGCTAAACCTTCCACCATGACATCTTCCGAAAGCTGCAAATCAAACCTGAAATCACAGCGTCACGAAAAACACGCGGACTAAACGGCAGAGCACTCTGCCGAATTAACAGCAGGAAAGAGGCTGGGTTAATTTAATTAAGATGTTGCATCTTCCAGACCTGCAAGATTAGACCCATGTTGCTGACACAAAGAAGGGATTTTGACACTGACCAAAAAAAAAAAAAAAGTCTGTTCAATATCTGAAGTGCACTAGGGGAAAAAAAGCCATGCAGGCTGAGTGTAGCAGTGATTGTTTTATAGCACCGCAGGAATCTTTGGGTTTACCGTGAGCCTGTCACTCTTATTTAGTATTAGCGACACGATGCTCAGTGCAAACAGAATGAATAAAAGATAAAACACGCCCCACAACAGAGCCAGCATTACTGAAGTATTCAGAGCTCCTGCTTTCTGTAATAAATGTGCTCTAAGTCTTTGGCTTAAAGGTAGAAAATGTGGGTCTTACCAAGGTGAAGCTCTTGGGTGATGCTGCCCACCTCTTCACAGTGGTAAGTGGCCACTCTTGAACTACATCTTTGGTCCTCTCATCCACTCTCATCACAGACTCTTTTGTGATACCCAAAAGCCGTGGCACCAGTTTATTCTTGCTCTTCATCTTTTCCTGCAAAAACAAATTTGATCCATGTAAACTTTACAACACTGCCAAAAAGCACAAAATATAACTGAGGGTATAAAGTGCGATCAGAGACATTTGAAGCACAGGGCAGATTAACAGGTTAAGAAAATCATGTAAATTTATCTTCCTCTCAGCACAAAGGTCTAATTTTTCTGTCACAATGATATGCCAAGATGGGTACTTATCTATTCAAGCAGTTGGGGGGGGGGAAGCTAACTTTTCCCAGTTAGCAATTAAAATGTTGCATCTTAAATCATGTCTTTATCTGCCTGTCAACATCTTTCAACCTCCTGCTAGATCTCCTGTATTCACTAAACCTTTAATGTTATACTTAAGTTGCTTCCTAAGCCATAAAGCATTACATTATTCCCCCCTTTTTCTCTTCGATGGAAAGAGCAAACATTTGTTCAGGAGCTGCAGTTAGAGAACAGACAGAAAGTGATGGACTGTGACACGAGGGGCAAAGAGGTAAATTGTGCAAAAGTCCTGAAGGGCCCGTAAACTCACTGGGGTCTCTGCAGGTTATAGGTTAGAGACTATTGGCTGTTTTTTTTTTTCCAGAGTTGTTTTTAAAATGTTTCTGCTCCGTAAAATTAACCTCAATGATGACAGACAACAAAAGGTGAGCAGATATAATGGCTAAAGATCTATATTTTTATATATAGAATATAAGAATACACAAGTCACTCGCTACAAGCAAGAGAACCAATACAACAGTCTCCTTCTTTCCTTTTCAAAAAACAAAAAACAAGATGCATCTTTGCTCTTTATCCTTTTGTGATGAAAGCTATTAATGAAAAGCGCAAGTGACTTGTCCCAGTAATACCAGGAAATATCCAATTTTCTACTAGAGAGCGGTGAAGCTGACAGGAACAAATGATGCAAATGGAGATTTCCATTGCAGGATGTCCTCTTTGTGACTAATTACGTGGGGGAAAAAGTCACTCTGATACTCTTGTCAGAACAGTTTTATAGGTACTGCTTTTGGAAGTCGGCAAATTGCTCCCATCAGCTCGTATCTGTTGGCAGCTGGACTTCTTCATGAGATTCAGTATCCCCGGTTTACCTGTGCAATGTCTCCTAGTATATCTCATTCACTCCACTTCCTCCCTACTCACTCTGAAATAATCTTAGCGCCACACTCGGCTGCACAGACAACATTTGGTTTCCTTCCAGGAACACACTGAACTCCCTGCAGAGGAGTTGCTGCCGGTGTGTGTTTGTATGTGTGTTAGCGAGAGAGGTGCGCAAGGGGAAAATGCACGGCAAACAAATCACAAAAGGGTTCTTGCTTTTGCACGCAGCGCATTCTTTCATCTCACTGGGAGATTTTGGTTTTTTTTGCAACAGGTACTCTGCTTAGTTTAAGGTGACATAACGAGCTGCGAGAGTTCAAATAGGAGCAGACAATTTATACAAGCTGAGTCCACCATCAGCCTCTTTATCCAGTTAGCACCAAACCCAGAGGACAGATTTCATGCTGTGAAGATAAAAGGCTCCGGCTTCACTTCGGCTAATTCCAAAATCTGGTTCCTATTACAATAAATAAATAAATAAAAAGGCAAGTAGAGAACTTGAGGCTATATTCACTTTTTGAAGAAATAAAATAGGGCATTGGTACTTCAAACATTTGGTAAAAGGACAAATGGATGATTTTAAAAACTTACCTTGACGAGGAAGAAGGAGACGCCGTATGTCCGCAGAGACCGCGCCAGCTTGACGTACTTCACTTTTGCCTCAATCTCGGTCATCTCGCCACAGTTCTTGTGCTCCTGCAGGTCAGATTTTTCATGGATTGATTTTCAGAACACTGAAAAATCCTCCCCATTTCACGCTTGTGCACCAACGTGTACATTTATCAAAAGGGACAACACGAACACACCTGGAATATTTTCTTCTCAGCTCCTCTCTGCTTTATGTACTCTTTGGGTAGAAACTCTTTCAGGCTAGAAAAGAAAGGAAAAATAAGAAGTTGAAATTCATGAAAAAAGTGTGAACTCTCCTTTTGTCGTTTCCTTTTCTGTTTATTTCTGACAAAAAGAAAAAAACCTAATATTTTACACGTTTTTCCACAGACGTCATGACACAGATGCTTACTCCAAGAATCCGGGTTTGTGTTTATGCTCTATGTGAGGTCCAAACTGGATCTGGGCCTGAATCCCTCCAAATTCACAGGCCTTATCAAACGACACCGGGTGGGAACCGTTCAGGATATCATCTCGAGCCTAAAAGACAAATTAAAACAGTCAGTAATTAACTGTGACAGCCTCATGCCATTGCTTCAAGTTTATGACTTTATTTTCCACTGTATCTGTTTTCTAGACTTGCATAATTCTTAATTGATCAAAAAAAGCCAGCCGTGTGCACATTTTTGTAGCTACTTGTCACCATTAGGAGACACGAGAAAAATGGATTTTACTGCATATCTTCTGCTCACATCCTGTTTTACTCAGGAGAGGAGAGACACTCTTATCCGAGTGTCTGTTTTGACACTGGCAAACTGCTGATTCAACAGTCATGAACTGCTGAAATGAAAATGAGAGGAAGACACATTTAAAAGTAAGTTCCAGACCTGTACGTAAAGCAGGTTGAGTTGAACTGGGTCTCTGGAGTCTACATTCTGGTCAGAGTAGAAGAACTTGCGTCTCAGGAGAAGAGTCTCGTTCTCGTCCACTCCCTGCTCCCTGAATGTTCTGCTATGGTCCAACCAGTTCACTAAAAAAATTAAAAAAAATAACAAGTTCATAGAAATCTCTTGTTAAAGAGGCATAGGTCTATTCTCTTTATTTAATGCTCACCATATACAGCAGCAAGTTTGTTTTGTGTGTGTGGTTTATTTATTAATTTTTTTATGAGTATTTGTTTTTGGTAAACATCAAATTGCATCTTCACATTAGTGGCTGTAAAAAGCAAATAAATACATTTAGCCCGATTTTTTTTTAAAAAAGGGCCACGTGCCATCTCTGTAGCAAATTTCCTTATTTGTGGCACGTGGCCCTTTTTTATAGCTCACCTGTTTAAATTGTATGAAGGCATAAAAGTTCTGCAGTGTTAGGGGCGTGGCTGCTTTAAGTGACAGATGGGTGCTGAAACAGGCAGCTGCTGTCTGCTACGCTTTAGCTAAACTGATAACAGTGTTTGCAGTGCTGGAGGCTCACTTTGCAGTTAACTGTACTACAAGCCAGTTTAACTATTTACTTATGTGTTACTTAGCACTAATAAACAGGTATCTGTGTCTATGGATCCACCTTGCCACTCAGGTTTGGTAGGGCTGCATATACCTCCAAATATAGTAACTTTTGACTTCTGAAAGCTAAGATGGCTAAAATGCTAAATTGAGGCTTAAAGATGGGACTTCAAACCTGCTGTTCATGGTGGCTCCATCTTTGTTTTATATACATTACACACTTATGGGAAAACAAATGCTGGAAAGTGAATTTATGGACATTTATTGGGATTTGACGTCAACTATAATTAACATAAATTAAACAGACTATGGTCCCAACCAGACTAATCTATATTCCCTTATTCTTGAAGTACAAGCAAGTCCATCTTTCCCGTCTCCATTCAGTCCTTCCCAGGTGAGGCTCACCTTTATTACAGAGTAAGGCTTTAATCTTCTGCTATATATGAGAGAGTAAAAGGGGAAGAAAGGGGTGATTTCGCACACAGGCACAGAATACAGCTGCATTCCTATCTTGGATGCAAAATAGGCAGGAAGTGAGATGTTTTGACCTGGGATCAGGAGTTTTAGATTTAGTACTCCCAAATTCCAGTGAAAGCCGGTAGATATCGCAGAGAGCTGTGAACGTGGGCTACTAAACTGCCACTGTGTGCCGCTTTCCATACATAACATGTTTCTGGTAAAAGACTTCACTTTTCTTTTTCTTTTTTTTTCCCTTTTAAATAGGGAAAACTCATGTTTGCATTTCTTTCCTGAACTCACAGTCATCATCTGTGTGAAGCTTGGCTTTCAGCTTTTCCATCTTCCTCTCGTCTCGCAAAAGCGTCCTATCTTTCTTCAGGGTACCCATGCCATCCTCCTTCTTCTCCTCCACCGTCTCCTGGATCAGAGAGTATTCCTCATAGTTTGTAATGCCTGGGGAAAGAAAGGATTCCCATCAGAGATAGGAGGAAAAGGATTTCACATGGAAAGATTATTCTTTTTTTGTGTGCGTGTCCATAAAGGTTCAGCTAAGATTCAACAGATTTGTAACACAGAGAGGATTGGCAGCATAAGAAAACAAAGATATGATGTACCTATTCTACTGCATATAGTCACAAGCAGCTCTCCCACTGTTTTGGAGTCGTCCACCATGATAGTTTTGACAGCCCCGTCCAGCATTTTAATTTTCTGTGGTCTTTGCTTCTTCTTGTATTCAAGAATATCCTGGTTGAAAACAAAAAAGGTAGAGAGAGGGGGAAAAATGTGAGCAAAATGAAGAAAGAAGAATGAAGGGAGAGAGCGCGAGTCAAAGTAACTACTTAGAAAAAGATCACAAGCATCCAGGTTGCGTGGAGAGAGGGGAGAATAAAGGCCAGAAAACCGTATTTAACGGCTGCCTATCACAGCCTGCTGCTCCCCTCCAATCTCAACAATGAGACGAGATTTGGTTCAGAATAATTGGTCACAGTCATGCCTTCTACCTGAGTTGCCTTTGGTGGATTTAAAGAGGAGAAACCATTTAGAGCTGCAAAACCACAAGCACAAATGTACCGAGGGGCTGTGATACGCAGTTAAATAGAACACCAGAGTGTATCGGGCCTTTGGCAGTGGGAATCAGAGCCTCTGAAACAAGCTGGCAAGCGATCTAAAGCTGGCTATAGCACTTCTTTAAGGATCGCTTTTAAAATCTTCTTTTGATGTTCTCAGTGTCTTGGTTCCCAATTTTAGCTTATGCTTTATTTTCTCAGGGTGCTTCTTTGTTTTGTCCTCCTGTGCATGATGTGTGTCTGAATGAGATTTCTGGCAGCTGTTTCAATTTCTCTTTAGTGAATTTATGTCGATCGAAAATGTTTTTTAAATTCAGATAAAATGTTTAAATACACTCAAACACTGAAGCATTTTGCTGATCTGTTCAACACTGCAAGGCTTTAACTCCCATACCCAGTCTTAATGCCAGGTATCAGAAGTATTGTTAGCAGAGGCGGGAAGTAACAAAGTACCAATACTTTGAAACTGTATTTAAGTAGAATTATTTTGTCCTCCCTACATTATAACACAAGTACCTCTAACTTTGTACTCCTTATATTTTGAAAACAGGCTTGTTACATTACATTAGGTAACATCTGAGGGGAGATATTTCCTGTCGTTACACACATTTAAACAAAACTAGACAATATACTGGTGGATCCATCGATGGTGCTTACGCACTTTAAAAAAAAGGGGGAGGGTGAAAGAGGAAAACAAAAAAAAAAAAAAAACAAAAACAAAACAAAAAAAAAAAAAAACAGGAAAAAATACATAATACAAAATACATAAAAATGCACAAAATTATACATGTCAATCACATGACTTATTGTATTACACTCAGGGGTTGCAATACTTCTGAATCTAACTAGCACTGCAGAAGAGGAGTGAGCATGAAGGGAGTAAACTTTTCTTTTTCTTTTAAGTGACAGGTCATTTCAAATTTCTGGCAGCTCACCAAATATCAGCAAACACACAAACTGTTGGTCTGTAGGTTGTCACACAGTGTGTCTGCTAGCTAACTGTTCAGCTGCCGTATTTCCCAGGAAGGGAAAAGAATGAGCGCTAACTTTACTAAGAGATGGAAAGATATAAAGCTGGACAGCAGAGGGAAAAGGCAGCTACTCCAGGACATTTGACAATGTGGAAATTTAAAGCCTTTTAAACACATATGGGATTTATAGAATAATCTTGCTTTTTTCATATTGTGAAGAATCCTGCAAATCAAATTAAAGTGCACCAACTTTTTGTTTTCCAAAGGTTCCACTGGTCCTCTTGCAGTAATGCACCATGTTGGATGGGTGCAGAGAAGCTGTGCTGTACATAGTCAATGTTATGTTCCATCAAGGGTAAATTCTATTTAAGTTGATGATGCTGATTAGATTCACTCACTAAATTCCACCTTTATGGGAAATCAGCCATGATAGCTCATATAATATCTGCGTATATTTGCTCAGGTGTGGTGGCAAAGTCACTCATCTGTAATGCAGGCAACAGCAAGAGAGACAGTTTTTCTCTGCTTCAGTTCTACTTAACAGATGTTCAAGCTGAATAAATTCATTAGAATTCGAATTTAGGTTGAAATGAGATTCACATTCCTTTGTATTAATATTATTTTTTATATTAGTATGGTGTTATTATGGCAGGAAGTTCAGTTAGCCTTTTATTTATTTGAGTTAAACCAGCACTTCTAACTTTTACAACTGTATTTTTTTAAAACACAAGTATCTGTACTTCTACTTAAGTGAAGAGTGTTTGTAATTTTGCTAACTCCAATGATTAGAAAATGTGTGAGACGCTGGGACCACCAAGCTCCAGTTTATGACACAGTGTTATTCACACAAGGATCCAGTCACACAAAGCTTCTGCATGTGTGTGTGTGTGTGTGTGTGGCCCCATGATGTCAGTTATCCATAATTCACGGTTACGTTTATTTACCCCATTGCGGAGCATGTAGTAATCCAGTGCCCTTCCAGATTCCAACCAGATGCCTTTTCTGGGGTCTTCATCCGAAAGAAACAGGCCATAGTCTGAAGCTGAGAAGAAACAACTCCACTTTAGACATTAAAGAACTGAAAATGACTCCCTAGGCCAGGATCAGATGAAATGACATCAACTCTATAATGACCCCTCTATGACAGCATTTACCACATGTTCTGTAACAATGATCATAAGAGTGCAAGGCAAGTCTGTAAACATGGAAAATCAAAAGAGGGATGATGACTTTGGTGCTGCTGAATGGAACAGATAAGTCAGACCTGCTACTCGTGTAAAATGGAAAGCTACCACTGGGGTCATGGAAGTAATGGCAAAAATTTCAGATTCCATGGTTGCTTAATTCAGTGGTTCTTTAACTGTGGGACTAACTTTGCAGAGTAAAGAGCCAATGAAATCTAATTTTAACACAAATGTGATTTATGTAAAACAATTAAACAAGATTCTAAGTGTCATGTTGACATTTAAATCACTGGATGTCAACTTGAATCAGTGATTGATATACAAAAAAGTTGGCTTCTGAAAGAAAGTTCATGTCTGAAAAAGTTTGAGACCCATTGACTTAATCAGAAGCACAGCGGCCAAAAGTATGACATAATCTAATCCAAGCATTAGTTTATTGGGTAGCATTACCAAGAAACACACAAATCTGTGCTCTCATGACAAATACTTGAAAACTTGGTTATAAATTAAAAAAAAGAAAAGAAAAAAAGAATCAAGTCTTCTCACAGATTTGACAATTTGTTTATTGACTGCAATCCAATTTAAATCAGTGTAATTGAGATATAAACCTACCAAATGAGGCTTTAACATCTCTACATTTTGTAAATCAAATATTAACTTTGCAACATTTCCAACGTATTGCTTTTTGCTGCTGAAGTCAGCCAGTAAAGTTTATACTTCTCTCTTTGTCTTTACAAAGAAAACCCCCAATCATAGTTTGTTTTTGCAACCAAGTAGGTAAGTAATTCTCACCCTGTCCAGTTTGAGCCTCTGGGACCCTCTCTCTGATGATCCTGCAGGCATCGTAGATGGCTGTGGAGGGCTCAAACTGCATCGTCTTCACAACGTTGCATTGCCGCACGCAGATTTTCAGTGACAACGCCACCATCTTGTCAGGCGGTGCGGGCGAGCGCTGCAGCTACACCTGGGAAAAAATCAAAGACAGAGGATCAGAGGTTGAGTTTATTAACAAGGCACGAGTCTCAAATCTGAGCAGAGGGAAGAAACTCGTTGAACAGGATAAAAGAGCCAGATGGTGAAGAAGAAGAAGAATGCCTCTTCAGTTGTTTTGGAGGGGAGGGTCTCTGAAACACAAATCTCTGTATGTTGTTTTTATATTCTAGTATTTCTAATATATCCAGTGTGGCACCACTGTTGTGCTTGATGCAGATATTACTACGGGAAAATGCATAACCTAAGCTCTTGTAGTATATCACTCTTTCATAAGACACACTTAAGGAAAACATCTCCTTGCACCGTCATAAACAATGAAATTTTATGAATGTGAAGTGCTAATTTGTGCACAGTGAAGCCATTGTCATGCTTCATAAATCAAAAAGAGCTAACAAATTTATCACTTTTTGAAAATGGCCCATCTGGTCCCTGCTGGGGACAAAGAAAAAGTCTCTTCTCTGTGAAAGATTTAAAAGTAAAGCAGAAAAGCAGCAACAACAACTGGAAGCAGAGAGGCAGCTCTCTACAATTGTTTTCATACTAGGTGGGTAAAACCTGCCTAAGTCTTTGGTGTTTCTTTGCCAATGGGGGGGAAAAGGCAGCAAGAAAAGCCTGCATGAAATTTCCTTCTTCAGAAAGGAAACAAAGCAATTTCCAACTTATCTGAGTCAACATCAGTCCTACTTTGTTGAAATAACAGAATGCTTCATGTTCTCTTGCAACATGCAAACCAACAGTGTAAGAAATCACACGCTGTCAGTCAGCTACCTGCTTATCTGTTTGCATTCATTAAAAAAACATAAAAGAAATAACAACAAAAAAACCCCAGACACTACTGAGATGAAATACTAAAGGTCCTCTCACACACTGCTGCATTTTTATCTTAGATATTATAAAAACTATCAAAAATACTTGCTTTAACAATACTTTTCAGTGTGTAATGTGCAATTTTAATCCATCTTAGACAGTTTTATGTCATTAGAAATGCACGAGGAGGAGGATGCTTGTACACTTTCAGATTCAACACTGCTGCGATTCACAACTAAAATGGAGAAAAGGGAGAAAAGAGCAGTGATCTCGCTGACGGAGAACATCCTGTCTGTCACCAACGGGAACATAGGAATACCCTGTGGCACAGGAGGGTCAAAGGTCAGAGGTTAGCCTGGGCCATAGCTGAAGTACACAGGCAGCTTCCCCCTCTGCTCCGCTGGCCTCTGACCCCGACTCAGACACTCAAAATCTGGTTCCTATGTGAGATTAGCTCACACAAAGGAGTGAAGCGTTCGTCTTGCACACCATGTTGACATGTCACTGTGGTATTCTGAAGCCGGTAATAACACAGCCAGGCATTTATCAGATATGCATCTCAAGTTGCGTTAAAAAAAAATCCATTATGTTAATGTGTTTTGTCTCAGTTTAGCACTTGTTAAAATGTTCTATTAACAAACCATTTACGCAGACTTTTCTTATTGCAGTGTATTCCGTCTTAGTCAGTCAAGCCTTTTCCCAAACCTCCTGCTGATAGTTCTTGGAGCCAATCCAAACACTTCAACCCCTAACAACTGGCTCTTACTCAAAATATAAGAGTGTCAGAGCATGACACTAGCACAAACACCATCCTAAAATAGATATGAGCTGCTTGTCTGGTGATCGCCCGCTAACCAACAATATGAAAACATCTCTCTTAAAAGACCAGTTATCAGTTATGAAAAAACAAACAAGGTGAGCTTGTGGGAACACTGTAAGGGCTGAGGGTGATTTACAAGTATATGAACACATTTCTGAAATACTACAAATTCTGCATGGCTGCATGAAGCATCAGCAGCATCTGTTTCAGAGTCACGGTCATGATTGTTTTGTTTTTTTCCTATTCTCTTTATCTGCTAAGCTTACACTGCTTTCTATCTTTTTGCCAAGAAACAAACTTTACAGAATTTCAGAAATGTAATCATCAGCCTTTAGTGGAGAAAGATGAACAGGAGGAAAGGATAAACATGAACCCCATTTCCAAAAAAGTTGGGAATGCTGCGATCACAATAATAATGGAACCAATGATTTCCTTATCATTTACAATCTAGATATGGAATATGGCCATGTTTCCCACTGTCCTCCATCAGTAAGAACAACGATTTCTAAGTGATGGGATTTAAGCTGCTTGATATGGAATTTCAAAAGTTTCTCTTTCTTCTAGTGCTGTCAGCGTTAATCTCGTTAAAATGACGTTAACGCGGCAAATCTCTGTTAGCGAGTTAACGCGGATCGCCCCATGCGAGGGCTGCACGGCGTCAACGCATTAGCGCGGTTAGCTCGTTAATATGTTAGTGCTGTGCGGCCCCTGACGTCATTAACGTCATTTTAACGAGATTAACGCTGACAGCACTACTTTCTTCATATCATTCACTTCATATGTATTCAGTAAAAGTTTTCAGTGGATGAAATATCTGGAATCACTTCAGTCCTTCAGTTGAGCCAGCCCAAGGAGCCAGAGTTTCTTGGAACTTTTTGAAGTGCTATTAAAGCAATAGTTCAAAGTTTTTCTTTGGACATTGGCTACTTTTTCACACCAGTGATTGTAATTTTCAGAAGAATTTTCAGAAATGGTCTCAGTGGACGAGCGGCTGTCAAGAAACCTTTCAAAGGAAACGGGAAGAAAAGGCTCGGGTGTTTGAAATTACTCAACAAGTGGCTGAAAATCTGTGGAAGTTGTCTACAGCCAACTGCAAAATAAGGCAGAGGCTCCGTCATCATTTGGAGCTGCAGGTTTTGGAGAGCTTATCAAAATCTGGTGGCACTTTACATTAAATTATGTAAAGTACCATCAGTTGTGAATTCACCATGCAATACCACCTGGACAGTATCTCATTAGCAAAGGTTTCATTTCGAAGCATAATGAATATAATAATGAAAATAAACACACAGGAAGCAGTGTGGTTCAATAACGATTAGCTCTTAACAAAAAACAGACTGGAACCAAATCCAAAGCCGAGCTGGAGAACTGTTCCTGAAGACTAAAAGAAATGACAAGAAATCATACCTAAGAGACTTCCGTTAGCGTTGAAGTATTATTTGTCATAACAAATATTGACTTTCAAGGAATTGTGCAAACTCAGATTTTGCCTTAGTTTCAATAAATTGCTGCTTTTATTTGCCATTTTCCCAGCAAAATATAAAGAAATAAAGGGCGACTCAAATTTTTTGCACTGTACTGTGTCTAGCAATGGAGTCAGTCACTTGACTAGTCTTTATTTATATAAAGATTCAGGGCAGAAGTATAAATTAAGCTTATGAGTTTGAGCTTTATGTCATCTTCTGCTTGAAACAACCAAGGCTGTCCCACTTTCTCCTTAACCTAGAAGAAGCAGTTTCCACAATTTTCAAAAACAAATCTGATTTATGATCTCCCAGGACAGTTTTTAAATTCTTTTTATTTAAACAACATTCAAGCATTTCTGTAAAAAGGTTTGTAATATTACAATAAAACTGTGACAGGATTCAGCCCATCACTAACAATAAAAGGAGGTATGGTACCACAAGCACAAAAATCCATTTTTGACTGCAACTTTATGCATTTTCCTTGTCCCAGTTTTGAACATTTAAACTGTAGCATGACACATCTTATTGGTGTCAACCATGCTGCTGAAATGTTATTCTGTGCAGTCTCCCATTTCAATACAGGTGGCAAACCTGGCGATGGATAAGCACAATGAATGCACAGTAAGGCCACAGACTGTTTGGGTCCCGAGTCAAATCGGAAGTGTGGAAACTAAAAAAAATCCAAAAACAAAACAAAACAAAAAAAACCACCCACACAATCGGCTCACACAAAATCCTTTTAGCCTTAGCAGTAATATGGAAATTGGTTGTCACACGGCATGTTTTATTTATCCTCCCTTAAACCCTTTTGAGCTTCTGTAAGATGTGAATCCTCTGTGAATTATAATTCCATTTCACTGCACACAAACAACATATTCACGAGAGGAACCGATTTGTTTCCGTAAACAAACACGGCTAAAAACATCCTGAGCACGATAGCCGTCAAACTTTTTACCTGCTAAAATCCAAATCATGCACGGTAAACCAAATGATGAGCTTGATTGAGAGCATGACACTCCCGATAAGGCCCATTAAAAAAATATGAAGGTTCATCCTACATTAAGGCAAAGCAGCGTCTCCATCGACGCCAGATTACTGGCAAAGCGTCCCATCGTGCATTTTCGCTTCTCTGAGATGAGAAAGGATTTGCCGAGATCAAATGTGATTGTAAAGCCCCCAAAACACTTGAGTACAGCCAACTCATTAGACCGCAACAAAATCCAATGAGGGAATACAGCTCCAGTGGGCATGCAGTACTAACTAACCCGCTCAGTAATGGTGTATGCACCTAATGTAATTGAAGAGGCAACTCTCTTGATTTAGTTTATTTTTAAAAAGAAATGAATATTCAGACATAAAAAGCACACAGATTTTAAGAGGAACATAAATGACATATAAAGGTTTTACCTCAGTAGGATATTAAACTAATCTGTAAATAAAAAAAATAAAAAAAATGCATAGCCTTCTTGAAGACAAATATGAAGACAAAACCAAATCTTTTAAAACACCTGAGACTCCAGTCATGTGAGCAGCTAGCAGGAACCTGTAGCTGCTGACAAATCAAGTAGGAAATCCATTCAGTTATTGTAATTTGGAATGGTAGACTGATGTTGTTAGCATGGCATTTAAAAAAACATATTTTTTTTTAAATTTGGTATATTGTTAGTCAGCCAGATGTTAATTAAAAATAAGTCTGGGAAAACATTCTAATATTACAACCCTTAATTTCCCAGATTTGGTATTATATTAGCCAAAGCAGCCTTCTGTGGTAAAAGACCGATTAATTGATCAAATTACAGGCAAAGAGAAAATGTTTAGGTGTAAAATTATTTATGGCAATAAACAAACAAAGAACTCAAAGAAAGAAAGATTCCAACCACTTGCATCTCGAGTTACACTTGATTCGATGAAGAGGAGTTGTGTTTTCAGCGGTGACTACAGTAGTCAGCTATTTCATTCTTGGCATAATTTCGCTCCATTCTGGCGAATCCATCTGGAGGCAGGCCCGTCTGTTTGCCTGCACACTTTGATTACCTGCTCATCTGCTTCATGTGGCTCTACAATTCATCCACTTGCATCAGGGTGTTGTCAGTGAGCGCCATTTTCTGTCTATTTTACATACCTGCCTCTCAGTGCTACACCTTAACATCAAAGCTAATTGCCACCAAACAGCAGAAGAGGAGTTAAAACCACCAGAATGTCAGGAAACGTTAGCGATTTTTAGGAAAGGAAACCCCTCCAGCAGAGGAAAAGGTGCCGCTGCCCTCACACACCGAACCACCAGTACATGTAAGAGTAACACAGACAGAACGTATAAATCCTTAATCATTAATACACTGTGGACTCCCACACTCAACACAAAGCCTCCGTTCCCCTCCTGACTTTAAACCCACTGCACCAGTTACACCTACACTCCTTTGATGTACTGCAGGCTCACATAACGAAGAATATTCAACAGGACCGCTTTGCTGTAAACAACATTTTTCATGTGACATACACCAACCATAGCAGGAACTCATTCAGGGCCAGTCTAATCACAGTGCACTGGCCCTTTCTGAGTAATAAGTGTGGATTTTCAGGGAAGTGTCACTAAACATGATGACTAATATACATTGTTCTATGTATATGTTCTATAAGAGTCCACTTTATGACCACTCAGTACATTTCATGCATGGATTTTGGGATGGAATAATATAAATTTAGAAACAGTTTGTTTTAACCTTCACTAATTAGCACTACAAACAAAGAGTGTTTTTCAACAGAAAGTTGCAGGTTATTACAGTCTATAGCCACGTGGTACAGTTTGGCCCTCTAATTGATGTAGGAATATGTGGGTGGAACATGTCTGCTGGTGTCATTACTTTTAGATCATGCATAACTTGAAACCCT
Organism: Oreochromis niloticus; assembly: GCF_001858045.2. Classification (NCBI taxonomy): domain Eukaryota; kingdom Metazoa; phylum Chordata; class Actinopteri; order Cichliformes; family Cichlidae; genus Oreochromis; species Oreochromis niloticus. The sequence continues at coordinate 27,733,660 of NC_031965.2, read as the reverse complement.
CATAGCTTAGAAAATTTAAGTAACTGTACGAGTGTGCATTTCAAAATCAAGCTATTACATTTTCCTAACCCTACCCAAGTAATGTTCGCATCAAAATGAAATCAAAACCTTAAACTGATCCCAGCAAAAGCTCAATCCCAAGTCATCCTAATACTCTGTTAAACATCCGCACCTTTCTTTTAAATGCTCTGGATTTCTGATAAGAAAAAACTTGATCCAAGGTTAGTTCATTTTAGTCTTGTGCTTTTACCCAACTAGAACTGTGGGTGGGTGGAAACTTCCACCTCTATTATTGAGCAGAAGCTGGGGTAAATCCTGGTCAAACTGCCAATCCATCCAGAGGATTAACACAGACAGGAAACAAACACCCATAATCAATTTAGAAAAAACAACTAATTAAAACAAGCCAATATCTATATCTTTGGTTAGTGGAAAGAAAACAAAGAGAAAACCCATGAACACGAGCAATGTCCCAAATAATCCGCAAGGTAAAATCCAGCATATTTGAGCTGTGATGCACCGACACTCCGCACTTATTCTTGATTCTCTGTCCTATGATGCCATCACAAAGAAAAACTAAAGTAAGGAAAAATTCTTTGCCAGCAACAATGAACTCAGACTTCAAACAAGCGAGCCCTGAAGGTCTTCAGCATTTTATCTACGTATCATATTTACCCTGAATAAAGGTGACAATGTCCATGTACCTGCTGCCAGAGACTATGTGCGAGAGGCCGACAGGGAAGTTAATACTCTTCAACAGAATTGCCATGAGCAAAAGGGAAGCGCCATGAATGTGTTAGCTTAGACACGTCCCAGGTGCATCCCACGATCTCCTGCCACCTGATCTAAACAATACGACTTCTATATGCTGTTTAAAGTAATGAAGAGTGAGGAATTACTCTAGGCTTGTAGTTACTTGCAGCACTGTGCGACAATTTGTAGTACTTATGCTTTACTCATGCATTTCTATTTTGGCCAATTTTAGATTTGTGTTTCAAAACAATTCCCCCAAGAGCCACACCTCTTAAACTAATCATTCAGGTATTGTCCATCCCATTGCCAAAGGTGTATAGAAATGTCTGCCTGTTGATGATGTGGTCTACCTCCATCTCTCATCACAAAAGCTTTGTCAACATGGAAAAGTCCCCCAAAGTCTAAAACTGCACCGAGACATTTACTTCATGTTTGTATTCATGTGAGTTACGAAGCCTGCAGGCTGTGTAACCCAGTCTATTCCTAAGACAGCACTTTGTAACAGACCTGGTGCAATCTAACTTAAGGTAAGTATTCTGCCTGCGAGATAATACTGGCTTAAATACTAAAATAACAGAACACACCAAGTGTCTACACAGATTAAAGATGACAGATTACAGGATACGCTGTGTTGTGATGGAAGCTTTATTCTGTAAGATGTGCACCGATTCACCTGTGTCTGCATTTTGGTAACTACCGGGTAATTCCAGCCGACAGGAGTCGGGGTTTTTGCCATACATCTGCCACTACACCTCTAGTAAATTAAGAAAACTACATCTCTATCAGAGAAACATGATGTAGAGAGCCCTGATAATCGAATAGTGCATGCTTGTGTCTTCCCTGAATTTGCACAGACAAAAAACCCCACACATCTCAAATAGCGACTTACAGGTATCCCTAAACTCCAATATAAAAACTAACTGTATATCACCACTTATTATAGCAAATCAACTGCATTGAATGGACTTTGTTGCCTATTGACTGTCTTAAATGAACACATTATCTCAACTCTGTGGACACACTCTATCAATAATATAATGACCTGCCAAGACTGCTGCCCTTTCTTTGGGTTAAGGATTAGGCTGCACTGACTTCCACTGGAGCTAGTAAATGCACATCCAAGAGAACAAATGCTGACAGATGCCAAAGGATGGGAGCTGTCAGTATGGTTTGTGTTAAGCACTGTGTCATTTGAGTTAGAAACTCAGAGGCATGGGCTTTAACACGCGCATCACACCAGTGGAGACAGACAGTTCACAGAGAACATGAAAGAGTAAAGGGAAAGCGTGTTACATTTTGTCACTGTGCACAAAGAATTTGATTTCATGTGTAGAGAACTCCCAGACAGCTCGTGAGATAAAAGGAAAATTAGAACAAGCGCTAGAACATGTAGCTACCGTTCAATAGATCAATGAGGCAGAGTAGTGCCTGCTGGGAATGCCCATGCCGTTACAGTAACATGTCCTCTAATCCAATAATAGAACAGCTTACAAGTCAAACAGGCCAATCCTAGAGGATTTCTGAACCAGACAGACAATCAATTCGATATTTGACCAGAGCATGTTAGTACCCTACACAAGGCCAAACTGGGCTAGTGCAAGCCCATTTACACATAGTCCACCTGCCTCTCAGTTTATCATAGTAACATATAGCAACTTGTTGTTCCAGATGAACACATCACTTTCTAATTTGAAGTTAAAAGTTGATTTATTCTCTGACCTAAAGCACTGCACAAAGGCAGCGTGTATTTATCATGCAGTAGCATTCACTGTGCACATGCCCCTAGGAGATTGAGATTTTTGTTGTTTTTTTGTTTTTTTTAAATAAACCTGACTGTAGAGAAACCCCTTTTTAAATGCCTAATAACAGATACCAAGATAACAAAGTTTTAATTAACCATGTCTGATAGCAACAAAAAAATTAAAAAATAAAAACAAAATTAAAAAAATCAGTGAAAACCAAATATAAAAGCTAAAACTTACACTCTAGCCCCGGGGTGGAAAAGCTAATGTGCTCCTAGAGCATGTTACAAATTGCGATCCATCCATTTTTTATGCACTGCTAGGAAATAATGATCATGCTGTGTAATGCAGTACTTTGTCAGGCTTCACCATAGTAATTCTGAGTGGGTTTAGTTGAATTATTATAAGGCGACACATGCTAACACTGGCTCTTAAATTCAAAGTCGCTGGCAGAAGTCAGCATCTTTGTCAGTGGTTCTCAGTCTGAATCCTGCAGAATGGTTCAGAAAAAAAACTTACAGCTTAGCATTATGAATAAAAATCTAATTAAAATTGAATTAAAATATATTATATACTGATTAAAGGACACAGAAAAACACTTAGAAGTAGAGTACAAGCAGTGGTTAGATTCATGTGAGACAAAGCTATTAGGATGTTGGCCAACAAGTGCGTTCTATCATCTAACACAAATGTAAGGATTCATTTTCTAAGTTGATTTGTAAGTTCACACAATAATCGACGTAGAGGCTGCGAGAGTTCTACTGGAGGTAAACCACAGGAGGAAATGCTTGAAGCTTTGAGAAGAACAAAAGGGCACCGTTTAATCAATTCCTTATACTTCGGTGCTGTGCTGATGTTCTAAAATCTTAAATCGAAAAGAAACCACCCTCCAAACGCTGCAAAAATCAGTATTGCTCATTTTTAGCACCTTTTGCGCAGCTAACAGCCTGCTGGCCTTTTCCATTGCTCCTCATCTTCACTGGCCTTTCAAGTGTTTCATACATTCGGTTAATGTTTTCTCAACTACACAAACACCCTCCCTCCCACACATAGGGTTGGTCGTCCTGACAATTATTCCATGATGAATGAGTTTCAGAGTGTTTACCAATTTCATGTACATCTGGAACAAGCCAGCCTTTTCTTCTAAATAACCTCAGCTGCCAATAAATCAATTTTTATGACCACTCATATCCAAGGCAAATGCAGTGTAAACAAGACATTCTAGACCCTCTCTTGACTATTCATCAGGCAGAAATGAAATTGATCTAAAGCACACAAGCTTAGTCACACACACAATCAAACCAGCACAGTTAGAAATGAGGTCATCATCATCATCCAGCCAGCATGAATGGGGCTGCAGAGGACAGGAGGTTGAAAGAGTCAGTGGAAAGTGTTGGACGAGGAACTGAGTAAATATCGCTCTGCTCTCGCTCTCTCTCCGAGTGCAACCGAGTCAAGTGGTGACCCCTGCTTACTGCTCACCATGTGCATTCCAGTTCACACAGGCTCACGCTGGGTAAAATGTTTTTGAACTAGAGTCACCGGACTGAGCAGATGCTGAAAGTCTTTCAAATGCATCAGTGCATAGGAGACAAAAATGAAACCCTTTGGGAGCACAGTCACACGCACATACATACACATCTGGTTTCAAGGTAAACTTGTTAATGAATATTTATGCCTGTGTTCTACGAGGCCTGTGGCGTTTTCTTCTGTTAGTATCAGAGAAAAAGAAACACTCAAACTCCACTGTTTAGTCTTTTTAAGACTCAGAGGAAGTTTTGATAAATGCATGTTGGCAACAAGTGTGACCGAGGAAGAGAGGCTTTGCAGGTGTCAACCAACTGTATTTTTATCTTAGATTTTAATTTTCTTTAAAAAGAGGCCAAAGTGGAAAATGGAAATGAAAATTCATGTCTCGGATAACATTTTAAACAACCAGTCTTTCTTCTTTTTGGCCTGCTGTGTTACAAATGTTCAAATAAATATAATTTAATCCATACAACTAAAAATAAAATTGCTATACTTTAATTACTTTTCATTATTGCCTAGTTTTAAAAAGGCATGTAGGATATAAAACCTTCAAACCCTTCTTTGTGGAAAAAAAAATGTTGCATGTGAAAAAACCCTGCTTGCATAATTATCCACCTGGTTGGTGGTGGGGTTAGGTGACAGACTGCATATGCCACAGGTCACAAACTCCAAGTCTTTTGTGTGCCTGTGTGTTTTTGCATGTGCATTTGAAAGAGAGAGAGAGAGAAAGCAAAAGAGAGAGAGAGAGCTTGGCAAACAGCTAAGCCAGGCAGGTGATGCATCTCTGTCGGCAGCGGCTCTTGTGCAAGTGTCGAGTTTCATGCAAGCGAAGAAGAGAGGCAAACAGTCCCACAACTGCAACACATTCAACATAATGAGGCAGCGTGACACAGTCAGCATGATCATTTATTATCATTACCCTGTTTTTTGTTGTGTTTGCCTACATTAAGTAAATAAAAGTTAATGGAAAAATTGCTCAAGCTGTTACTAATGTTTCCGGGAACTGAAAATCTTGAGTGACGTGAACCTGGACCATATCAGCCTCTTAACTAGAAGTAGGGAGTCTACTTGAATCTATTCAAAATATGAGGCCAAACCACAGTCACCCCCATCATTTGGCTCAATTTGTCATATGGATATCAGCTTTGACGGGTACTTGAAAACAAACGTGGCTGTGTAAGACTTCTCGTTTCTGAGCCAATACTCTGACTTAATCTTGCATTACAACCCTCACTTACTCCCACATTGCAGTTTTCCAGTAAAGACCACAGCTTTTGTTTTCTATTTAGAATATGGATTCAGCCTCTAACAACTCCATTGCTACTCAAGGATTTGTTCAAATACAGGTTGCTATGGTTACAGAGGCAGGTTGTGGCTCGACTAACATCTGATCTGCTTTATAAGGCATTAAAATGAGAAAACGCTGGTGTTCGTCTGATATTCACGTGAAAGAGAATGTTTTCACAAGACTTTATGCGGTTCTGTAAAAAAACAACAACAAAAAAAAAACAACAACTAAGTACACCCCAAGATTTAGGAAGTTGTGGAACCACCTTTAGCAGACAATAATGTGAAGTGATTACTTTCTTTACAATTTTATCAACCTGCACGCTGTTCTTTAAAGCGTCACTTCAGTTCATTTATGTTTGCATTCATGCGTTTATCCAGAGCTTCTCTTAAGGTCTTACCACAGCATTTACTTTGAATGGAAATGACATACCCATCTACAAACACTGGCTAGCTACTCTCTGTGCTGCAATTAAAACTGTGAAAGGTGTAGCACAAACCAGAAATTGACAGTTTGCCTTCAAAATAAAAGTTACGCATTATGAAGCATGCTGGCTGTAGTGCGGAGGCACAACTTTTACTTTGAAGGCAAACCTTGTCCATTTCTAGTGTGTGCTGATTTTTTTTATGTTCTACCAAGCTCAGCTTAGCAAGTATTTGCAGACCAACACAAACAAACAAAAAATACAAGTAATCACTGCAATGAGCAAGCAGCCAGAGTCAGCAATCTTTGCGAACCACTGACAGTCAATACATATTTTTCCCCAATAATTGGTGATTGCATCACTCCCAATAAGGCAAACAAGTCTGGAGCAATGTGTGCATGATGTCACATGAGAAACCTCAATACAAAGGAGTTCGTGGCCAACTCAATGACTGCAACGCCCCAGGTCCTGTAAATGAATCCCAGTGATCACCCCTCAACCTCATGCTTGGGGGTTTGGCAAAACCCAAACACCACATATAAGCACAAATATGCTACTGTGGATCATGACCACTTTGTGCATCATGAGATGGCCACATCATCTCCACTCTGGACCAATGAGAGCAAAGTGAAAATGCTTGGTTTAAAGTTGATTCACAAGTTTTGTGCTTTGTTCAGATGCAACATTGTGAACCTAAGTCATGCCACCGTGTGTGTGTGTGTGTGTGTGTGTGTGTGTGTGTGTGTGTGTGTGTGTGTGTGTGTGTGTGTGTGTGTGTGTGTGTGTGTGTTGGTTTTTTTCTGGCAGCCCCTCAGTGTTTTTCTAATTGTGCTGTCATGAACGATAACATTTAACATACTAACTGAGGCCTGTAGTTTATTCCAGCTTCTCTGAGCACTGCACAGTCCAACCTTGAAGTAAATTTACTGGGCTGAACATGGTGGCATTGTGTTAACACGCACATGAATGCTCTGGGCCAGTAAACTGCCAAAACTTCTACTTATATAGCGGTGCTCACACTTGCTGATGATCAATAAATCAAGTGCATTTGATTAATAGCACCAGTTGCTATTTACCCTCTTAACTCCTATGGAGACAATAAGGAGGTTCTGCATAGAGTCCTATGAAAACTGTGTAATCAAACTATAAAAAGTCCAAAAAAACAAAACAAAACAAAAACCTATTAAGGGTACACTGATTATTAAATTTCTGAAAAATGTTTAAAATCACGATTTGTCAAGTATAAATACTTTTATTTGTTTTTTGTTTTTTTTAGTTTTTTTTATTTGCAGTTATTCTGTTCCCCCTTTGTCCTAGGTAGAGAAATATTTGCTGTTTGAATTCTTTCAGCTTTTCACATAATTTTTTTTAACATTTATCCAGCGCAGAATTCAAGAAACCAGAGAAATATCAGCAATATGTTATATTTTATTTTCCATCCTCTCAGTTTCAGTGAGAAGGGCCAGTATCTGCTAATGCCGATATTCGAACGATATGCCTGTGCGTGTTATCTGTTAAAGCAAAAATTATTCACAGATTAAACTCAGTCAAGAAAGCAGCCAAAGCTATTTTAATACTCTAAATAAATGCTATACATTCTATTAACGACAAATTCTATTCTTTTTATTTGATTTGTAGCTCTTGAAAGCAGAATGAAGAAGCAGTACACAATGAATGACATACTTTCATAGACTGTTGAAACCGACTCGTCAGCCTACTTTGACCAACAAATTTGGAAGTCAAACTCAAAATATGATAAGTATCAAAGTTCTTTGTGATATCCTAAAAAGCATAAACAGTACAGCAGAAAGCTAAACACGGAGTGAAATCTTATTTGGGAATTTCGTTTTCTACAAAACTGATTAATAACATCCCCTCATTCTATTTTTCTCATCCCAAACTGCGTGTAGCATGTTGCCAAAGTCCATGATTCAACCCATCGTGGCTCCATCGTGACAGACAACTGCAGCCACACATCACAAAAAGAAAGTGTGTGTGTGTACCGAAATAAAGTGAAGGACAAAACTCAGTCTAACAATCTTTTTACAACAGCAAGGCCATTTCAAACACGCTAGCAGTGCCCACCTTGTTGTTTCAGGTTAGCAGATTATTAAAAGACCCAAATCCAATTCAATGCCATTGTTTCTTCTTTAGCTGCTGTTATCTAAAGAGCTGCATCAAGCAGAAGTAGCACTATTAAAAAAGATAAATTAAAAAATAATTTAAAAAAAAAAACAGTAATAATAATAAAATGAATGGTCATCCTCGTATAGAGAACAATGTAAATACAAAGACCGGTCAGAGGTCTATAAAGCTCATCTTCCTCTCAGACATAATTGAACACAGATCTCAGTGAACAGCACCACTTCCTCTTATCGGAACAAACGTTCCGAAAACCGCAGAAGACAGCTGGGCAACATCCATCAGAGAGCCAGAAATCCAGAAGAGTCACCAAACCATTCACAGGCCACCCTGCCAGTTAGAGCTTTGACACAAATGTGACTCACCCCACATTTGTTGCAGGCTTTGCAGGTTCTGAACAGACAAGCAGGCGCGCACAGATCTCTGTGCATGAATGTGCATTTGCCTTTCTACTTTTCTTTACCCACATTCCCTCTGACAGGGCTGCAATTTGTCTCGAAACAGAACCGAACTGATCTATATCTCGTTATGTAAAGCCAGTGGCGTAGGGGGAGATCTGCTATAGGGAACCATTTTTAAAAATGACTCAAGTAAAAAGGATGAGTTATAGCTCAACCTACTCTAAGGGCTTGTACTTTAACTATTTCCATTTTGCACTGCTATTCTTGATAAGTCCGAGGAAATAATTCACATTTAAAAGATTTTAACAATTTTTACACTTGCAAGCAGCTTTAGAAATCAGCTGTAATATTATATATTCAAATTTAACATGTAAAATGTACTCTGAGTTTTGGGTTTTACAGGTAAGACAAACTTTGGAGAATATCAACCTTGGTAAACAAATGCATCAGAAACAAAATTTATCGAGGCACAGCTTTTACTTTGAAGGCAAACCTTGCAATAAATTACACCATTACTCAGTTCAAAGACAAACAGAGCTTTTCCTGCTAAATCCAGACCAGGATCAGAATATGACACATCCTACTTTCAACAAGTCTCTGGTAAATAGTGCTCTAACAAAGATATTATGGAGCCAGTTTGCGCAGCTGAGTGTACAACAAGACATAAGAACTCGGGACAATGTCGGTAGAATAAGGTCAAGAAGCTTGCCGAAGTTGTCCTTTCTCACATGTAGTACACGACAAGAGAAAGTCCACATTAGATGCACTTTCATAACTGAAAACATTCAGTTTGGTTTAGCTAAGGGAGCTTCCTGCCACATTACCTGTGCTATTCTTACAATAGCTTCAATACAATAACTCAGTCTAATCAGACATCAGACTTTGTACTGGGGAGCTGATGGATTTAACATGTGGATTTAAAGCCTCGATTGTGCTTTGTCTGCTATGGTCCGCTCAGGTCCGAGTGACTTAAGTTTCATCATCAGACAATGAGTGCAAGGATCTGGGTGGACCCCACGTGACTGTGCAGTTTTGTATGGGAGAATTTACATTACAATGCATCACCTACGCATCTGGGTAGCAAAGGCCTACAAGCGGACTTCAAGGAAGTGTAACAGGAATGACTCTTTGGCTATCATGTCTCCAATATGATATAACAATATGTAACAAAGTATAACCAAAGCTCAATATCCCATTCATTCTCATATGCACTGTTGTCAAGTCTACAAAAAATGTAAACCTTTTATTTATTTAATTTTTTTACAATGTGATTTTCATACTTATTTCTCAAAACACTTTAAATATAGTTATGACATTGTAACCAATAAACTCTGCCATGCACTAAAGGTTCATATAATCTCTGCTTTATATGCTTTTAACGTTTATTGGATGGATTGTGTTTCACGTGTGACTGGTTTCGTGAAAGTCTGAGGATAATCACTGATGTCAGATAATTTCCTTTAGTCACTTTTCTCCATAATAATTCCACATCCATCTGTAATAGCAAAAGATCTTCAGTTTGAATACTGTTTGGATGAATGCAGATAGTAGTTAAGTCATTAGTGTAGCAGTGCCGACTCCAACTAAGGGACACCGATGAACAAAGATATAATCACGGATGAAAGTGTCAATAGAGATCAAATAGAAACAACAGTGGTTTTATCAGTATCAAGCCAATTTATACATAAGTGACAATATTAACATTCAAGGTCCAAAGTACATGCGACAGTTTTGATTTCAGCACGCTGAAAGAGGCTGTATTTATTGAATTTGTAGCTATTTCACTGTAAATCTATAAAAACCAGACTTATTTTTTAATAAGCCATAACAAAAACATATAAAGATAGTCATCATTTGAAAACAAAAAGGAAAAAAAAAAAAAGAAGAAGAAAGAAATCCAGGGGAGAATACCCATGATAGCCGGGTTGATTTGAATGCCAAGAAGGCCAAAGGATTTCCAGACTCTGAGGCCTCCCTCTATTTGGCAGTGATGCAATTCCGATTACACAACCCTTCCCAATGGCACAGTCACTCTGACTGGAAAAACAGGTGATTCACTATAATGGTGTCAGTTAGCTGGTGTGGCGATGGCCTCAGTCTCACCCACCAGGAGGCATGACCTACTACTTGCCGGTAAAATGTCTTGCTGTGGAAGGAATTCAGTGATAGCCTGAAACAGGGCGGGATGTGGCCGAGAGCCACTCACACAGGGTGAGTAAGACCAATTCTCACATGAAAAAATAAATATTTAATCTGTTTGTTGACAAACCAAAAAAAAACAAAAAAAAAACAATAGTCACATTGCCTACTCTGCTCATCACTAGCATTTTACTTTCCGAAATCACAGACAGTCCTGGATACAACAACAACAATAACAATAAACTAAGGGTATTTAAATAGAAAATACATATAGCATTGCTACAAATATCACAGCATCAAGCAGGCAGGTTTCTGCTATGCTGACTGTGAAATCACTTCTTCCTCAGCACAGCGCTCCTTGTTTAAGAAATACTTGGCATTGCTGTTGAATGATGCCGCTCTGACTCACTAATTCCACAACATCTGGTCATAGTCAGTTGTAACCACTGCTTTACAGTCACCATAGTGACATACCATATCATCATGCTTAGATAAAACACAGACAACCTCAGCTGCGAGATATCAGGTCAACTGACAGAGATTTAGTGCATGATACTGTACAAAAATATATCTGTAATTTAAACATTTATATATAAACCCTAGTTCATTAATTAATTAATTCGTTCATTAGTATATTGTTTCAAAAGAGTGCAATACACAATATAAATAAAAATTATATACTGCAAGAAAAAAGACAAAGCTGCTGGGTTAAAAGTGACTTATTTCAGTAATCCAGTATTGGGTCAAACATGGACAAATAGAGCACCGAGATAGTCCAACCCAGAATTTTGGGTTGATGTGACTGGAAACATTGGGCTCTTTATATCCAGCATAACAGTTCCCATAATAAGACTACATAATAGAATAAAATCTGTATTTTCACAGCATTATACCGACTTCAAACCTCTGAATTTGTGTCTGGATGTACTTCATGTCTGCTGTGATAAAAGCAGAGCCTATGCTGAATATGGATACAACTATAATCCATATTCAATCCATACAACTATAAGATTGGTAAGACTTGATATGGACCATGTTCAGTGCAGCCAGACGTTTATCTTTGGGGAAAACAAAAAAGCACATGGCCAGGCTATTTAGTTCCATCTACAATTAATGAATCTTTCTTGGCACGAAAGAGGCTGACAGTGCAACAATACATCCACTCAGGGCTGTACCATCGGCAACAGTCGCAGCGTTTAAAATGCAATATGTCGGCCATGCAAAGAGAAACAGAACTAAAACAATTGGCAGTGATAAAAAGAAACAGAGTATGGATTAAAAAAATAATTTAGAAAGGTTGCCGTCTCATCAGTAGCAGAGCAGAGGTGGTTCCACAGCATGTGGAAAAAGCATGTGAGGTTGTCACACAATACCTTGGAAAATTAATAAATTATGGAAACCTGATCTGCTGCTAGCTAAGACTGCTTCTCTGCCCATCTACTGAGATAAAGTCACTAACAAATAAAGGCACCTTTGTGTCTACCTTTTTTAAGCAACCGTCTACTTCAGCCTATTTTGGTGTATTGCCGGAGATCCAAGGAAGTGTAGTGTAGTGTTGAGTTGGTAGCCGTTAGGATGTGGATAAGGATAAACAGCCCTGACAATGCAAGACACAGGGAAACCTACTGCTGCTGTTTTTGTCAATGCTGGAAAGCAAGCTGCAGTAAAATTTTATACATTTCACATTCATCAACTTTAAATCCTGCAAAATATGAAGAAAAGATCCTGAACTCAAACTAACATTTTTATAAATATATTTTGTGGCAATCATTAAGACAGCCAAAGCTGGTCTGTATACTGTATGTGCCGTCTATCCAAAGGTTCATCTGATCACAGCTTCACAAACTGAGCTCATGCTGGACTAATCATGTGAGCGCAAACAGAGTACTGAACAGCTGGAGGAGGCTAGGATCACACACACTAGCTGAGCCATGACAGATATAAACAGACTTTTAAGGAAAAGTTTGGACTGAGACACAAATTCCTTGTCCCCCTCCTCCTCTCCGTCTCTCTCTTTACTGGCAGCTCAATTTTCAACATCCCACCATATTACTCGAAGATACACTACCATTTTCAAATGTAATGCTTTGTTAAATGAATGGGAAAACCCTTAAAATCTGGGTTACGCTATGAAAACATGGAAATGTCAAACACTCTGCAGGACACCGATTTGTTTTCAGCTGTGTCTCTTGGAGCATTAAACAACAGTCGACGCCAAAGGCAAAAGAAGCACTTTTTTTTAACAGGCACAGCAAGGGACAAAATCACAGGGTAATTAACATGTTATCACTTCAAAAAGCCGATTCTTAACCTATAGCCTGATTATAATTTAGGATTACACTTTAAGCACATCTGATTACATTGAGATCCGCCTGTTTATTGAAGCTTGGTGCAAATCAACATCCGAGCTCATTAATTGCTGGAAAACTAAAACACACAGCAACTGTAAACTCATTTGCGGAGTGGAGCATAGTTACAAAGGAGCTGGGCACCAGATGTTGCCTAGTTAATTGCCCCCAGAAAGCAGCACATTGAGTCGACTTGAAAATGTACATTATTGTGTGCTGTTAGAGAGGTCTGCATACAGGCAAACACAATTTAATATATTATAAAGTCTACTGACTATTAGTTAGTTGAATGTAAACAGCATAATCTCGAGTGTCCACAGAAAAGATCACAGAGTAATTGATAAACTGTACCAGGTGTGTCTTGCTTACACACACTCTCCCTTACTGGGTAAACACACAAATGGAGCGGAAGTTGACTGTTTAGTTTCAGCGGCTCCCTCGACTGATGTGTAATGCTTTAGAGTGAGCTGTACAGGTGAAGTGCTTAAGCTTTCACTGTGAACCTGTAATCGTGTAAGTGAAGAGAATGACAATAAAAGAAACAGAGAAAAAAAAAAAACACTGAAAAATAAAAGGGGAGAAAATACAGTGAAACTGAAGATGCTGCTGCTGCAACTCCAAACAGCAGATAAAAGCAACACGACTAGAAATCATTTAGTGTGCTTCCATATGGCTCCCCGGCAGCTGGAAGCTACTCCTGATCATCCCGATAAGCCTTGTCAGAACAAACATGTAGCACGCAACAGAGCAGTAACCTAACTGTATAGGTTCCATTAACGCAAAGTAGCACGTCTTCTACAATATACACAAACTGGATATTTTACCAGGTAGCTGATCGCTAACTTAACTATCTAGTCAGCTAATCACATCCAGGCAACTCAGTGGATTTTGGCATGTAGATCCGGTCAATGCAACCATCAGAATGGAAAGAATGGAAAGAAATGGCATGGTTGTTGAGCAGCAGTTCACTTGGTGAAAACGCCTTGTGGAGGTCAGAAATTTGACAATGACCAGACTGATTTGAGGAAGGAAACCGTGACTCAAATAACCACTCGTAACAGCTAAAGTATGCAGAAGAGCATCTCTAAATGCACAACACATCGAACCTTGAAGGAGATCGGTTAGAGCAGCAGAAGACCATACTCGGGACCTTTCAGCTAAAAACCTGAAACCGAGACTCATCACACTGAACAACAGATGAATGGAAAAACATTGCCACATCTGATCAGTCTTGAATTCTGCTGCAACATTTGGATTGTAGGGTCAGAATTTGGTGTAAACAACATGACAGCATGGATCCATCCTGCCTTGTATCAAAGGCTCTGTAATGTAACTGTGTGGGGGATATTTTCTTGGCATACTTTGGGCCTCTCAATTAGGGATGGGTATCGTTTAGGTTTTATCCGATACCGGTGCCAAATCGGTACTTTTGAAACGGTGCCGGTGCTTAAACGGTGCTCGAACCGGTGCTTAAAGAATGGAGAACACAAACTTTGTCCAGAACCCTCTTATGTTTTTATTTTTAGCAGTCTCTTTTGTTTTCTGCAAAATGATAAGCACCATGCAGCCCCACGCACGGGGCGATCCGTGCTAACTCGCTAACTCGTAGATGCGCTCGGTGTGAGGTCTTGCAGCAAGCTATCAAATACGGTGCATTTTTCGGGTTTTAAGAAAACGGCATGTGTCGCCAGGTGTTTTATCAGATTCGAGGTGTTACCTCCTTTGCACAGTATCAGCTTAAAGCACTTGTTGCAGGCTGCTGAGTTTGCATCTTTTGCTGTGAAGTACAGCCAGACTTTTGACCGCTTCGCCTTGGGCATTTTTAATCTGTAGCTCTACTCTAAAAGAACGTACGTACCTGGGCCCGCCTACTATCCTTGGAAAGGTAAAATGATTGGCTAGAATCCAAAGTGTATGACAAAAAAAAGCACCGAAATGTGCGCTGCTTTTCGGTCTGGTTACTACTGTTTATATCAAAACATCGGTACCCATCCCTAATCTCAATACCAAATAAGTTTCTTTTAAATCTTTATCAGCAACCTTTACGACTAAAGTACTCAAACGAGTTTCTTGTCAATGAGTTCACTGTACTGAAATGGCTCTACAGTTATCAGATTCTCAAAGTGTTGGAATGGGAGATTTCCATCATGGATGTACAGCTGACGAATCTGCAGCAACTACGTGACGCTATCGTGTCAATATGGAATAAAATCTCTGAAGAATGATTCCAGCACCTATGCCATACAGAATTAAGCAATATCTAAAGGCGAGAAGGGGTTCAATACAGTACTAGCAAACTGTACCTTTTAAAGTGAATGAATTTCATATTCATCCTCCGGTAGCATTGGTAGCAAAGTAAGAGCTTGCCACTGGGAAAATGTCATTGGCGTCCAATCTGTCTCAGTACAGCATAAAAGTCAAAACTGCAAAGCCTCCATTACAATTATCCAAATGTGTGATTTCACACTTTAATTTAATTTAATGAAAAGCCAAATCACACATTTTCAGCTACTTCTCTTTCACCCGTAAGTGGTGTTGTGTACCATCTGTAATGACTTCTTTTTTTCCCCTCCCAATCCATCCAGCCACAGTCCAAACATGTGATTTAAAAGCTTTTCTGTCACTATATGTCTGCACCGTGTCTCCATTAACAGCCTCTTACCTTATTGCTCAGGAAAACGCAGCCCTGGATATCTGCTGATCTTCACAGCTGAAAAACAGAAAGGAGGATATTTATGAGCCACATTTGCAGAATGCAAAAATACAGACTTGCACACAAAAGATAATTACAAATGTTAATCTATACAACGATTAAAGCAATGGATTCACAGCAGGAGTATTCATGCTCCACTGAAACAAAATACCTAGGCCTATATTTTTAGATATGTGTAACAGGCTATGACATATTTAGCAGCAAATAAGGATAAAATACACTCCAGGCAAAGCATAATTAGGATATGCACAATAATTACTTGCTTGCTGTTAAGCACAAAGAGGAAAATGCATTCAGTTAAATAAACAGATGCAAATAAGTCAATAAAAAAGCAGAACAGTTTAACTAGAATATTTTAAATGTCAGAAAAATTAATAGTTACAACTATGTAGCACACTTATTACACAGCAGTCAGAGATTTTGACTAAATGATATTTAACCAACAACATTGTGGTTTAAAATTACCTACTTCATGTGAAGACTGCACTTTACAGGTATATCAGGCTAAAACATTTGAGGTTTGTTCATTAAAAAAAAAGAAGAAAAAACAATGTCCAAGGATACAGTTGCAAAGGTTTTACAAACAATCTACCACAAAAAAAGATAGCAAATTTAATCTGTGCTGTAGCTGTATATGCAGTATTTTTCTACAGCTACAGTTTCCAAATGTTCAGGGCCGATCAATACAGCAAGACAGCCAGAACATTTCACAACAGGCAGCATGGATTATTACACCTGCCCAGGCAGTACAATATCATGCCCACAGCCAGAGTTAATGACAACTGGCTGCAGCGGCTCCAGACAGGGAGGAGGACTGATGGGTGGACAAGTGAGAGACACTCTTAAGGTGGATCATCGAAGGGTAAACCAGCACGCTGCAGGCTCACTGTCGTGCCTGTCCTCTCTCCCACGGGAGGCTCTGCACACACTGCGGTAACACCGTCACTTGCGACATCCGTGCGATGCTATACCCCAATGAAGTTATTCGTTTTCACATACAGCAAAATGTGAAAAGATAAAGTACGTTTCACAGGAAGCCAGAACTATCCGTCAATTAATACATCCAAGCGGTACAAACAGTGTGATATGAGGAAAGGCAACTCCAAAGGGCTGCATACTGATGAAAGCAAACACTGGCCAGTGCTGCTAATGATTCTGATTACCTGCTTAATCATCAGACTCCACTGGAGCTTGGCTTTTGCTCAGGCAACCTGCCCCCTGAGTGTTATTGACTCGCTGACATTGGCAGTGAGTTGAAGAAGGGTTTAGGTTTCTTACTGGGAGGCAACTGATTCACACAATGACTCACTTCTCCAGTCCCACTAAGGAGGTAAGAAATCAAACTTTATGATAGCAAATGTTCATTAAAAAGGATGAAACAAAGAGGAAAAAAGGCCAGGAAAGCAGCATGCACCCACGCACTCTTGTTTTGATGACTTTTTTTTTTTTTAAATTTAGCTCCTTCTGCCTTGACAGAAACAATTAAACTTTTTGCTACTTGACTTCCAACAGCTTGAGAGATTCTAGTATGCTAGTGGCTAAAGTAGCCTATATTAACTACTAATAGCATATAACCCACTAGTTTCAAGCATGCCTGTGAAGCAGAACATACACTCAACTAATAGGTTAATTCACCAGAATTTTGTTTAAAAAAAAAAAAAAAAAATTCCTGTTGGCAAGTTAAGTCAGTTCAATTTTATTTCTATAGCACCAAATGACAACAACAGTTGCCTCAAGGTGTTTACAGTGTATCCTGCTAAACAGCGCCATTAGCTGCTACTTGCATACAAGCTGATAGCCTTAAGCAGTGATAAAAATCTACTTTCAACTGAAAAGCTAGGTGTGTCCCAGAACCACTATAGTTTTTAGGTTATTATGCCAATAGTAGCTAAAGTAGCCTACATCAGCATCTACTAGCATATAAGCTGATAGCCTCAAGGACAGAAACACCACTTTCAACAATAACAAGCTACTTTTTCCCCCAGCGATTCCCAGTGTTATGCTAGCAGCATTAGCCACTAGTTATCGCTGATAGCCTCAAGCAGAGATGAATATCACCACTGTACACAGACAGGCTATTTGCATGTTCTTCTGCCTTAACAAAATCTAGGAACACTGTTAACCCCACTGCATCTTTTCCTAGTAGTGGCTAATGTAGCCTACTACTATTAGCATACTAGCTGCAAGATGCATCAGATGTGAGTAATTTTCTAGTTGTCGCTACATGTGCAGCATCATTTCAAAGAATCACACTGCTCAGTTTAGCAAAGTAGCCGGATAAGTAAGAGTATCTTATTTTAACATTCAAATTACAGTTTTGCATAAAATGGTACACTGTTACCCAATGTTTATACCCTGTGATAATAAATGGTTATTAGATGACATTTAACAGGGTCTCCTATTAAACGCACATTAGAAAATGAAAGGGAAACTTTGACACAGATCAAACAACAATAATTTAAAAAATAAATAAATAAAAAAAATGAAAAGAATCATTGGTAATGCCTCAAGGAAAACAATTAAGGACAAATTAAACAGGATACTTAAAGAGAGAGGGGGAAAAAACAAATCTCATGCAACTAAACACATATTTGCACTCCTATAATTCTTTCATCTGAGCCTGAGGGGGGTTGCTTTGAGCAAAATTCAACATGCTTGATTTAGGAAACTCCCAGGGGTCACCACAGGCATAAGTATCAACTATGCGCTTAAAAACCACACTTTACTTGGAGGATATTTTTGTTCTAGCTTAATTAGTCCAATAAATAAATAAGGCTGCAGGAAGTTATAACTGAGTAGGGGAAACTCTTACAAGGTATCTGGGGTTTCCAGAGGTGTGGCGCATTGCTGAAGGCAACCTTTGGAAGCACAATGCACCACTGGGGACACCATTGTTCAGTCCTGCTTGTTTCATTAATAACACAGTGCAGAAGAGGACAGAGTGGGGACAAGCCAACAGTGTGTTGCCTAGGAAAAGCCCAAAAAGGAGGCCTTTAATCAAGCTGCCCATTATGATGCCCCAGCATCAAACTATCAACAGGAGATGATGTTTGCCATTAAGCAAATTTAAATTAATTATCTTAAACAAATTTATTGTGAACACAGCTGTTGCCACTGAAGCTCTCCTCTAAAAACTCGGGGCTGGGTGCTAAGTTCCTTCATCCAGGCCATCTCAAAGATCAGTGGCAGCTGTTCACTGAGGGGGAGCATTGCTCATTCACATCTTTACCAAATTCTTCAGAGATCTGCACAAAAAACTGCAACACACAGGCTTGCTCAAAGGAATAGTTTGACATTTTGGAAGAGTTATTATTCTCATTTTTGTTGCTCTCTGCGCCTTAAATATGAAGTTAAGTGTTAACTTCATGACAATAAAAGCACTTGCAGTGCAATTGTCCTATATTACAATCTGAAATTGACTTGCAAATAGAAAGATTGTGAATCCCAAATCATGGCCAAATATTTTCTTCTCAAGTACATGGAAGCTTATTATCATCTGAAATCCATCCAATAAATCAAACAACCCTAATTACATTCAATTAGCAAGACAAGTGGCTCAGCGTCAAGGACAGGCAGATCTACCACTACCATCAACAGCAAACCTTAGCTCCAAATAGCTTCACAAAACAGAAGTGTCTCAATAAAACCATAGCACTACCACCTGAAATAACCCACAGATGTAATAGCAGGGATAATCTTTGTTCCATAAACAACCTGTCTATAAACCACAGACTGAAATTTTCAGCTCTTTGCAGAGAATGGGTTTTGTTTTTTTGTTTTTTTAGAAGCAATGCTGATGGGAAAACAACTTCTGGATGCTGCTCCTGCTGTTTATATGTCAGTAGGGGAGCACTGATAGTCCTAAGTCATGGTAGACATCCCAGCACTGAAGATACTGACTAATCATCTGTGTTCTTTCAGCACACTTTGTATAACTTGATATGCAATGACCTAAATGGCAGCATGGATCTGGGAATGATAAATGTGATGGAGGAGTTGTGAAGAGAAGACTATCCATTACCCCCACTGGAAGCAACTAGAACTATAACTGCACTAAAAATATAGAGCTAGCCTCCAGAAAAATCAATAAGTTAAAAAAATAAATAAAAATAGACCTTTAGAGAAATCAAGATATGACAGTTCTGTTGCAGGGTTTCATCCTAATTGATGAGAAAAGTACATGAAGTAAAAGTAAACAGATATATTTTAATCCGTACCAGCTGTGTGAAGCAGATAACGTGACCTTTCGGTGCAAATGCCAGCTCGCGTTTCACTAATATCAAACAGAGCAAAAAACATTTCGTGATTCAGTGGTTAGAAGGCTCGACGTTTGAATCACATGGCTCTCTGAAGCCTTTTGTTGCAAAAGTTGCATGTTCTTCCTGAACCTGCACTGGTTTTCTCTGCATGCGCAATCTTTTTAAACACAAATCATACTTTTCTGCTGATGTGTGATCCATTAATATACTTGCTGAAAAGGAACAAAGTTTTGCAGCTTACAGTGTGATCCCATCATGAAGCAGAAACTAGGGGGCTTTGCTTGAAAGAAAAATCAAAGACAGATAATGATAAGAAAACATCTAATAGGGGGGAAAGAAAACTAATGGCAGTAATAGATTAAAGAAATTCATAGCTTTTACTTTTATCTGCTGTTATTTGCGCTGTATCCTGCTTGCGGAGCTCAAAAGTGCCACAAAAAAAAACTTCAGCTCCTTTTTTAAAATAATACAGATGCATCTCTGTACAGCGTGATGAGAGAGACAGGCAGACAGAGGTGAATTAAAGTGATGGATATGAGATGAAGAGGCAAAAGAAGATTAAGTTAAAACAAGCCATTGTTTAAAAGCATGCTAATAAGGTATATTATCTAACCCAACAGTTGGAGCTGTGGTATACAGGAGAAGAGGGAAAAAAGTCCTCTGGTGCTTTGGCCAACCAGGTGGTCCATTTAAGTCCAGACTTGTAATACAGTGGCAGAAATGCTTATATTAAATTATGTAAGAGATCAAGTGCAACACAGTGCATGCCCCCTATAAGAATCAACACATTTTCACGAGCAAATTAAAAAATAATAATAAATACAGGGCCTTATCACTCTTCTTTGAGTTTGGAGTTTGTATTTCCCCCTCTGATTTCTCTTCTTTCCCCCCTTTTTGGGCATGACATCTGGGGAACAGCTGGTGCTTTGCATCATATGCAAGCACACATACACACAGTTGTTACACAGGGGTTAGGGGGTCAGGAGCCCGGTCTCCAGACACACCATTTAATCTGGTCTACGTATAGACAGTCTCTGCACAACCACAATTACACAAACACACACACACACACCCCCCCACACACCAGACCCTCTCTCATCTCTCTTCTATACAAGGCAACCACTCAACCCTCTCTGGGGAGGGCAGAGATTCTCACTGATTAGCTCTGCCTTTCCAGATAGTGGGGAGTGGTGAAGGTGGGGGGTGCGGGTGGAGGGTAGGCACGGCTACTAATTCAATTACACAGATTCTCGTCTGTGTTCAGGCCGACTCCCAGTTCCATGAATGGAATCAAAACCACCCCGGCTGAGTGGGGGGTGAGAGCAGGGTGCCAAAAATGTGTTTACATTTGTGATTTACACTGGTTGGTTTTGTTTTAGCTTGGGAGAGGCCTCTATTATTCTCTGGCTGAACACTGGAAACCCCGTTATGAAATAAGGGCTTCACAGGATTTCTGACAAAAACATGTAAAATGACCCCCTAAAAAAGGGAAAAAGATTAAAAAAAAAAATAAAAAAAAATCTGCAATTAGTTGCTATTAAAACTCAACTTTATCCACTCAGAAAGATATTTAGCCCCGTGAAGCTAAAGTGTATTTAGACAAGAGGCAAAACAGGCAAAAGTAAAAGACAACACAAACTGGAAATCCGAGTTGCTCTCTATATACTAAAAATAAATCTAAATATCATTTCGTGTAATTACTTTTCGAAAGCTACAGCCACCAACAATAGTGCAATGAAATACTCCTATTTAAAGTTCCTGCTGCCAAGTTTCTGTGAGCAGCTGCCAAACAATAAAAACTGAAATGACAAAAGCACAGACACCTGAGGAAAACTATCAAAAAGAAGCAGAAAGAAACTAAAACTACTCAAATAATGTGAATGTACAAATCATAAAAACATACATTTATAAATTTATGAAGCACATCTTCAGGTGCAGTGGTTAGCACTGTTGCCTCACTGCAAGAAGGTCCTGGGTTCGAATCCACCATCTGGCAAGGCCTTTTCTGTGTGGCGCTTGCATGTTCTCACCATATCTGCAGCCCACAGACATGCAGTCAGTGGGGTTAGGTTAATAAATTACTCAAAGGTGTGAATGTGAGTGTGAATGGTGTCTGTGTTAGCCCTGCAACAAACTGGCAAGGTTGTACACAGCCTCTTGCCCTTTTTTAGCCGGAATAGACTCCAGCACCCCGTGACCCTGAACTGGAGCAGAAAAAAATTTTTTTAAAAAAATGGATGGATGGACAAAGTTTTCTTTTTAAAATTTTTTTACACTCACTTCACATTTCACTTGTTTATTAACAGTCATCCATCCCTAGAAGTAAATCTGCCCTAAAAAAAAATTCCCTGGAAAAGCTGAAACAATAAAGACTGGCCAAGTCAACAAGATCCTTCCTTTTTCACCATCATAAAACAGAACAGAGCAACCGTCAAACAAAAGGCCTTATGCAACACTTAACACTAGTTAATGCAAATGCACAAATCAAATTGGCAGAAAAATAATATCAGTAATAAATCGACATAAATACCATGTCATAACTTTTTCCTCTCTTTTTTTGCTGTCCATCTGTCTTGAAAATGGTTTCTGGAGAAGCTAACAAAGTTTCAGAGGTAAAAATCTGGGCCTTCGTCCAATGTTTCAAGCAGGTTTTGCTGGACATAAAGATACCAGCTGCTAAGCAGTCACGGCATAGCTGAGCAGCTTGATTCTAATCATACTTTTGCACTCCTTGGCAGGGTGTGATGGATCCTGTACTCTGGTTTCACCTTCTGATCATTTTGCACAATCCTGTACTACATTTGGAGCTAACATCTTGATGGGAAAAACACCAATTGCTTTGGTATAGCAAAAAGTCATCATTGGACTAATCTAGAGCTACTATCCATTGTTACTTTGGTCAATATATGGCAAAAATGTTGCCACTCACTGCTGGCAAAATAATAATAAAGCTCTTATATGTGCCAGAACAGCTGATAAAGGCCCAAAACAGTACCAACAGTGCTGCGTGAACATCCAATCTAGTAAGAAAGCTACAGAAGTTACTTGAGAAAGTGTAATCGATGAGTGCCTTGATTGGAGGGAGCTTTTTATTTTGGCACATTACACCACAGAATAGTTGGCTTCTTTTTCCTTTTGGTCCTCTCTGGCTTTAAATGTGCTCACCGACACGGCCGCCAGGGTCAGTACATTATTTACAAGGTACAAGAAATCACCAGTTTAAAAAGCCATGTCTCAGTCTGGCAGTCTTGCAGATTAGGATGGTCCAACCTTCCTCATGAGCTGCTGACCTAATCTTCTTTTGCATCTCAGCCGCACAGATATGCGAGTCCTCTAATCCGCTCATTGGATGGACAGCTGCAAACAGACAGTTAACAGTCTGCTGCTGTAGCTCTAGTCATTTTGGCCTTCAAAAAGCAATACGGCCACGAGCTACAGTATATGGATCGACATATGTTTAAACCAGCAAAAGTACTGCAGAGCCACCCTTCATCCTTTTCATTACCTGCATTTGCAGTCAAGGTTTTCTAAATGGGGGAAGTGTGGGTTTTTTTTTTTTTTTCTTCTTCTTAGGCGTGACACTTTCTTAAAGCAACCCCCCCTCCCCCAAAAAAGTGTATGCGGCAATTTCAGGACAAGTGGATGTGATAACAGTTCCTGGCAGGTAAGCCGACAAACAGGCAGGAAAACCAATTAAAAAGCAGTCTGCTGGCTGCTCTGAGGCCCAGGCACAGCAAAGGAGAAGAAAAACATGACATGGGAGGTAAAGTGACTTACAGGCCTCCGACTGCCTATTGTGGGTGAACAATTCAGCTACTCCAAGCCCAGTTTTTCAGAGCCGTCTGCAAAGTGAAAGCCTGACCCCTTGCTTGTCAGTTCTATTGTTAGGAGAAGGCAAGAGCCGCTCCCAATTCACCTCATACTACATTAAATGCTATGAATTGTTTGGGGAGTTTCTGGCAACAGAAAGCAGACAAGGTGGTGAGAGTGCACACGCTCGTGCACACATGCTTCCCGGTTTTAAGATCCCATCGTTTGAAGACAGAGGAGTTATAACAAAGACTGCATTAAATTCTAATGACCTGACCTTTGTTTTTACAATACAATATCCACATTACTGCTGATGTCATTCAGCTAGCATATCAGTGTTGCTCCATCATATTTAAGCCATCTTGAGCTTACAGGCCAAATCGTTGTAGTTAAAATCTAACTGGTGTCAAATTTCTTCTTTGTATTATTGAACACATGATCCATTTGTGGAAAATCCATGCTTGAAACCAGGTCTTGGTCAGCCATTTAATATATTAGAAACTGATTTATAGGCTAAATTACACCTGTGTCAAACCGGCATGCAAAGTCATTATCTAATTAGTGTAATAATCTAATGTATGTAAAAATAATTAAAATTAACAGATGGAAGAAAATACTGGCTACAGCACTCACAGCATTTGCAGTGTAAAAGCACAGAAGTATAAATGAAGAGGAAATCGTCCTTAAGTACCTCATTTAGCATTGTAGTAACACTATAATTCTAGTGGTGTAGGAAGCATCTCGGGAGGGTTGTTCATCGTATTATGTTTTCTACGCAAGTGACAGTAATACTAAACTCAAGCTAAGTTAAGGCACGGTGACCCATTTCCTGTCATCACAAATCACGCAAGAGGAGTCAATTTTTTAGATACCCAGACAAACACAATGCTAAAAATTCAAAATGTCACACAGTCAGTGTGAATATCCCGGCCCTCTATGCACCGCACTTCATCCGTTTACCAGATGTCTGTGCTGATTTACAGCCTAGTGAGCCCAACCTGTGTCATTTCATCCATGTGGCTGGGTCGGGGCTGAGGTGTTGACATGCTTGCTAACCACAGGCTTGAGAAGAGATAGGGCTGTAAGAATTAAGAGAGGGTTAGATTCGAATGGGAAAAAAAAGAAAAGGTGAGATGAAGAGAGAAAACGTTAGGGGGGGTTGTGGGGGGTGGCACAGCTACTGTTTCCTGCGAGGTCAGCAGACTGGGGCTGATTCCAGGACAGCTTATCTTTCAGTAGGAATACCACAACCAGACCAAAGGAAGAGACAGGAGGGAAGGAGGCAACCAGCACTATGAATTCTTAGCATGTTACATACCCGGAGGAGTTGATGACATTAATGACAAATAAAAAGGGTTTTTTGTTTCTTTGTTTTTATTAGATGAGATTTGGGGCAAATCAGAACAAATAAAATATGGTAAATGTGACAATTCTGAACAATTTAAAGTCCTGCAGTCCATATTTAAGCAACTTATACAATCCCTACCACAGTGTTTTAGAGGTGATGGAAGTCTAACCTTGAGCTCGACCATGAGATTAGAAGGTCCAAACATCTGCGATGACGGAAGTCCTTCAACATAATAGCAGCGTAAATAATTCACTGCTAATTATTATTACAAATCTGCAGTCTGGGTTGCTGATATAAGGTTGAATAGTCTGTTCCACTGTAAAGATAATGTATCTAATCACAGCCTTATACGGTACCATAAAATCTATTTTCAGAGTTATCAGGAAACATGTTGCCTTAATTTGTTAGTTTAATGATTAGGCGTCACAATAGTTATGGTCCAGTCTTACAGTAATGATACACATGTCCCATAAATAATGTAAGCTGACCTTGTTTCATTAACAGGAAAAAAAAATGACATTAATATCGTTAATCACTTGATTATTACTAGCATAGGAGAGTGGGTGGGAAAAAGTTCAGATAGTGTTTTTTTCCTCGTTGTATTGACCAACTCCATCTATGTGTTTGGAATCTTATAATGTTCAATCAGGCTTTAAGGGACGCAGGTAACCCTGTAGAGCAGCAGGTATTTAATAAAATCAGAGGCAGCACTGGTGGAAATAGCTGGAAGCAAAAAAATGTGACTTCAGCTCATGTTTTGTAAAACCAAGTTTAGGCTATACTCATGGGGGGGATTTCATTCATATCCTCTGACAGGTCTGTCTGCCTTAAGCACACGAACTGTCTTTTATGCTCTGATGTTAATGGACCAGCGTCAGAGTTGAAATATGAGAAAAGTCCAATGTTTGTACTTTGTATGGTGTGGATAGAAAAGCCTCTTTAACCTAACTTTT
The DNA here is from genome assembly GCF_001858045.2 of Oreochromis niloticus. Classification (NCBI taxonomy): domain Eukaryota; kingdom Metazoa; phylum Chordata; class Actinopteri; order Cichliformes; family Cichlidae; genus Oreochromis; species Oreochromis niloticus. The sequence goes on along the minus strand of NC_031965.2, from coordinate 27,707,810 downwards.
TTTTGTCTTTTATTCGTAAAGGAAGGGTTTTGAAGTTTCCTTTGAGCCTGGAACTAAAAGTCAAAGCATGCGCAACATACCACACGTACAAGAATTAGCAGCCATGGTGACAATGCCATTCAAACCGTGCTCGTGACAGATCTGTTATTAGTGTTGATCAACTTCTAAGGGAAATCTCTCTCTTTAGCTCCTACGTATTTCACTATGTTCACAAGGTAGTTGCTAACTTTGCTCCTGCTGTTTTGTGCTGCATAGTATAGAGTGGTTTTGGTAAAAACGGCGTGTAGCTTAGGAAAAATCCAGTCATTTTATAATTCTCTGTGGACTCATTATCAGCCTCTAGTTGTTAATATAGAAATATTTATTGCAGCCGTTTTAATGGACAGAAAAGTGCATTTTTGTTCTCGTCTCTCAATAAAAATGCAAGTAGTACCAGACTGTTCGTCTCAGTGACCATCTGTGGATTAAAATGGAAATTCCCTCCAATAAAAAGAAAAAAAATGTGTCTGTTTCAGGTGAACACAGCCTGGCTTAGTAAATCCATGCAAGGTGAAGGAAATCATTGGAATGCATGGCAGTCCAAAGCACGCTGGGGTCCCAGGTTTCTCGCGAGTTTTCACCTGCTCACACAGCTGCATTAAAAAGCCAATAAGGCTTGGCAACACACTTAACAAAACTCTAATCAAGGAACAAGCTGCACTTGATATCTTGGAAAACAGATCAAAAACAAAAAAAATCCCATCTGCCACTTGTAACTGGCATATAAACCCAGCGTGCTAGCAGTGCCTGTTGCCAGTTCAAAATCCAGACTGAGCCCCTGCATGAACATTTTCCTTGACAGCAGCCAGCAACAAATTTCCACCTGCTATCTGCTGACCAACCTTATGAACATAAAGAATATTTGAGCAAAATAAAGCTGAGGAGACTAGCGGAGCGCACACTTATGAAATGCCTATTTGAACAGACTGCTGCTTGTAGTATGAGAGATGGAAATCAGGAAGATTTTATCATTCCAGTAAGAGGGAAGCCATGCGCTTCCTTACTCAAAAACAAACACCCTCCCCCAAAATAGACATGATCTTTAAAAAATAAAAACAAATCAGGGCATTCTAATTTTCCCCCTCACTCCTCTATATTTTTACTTGATGTGGTCCAAATACATCACTGTAAGATGACTTTAAGTTTAAATCCTATAAAACTTAAAAGTTAGTTTTTAAAACAACTTTTAGCATCAGTTGTTCAGTTGATATGTATCTAGTTTATATTTTTAAATAAAGTACTACTGGATGTAAATGAGGATCATATAACATCACACTGTTATATGTTATGCCCCAGTCACTGAAGCCCACAGAACTGGTCAGTGACCCCCTGGCAACCTCCAGTTGACAGGGAAAAATCAATATCCAGTGACGAATTGGCAAAACCTTAACTTTCAAGACAAATTGTCTCCATTTCTGGTTTTCAGTTTCACTACCACTTAGCCATGCAAACTATGGGCAACTCACAATCTACTAGCAACCAAAGCAATCACAGGGAGGCTTTTTATGCAGTAACACTGTTGCAACCAAATTCACCTGAGGAGAGGAGGAACCACTCGCCAACCAGTTGGGGAACACATATTTCCCTATTAATCAGAGGTTGCCAAGGTGCCTCTATGTGACTGAAGCCTTACTTCTCTTTATGCTGAAGCAGGTTCCAGGTCTCTCTTTTTCTGTCTTATCAGCAACACTGAGTCATCTCAGAATAAGTAGTAGAGCGATACGTAGCCTACGCAGTTCTGCTTTTCTGTTTGTACCACACAGCCTGCGTCTATGCCAGGTGGACTGTGCTACAGTAACTGCGGGGAACCTTTTTGTGTATGCGAAAGATTATATGTGCAAAGCTGCCAATGTGACTCAAACATTATGAAGTATAACACTATAGAGATATTATATCTGATATGTATGCTGTCACCTGGTCTTAAAAGTGTCTTGTTATAATAATTTATTCCTTAACTGACCGCCTCTGTGTGCAGAGTGCACAAGAGAGTAGCACGCTGCATTCACTGATATGATGCTTCTTAAAAACCCCAATAAGACAGACTCAGCTGGGTCCAACAACTTTTTCCTGGCAGAAACCCTGAAGAGAGACATCATTCAATCATGTTGTCAAAGAGTTGAAGCAGTGGGTGAGGAAGCCTCCCAAGTAATTTCCCTGAGGGTGTGCTCTGCACTGGGGAGATAAGTAACCCGACTGAGGACAAGGCTGGCATTCTACCCCAACTCCAAAAGACAAAATGCCTGAGTCCATCTAAATAGGGGAATCTGACAATGGAGCATTTGTCTCTTTGCCAGCTGGAGAACAAGCTCCCCACAGACATGTAGATATGAAAGACAGTACGCAACAACTTTAAGCTCAAAAGATTACTAGGAACAATCTTATTTTAAATTGGCAAAGCAGAAAATACTGACACTGGATTATCTAAATTAAATTCAAACCAGGACCACGAGTGATTATACCGCTGTTTGCAAACAGTGGCCTCTGAAATTAAGGATGCGGTGATTATGAAGCATCAAATCCCATGGTTTTCATTCATTCTACACCGAGAAAAACGCCAAGATGAAGTCAAGACCTTGTGAAATCACATGCAATTCATGTAGTGTGCATACATACAGTGACTTAGAAGCAAACGGTGTAGCATTGATTATACAAAGCTGACAGCAACTTTTGACTTAGCATCAATGGAAAAAAATGCATCTCCATGCCTGCCTGAATAACATTTCAACATGTACAGGTAGTACATTTAGCAGCCTAACCGCCATCTTGCAGCTGTCACCTGTCACAACCAATGTAACCTGTACTTTTTCACTACACTTCTTATCCATGATGATGCATATAAAAAAAAAAAAAAGATTTAAATTGTAACATGTTAATATGGCATATCTTATTTGTTGGTTACACTTTTAAATATGCAATGAAACTGTAGCAGAAGAAGAGACGTCTGCAGACAAATCGCTTCGCTTCCACTTCTCAAAACGCTTACTGCAACCACCAGACTATACTCAGCCAGTGGCAGCTAATGTTACCACAGTATTCTTGGGGGCTAGCTGCATTAGTGTGCACTGTCCATAACCCATTGCACATATAAAATCCTATTTTAAGCCACTTGATTAACACTGAGCTCTCCACATGTAATGTAAGCCAGCTGCCTGAATCGTTTCACTGCCTTAAAAAAAAAAAAAAAAAAAAGGGTGGGGGGCAATGTTTACAACTCCACATAGCGAAGCACACTCTGTTTGAGTGGTGTTTTGTCTTCTTCTTACTGTCCCCATTTTCTGCTGCGAGAGGCCTGGCAGCGCTCCCGTGTGCTCTCCCTTAACTAATAAACAAAGAATGGTTTCCCTTATATAGCTCTTTTCAAAGTCTACAACATCCACATGCAACATCAGAGGTTTGCAGGGAGGTGGGAAGCACAAGCAAGTCTGTTGCAGACAGAAAGGCTTCGGCCAAGGGCAAGGAGCACTGACAGTGCGATTGTGTAACACTCATACATTAACAGCCACTTAAAGTGCTATTTCTGGTGCCATCCATCTGCAGAATTTTGCAGCGTCAGGTTGGATAAGTTTGTGAGGGGTGCAAAGTGAGACACATCCAATGAAAACCAACTAGGAAAAAAAAAAAAGCATCACACCAAGAGGAAAGCAAAGAAGAAAAAGTATTATAAAATAATATTAGTATAATGTTCGAACACAAAACCTGCCTCCAGTCAGATTTTACAAAAAAGGACTCGCAGAATATCGGATTTTCACAACACAATTAAACTTGATAAAGGATTCACAAAAATTATGATAGTACAAGACGTTTAAAAAATACAAACATCATTCATTGTAGTGTTTTTTTTTAGATGAAGAGGTTAGGGTCTAGGGCTAATGTGAACCAGGCGAGTGCAGGGTGGTGGTTCCAACTGGCATATCAAGTGACAGTAAACATAATCACCACAACATACTAACATCAACAAATCTATAAGGCAAATAGTGGCAAAAAAAAAATACAGGATGAGCAAATGCCTTTGACGTAGCTGGGACTCAGTTTGTATACAAAATAACATGAAGTTAAAACAAAGAACCAAACCACAGTGACCCAAAGTGGCCAGCAACCAACTCTAGACACAAATGTGAGTCAACGTGCCGGCCACAGTGGCCAGGTTAGAAAAGGCTTCAGCTAGAGAGAAGCCTCAGCAAAGACGCCTCATCGTCCCATCATCCCTTTGCAAAGACAAAAAAGGAAAAAGAAAGAAAGGATAAACATACTAAAGAGAGGCATGTTGGTAACAAGAGGATAAAGTCAACTCAGTGCTGACAAAACACATTATCAATCAACCATGTCTTTAACTGATGTTTAAAAATGTATGTGTTCTGCTCTCTGATACTGATGGGTATAGAGCTGTTTTGGAGCCTTTATAGAAAATGCAGACTGACCTACAGATACTCAAAGGAATAATCCAGTTCTGTCTAGTCAAACTTCTTGTAATTTGATTTCTATTTGCTCTGATAGTAATAAACTAAGTGGTGAAGGAGCCATGCGAGGCACATGTAAAGCATTAAGGCCTGCCTGCGACCAGGTAGTAAGTAATATGGAAAAATCTGCATGAACATATGGTGTTTCATTTTATGTTATATTATGTTAATTTGGTCAAGGTGCCCAGCCCACAGACATACACTTTTCACCATCACAAAAGAAAAACAGCCAGGTCTGATGTGATCCTTCAAAGCTAAATGATGTGAAGTTTTACTGTGATAGTTCATGATTTTCACATGTCCAGACAGTTTGCTCTTCTGCTCTGCAACACTGAGGCCATTTCAGTCCCTCTGCCAGTAGGGCGGCCTTATATAGAGAGGTGACTTCTCATGAAAAGCATTTAGAGCAAGAATTTATACTTATGGGAAAACCAAGAATAGCCTCCCCAGGCTGCAGGAGGGCTAGGGAGGAGCTAACGGGTGGTGGTGGAATACATTTCCAGTACTCCCAGAATGATCACTCGCCCATGTGCAACAAAGCTTCAAGCTGCTCCACAACAACTTCCAGGGGGAATTCCAGAGTAGGATTATTTTCACGAACCGCTACGTCACAGCGACAGAAATAATTTGATGAGTGACACAAATGTTGAAATTTGTCAACAAACAACATTCATGTTGAGTAATGAGAACACCATTTGTCCATGACTTCGTCGTAACATTATCCCCCAACTGCCCAGGCAGCTTCAAAGCGACAGAAGAAACATGTCCTCATCTTTAAAATAGAAGGGTGGGTCTGAGGTTTTCATTGGCAGAGCAATCAAATCATGATGTGCTCATCCACCATTTTTAATTTTCTGGCAGCGGATGCGCTAGATTCCCAGTGGATTCTGGAGATGCTGCTCGCATACCACCACAGCAGTACATTTCTCCTTTCTTTATGCTGTTGTCTTTTTACACCATACCAAAACTCTTGCTCTTTTTGTTGGACAAAGGTCCGGCACCTGAAGTTTTGGGTTGGTTAAAGGAGACAGGACAACGACCTTTGATAAGTAGATCGAGACTGCTAGTGTGGAATCTAGTAAATGCCCAATATTTTCTTTACTGACCAGCAGTTGGAGTTTTTCAGTGTTTAAATTATTACATGCAAGTTATCCAAGAGAAACAGGCATAAGATGTGTAATCAGAAAACATTTACTAAGAAAGACAACATTTAGACAATCCCTATAATCTGAAAGAGTTCTGAGAAATTCATCATCACACGTACAACTCCCGACTTCAAAGATTCATTAGTCGATCCATTAAGTTAAACCACTGCTGGAGTACAGAGATAGCTGCATAGTTTAATTTCTACTGCAGACTGACTCTATTACATTCTCTATTTAACAGACAAGATCCTGCAACCTTTAGGCAACTACAACGTTTTCTGGTTACTTCAGCCAGATCAAACAACCCCCAAGCAGAGAGAAGAGGAGGGTAAATGAAGATTGAATTTTATTGCCTTAAGCAATGTAAGATTTGCTGAAGAGAAATGTGAAAATTACAGCATGTTACATACTAACATGGTTCACAAGGGTTGGTGGCCACATGTGGTTTTGGACAAAACAGCCAATCTACACTGTTTGCAGTGAACTAGGAGTACCACACACCTGATTAGGTTTCATTTCTGCCCCGGTGACTAAGAGGCATGAGCCTCGAGGTGGCAACTACGGCAGCATGGATTTCTGCCAGAGATGCAGTCCAGTAATAGCTGAAGAGCTCAGCTGTAACCTGAAACACATTTCAGAGCAGATACTCTTTCATCCAAAAATTGAGATGATGGTTGACTTTGTCCAAAAGCCCTGAAACTGCAAGCTGATGTTTTAAAGAGAACCTGGATTTGTTCCAGCAAACACTGATCGGTCTTACAGATGTTTATGTAGCTTAAAAGGACATGCATTTCATCATAGTGAGTTTAGATTACAACCAGAACAGCTACCCTGGGGCAGGCAACTTATTTTCCCAAAGCAGCATGCTAGCTGTATAAGTTTATAAAGAGATTAAAAAATACATATATATATATATATATATATATATATATATATAGCATTGAATACATTTTAGTTCAGCTTACTGGTGATGACCTCCACAACAGTTCCAGTTTCTCATGTGGCCTCCTGAGAAAATTAATTGCCCACCACTATACAATGATCCCACAAATTAAAATGGATGCACACTAAAACCAAAGTTCATTATTAGAATCCAAAAGCTTGCAACACAGCCCCATCACAAGCACTTAAAGCAAAAAACAGCACTGGAATTCAGCAATGACTGGTGTTCATTTCAGAGTACTAAACTGAAACAGGATTACTTCGCCACACTTCACCTTTAGAGCGCTACATCATTTTTAACACGGTATTATTTTCTGAATTTATGAACGCGATTGTCAGACAGAATAAGAATGTCTGTGTTCCAGCTGAAGGATCGACCATCTCTAGTTTTGACAGAGATAGATAACTGCTGCGCCGAGGTTGGAAGCTCTGTTCTTTCAGGTGTGGAACATTTGACAAATCAATTTGGCAGGACAGTAAATTCTCAGCTCCTCTGTTGCCAAATAAGAATATCCTGTGTTAAAAGCCCACATTAGATGCTTTAATGCTAGAAAGTATGATTCTGGACAAAATATAAATGTATCTCTGGGCACAATGGCACTCATTTGTTCCAGTTTAAAACCCTGTTGTAGTAGTAAGCAGCATGAGTTTCCATCTCTCGTCTCTATGACAACCATACTGGCTACCGCTGCTCCAAACTGCAAGGCATGACCAAAATTTTGTATTTTTAAACCAGACTGAGGGTCGTCCGCCTCGCATCAAAGAATGTACAGAGCCACATATGGAGCCTGCTGCAGGGCAACAGTTGCTCAGACAGACTGCTTGCTCCTCCTAAAACATACTTCATGTTTAATTATAGACAAAACAGAAACCACCACCCCCTCGGCGCACACACACAGTGAAATGTCCTGCCCTTGAGTCATGCTGAGTATTTAAAACTAATCAATTAGGAAAGGCTAGTTGTGCAGAAATAGCTCTTCATGTTACCAGTGGGCAGTCACGGTACCGGCTTCTATTTGTGATGCAATCTACATGGGATGGTGAAGTGAGTGGGAGGCAGGCAAACGAGAACTCAGTGGGAGGTGGGAAAAAACAGAAAGTAGATACGATGTGCCAAGAAGGCAGCCTCTGCTGCATCCATCCAACTGTAACCATCATCCTAAACTTACACATCACAATCAGTCCACTTGTTTGCTTGTTCAACTGGTAGTATTCTTTAATATCTGGGCATTAATCTTTACACTGTTCATTTTTTAATGTCGCAATACAATATTCTTTTTTTTCCCCCACAGACATTTTAAAGAATTAAAAAGCCTGGCACCGAGACTTCAATATGTTATGAGCCAATCACTTGCTGCCAGTTCTTACCTCATAAATGAAGGATCATCGAAAGTTATCCAATCTTTTCTCTATCTGACACTATCCAAAAACTGCACATGTGAAAGAGGCAGGCACAGGGAGCCTCTGTGATGGGAATCTTGTGATTTCACTCTTGCGTTTAAGGCCATGCATGCCTAGGTTGGGCACAACAAACTGTAAAATTCTCTGATTTTGTTAACTTGAACTGGGCCAGACACTCATTAAAGTCTCCAGTCAGATCCTGGCATTAAGAACACCAAAACACCAAAATATTCACAACAGTTTTTTTCTTCCCAGCATGTGAGACATTTAATTGCACAAACTGAAGTTTGAAAGAAAGAACCCTTTGTATTTTAATCTTTCTGCCTCTCCCTGTTAAATCCAGAATCAAACTCCTTCTCCTCACATACAAGGTCTTCAATAGTCAGGCCCGTCTTATCTTAAAGACTACATAGTACCACATCACCCCAACAAAGCACTTTGCTCTCAGAATGCTGGCTTACATGTGGTTCATAGGATGGCTCCTAGTTTGGATTATGGAGACAGACTCTCTCTCTATTTTAAAGATTAGGCTTCAAACTTTACTGTTTGCTAAAGCATATAGTTAGGGCTGGACCAGGTGACCCTGAATCCTACCCAGGTTACTCTGCAACGGGCCTAGGCTGCTGGGGGCTTCCCATTGAACAGTGATGTTCATACACCACTCTGCATTTAGTCATCCACAGTGTGTCTATTGTCCTGCCTTCCTCCCCTCACCCTGATCAGTCATGGCTGATGCCTGCACATCCCTGACCCTGGTTCTGCTACAGGTTAAAAAAAGGAGGTTTTCCTTCCCGCTATTGCCAAGTAATTGCTGGTTATCTGATTGTTGGGGTTTTCTCCGTGTTATTTTGGGGTCATTACTTACGGCTAATTACGGCTGTTGTTATTTAGCAAATTATAAATAAAACTGAAAAAACTTAATTATACATAGAGGAAATTCTGCAGTTGTAGCCAGAACCACAGAACAAGAAATGTAACAATGTAACAGACACTTCTGCCTCTGCTGTGTGCAGGTCAGCCATACGGCCCAGTAGAAGGTCTTGCCTCCATGAAAATGGCCCTACAGAGCCTTTTCAGATGAACTCAGTGAGCTGACATGAAACGTTAAAGTTGTAAATCTTGTCACTGGGTCAGGCCTAGCAGATTTAACACTTTGATTTACACAGCAGCATCAGGTGGGGTTTAATGTGGGCTGCAAGCGCTCCTCGAGTATTTAATTTGTCATAAACACAGCAGAAGAACTGATTTATTTGCTTACAGAGCAGCCAAACAAACTCACACTGCAGTTATGCATACACAGGTTGTTAGAATACAAGGCAGGAATGTTGGACTCCACTAGTAACAGTGCAAAGAGCTTCAAAGAAAAGTATGTAGAGAGTATAAACCACTGAATAGCTTTTGCTTAACAAGAAAAAAAAACAAAACCCCAAAACAAAGAAAACAAAAAAAAAACAAACACTCTTTTTAAATAAATCTCAAGGATTATATTTAAAAGCATGTTTGCACCCATGGATTGAAAAGAATCATTAGCTGAATCCAAAGTTACAGCTATGCTTTTTTCAGTCACTGAGGCTGAAGAACATAAAGGACAAAGATAAATGGCAACATGTTAGTTTCAGCAAAGGACCCACCACACATACTGACATGCTGAAGTCAAACAAAAACCTGATTTAAGCGACGGAAAGTTAGACAATCAACTATTCACGACTGATAAAACAAGTCTGCTAGTCTAGTTGTTCAGAGGCTGAACTAACAAAGTAGCAAAAGAGAAGAACAGATGATGTAAAATAGCCCAACAAGACGTCCCTAAACAAGGGCAAGCAGGCGCCGTGTATCCATATACGAACGCTGAACATAGATGAGACTATTCTGACTAAGCCTGCTCAGTACATGCTCAGGAGTCAAAGCTTTAATGTCACCGTTAAACAAATCAACAGCATCAATGTGACATGAGTCAAACTGCAAATGTGATTAGGCATGCTTGAGGTCATCACTCCCCTTTTCACCCTGACAAGTAATTCATACAATGATCATCTATAATTGCATACCCACATAAGAACATTGTCACTCAAACAGTTTAAACTACACCAATTATCTTTGCCAGCTTTCTCAGCCAAACAGTGATGCTTAGTTACCAATCTGGCAACCACCTCCAAACATTTGTTTCAGGCCCTGAGAGCCACGTTAAGAAAAAAAACAAAAAAAACAAAATTAATTCCAGGTGACCAGCTGGGAGCTGCCCTGGGAAACAAACGAAGAGTAGAGACAGAGCTTCACGAGGTCAGTGCAGCATTAAAAGCAACCAGAGCTGGTTTACTTCAGAGCGACTCTGGAACGAGCATCAAGGGATAGCTGCTGCTTCAGAATTTTGAACCTAAGCTGTATTAGGTTTGATGAATGTAGCTTTCTTTACACAACTTTCACCGTTTTCCCTCCACCTGCATCACAAGTAGTCTGTTCACTTCACAGCTTTTGCATAAAATACTTTTTTAAAGGGTAAACAGTTCACAAGCAGAGTCTTTTTTTCCCTCTTGCAGTCTCTCAAAGAAAATCTCAATAGAAAACTTGAACTTGCTTGCTGTACACAACAACACTGCTGACCCTGACCATGAAAATAACACTTTTTGTATGTTCCTTTTCCCCCTGCCAACAGAGCACAGCAGAAATATCTGGCTGAGCATGGCAACCGCAAACTAATCCGCTGCATTATCAGTGTCATTAAAGTGTCATTACGGTTTGCTCATTACTTCCTCTCTGTGGTCAGAGGTGACAGCAGAGGCCCGATTTCATGCAGAACAATGAGAAAAATCAATAAACTAGCCATGTGCAGCTGATGAGTAACCCCACAGATTGGACTTGAAGCCAGGAGCACATTTCCATTGAAAGTTAAAGCCCCCAACAGATATCGACAAGCTAAATGACTATCACAATCCATGCAATCTTCCAGCTGTAGACTCTTAACTTCTGCTAAACCTATACATGAAGCATTTATTAATGTGAGAAATCAAAAAAAAAATAAAATAAAATAAAATAAAATATGTGTGATACTTTGAAATGCAAAATGAAATACTTCATCAAGAACATCTCTGCAATTCTCACTCCATCTCCATTGACTTCAGCACCAAATAACTGAACAGTTACACTGAAAAAAAAGAAAAAGAAAAAAAAAAAAAAAAAGAGGGCTTTTGTGCAGGACTGTGCTTTGAAAAACTACTAAGAGCGTAATGGATGCATAAACACACTCTCCAAAAGGTCAGCACAGTTGCTAATGTAATGAAAACGCTGTTGATTGCTGCTTTTATGTCAAGGAAGCCAGAGTGAGTTTGGCCAGTTTAATAAATGATCGTTGTTGTCGCCGGTGCCAGAGCTGCATACCAAGCAGCAGCGGCGGCAGATAGTAACAGCTAGGTAACGGGGGCTCGGGAGAATGACATTTTCACAGAGATGTACAGAAGAATAAATGATAAGCACGCGAAAACAGAAGCTGGGCTCATTAGACGAGAGCTGCCATTTTGAAAGGACAGATTTTAACACAGGGCAACTTGAGGTGGAGCGATGACATTCTCTTTTGCTGAAGCCTCTTTATTAGCTATAGATTTCTGGGCAAACATATCCGATATCTGCCGAGCATTCCCCACAGGGTATGCTGTCCTTACTGTCAGCCGGATCTCAACGCTCAGACTCATGTTAGACATACCTAGAAGAACAGTCACAGGAGAGCACTCTCCCGAGGCACTACACACACGCTGAAGCCTGCAGCCTATAAGGTCATGTGTCTTCTTCTGACAAGCCAAGGTTTGGGCAGCTTTTGGGGGTGGAGGCATCCAAAGGAAGTGTGGGGGGGGGATCCAAGGGAGGTGTGTGTGCGTGTGAGGGGTGGGGGTGTTCAGGAGAATACTTTTGCATTACAGGCAACTCTTCCTCCATTCCTGACCAGCAATCTCATGAGAACTGTCACAGTCTACACACAAGGCTCACTGAAATTCCCAGGCTGCTGATAGATCCATTCATTCTAATACTAGTAGCCATGGCCTGCACTGATCCTTCCTCTCACACACACACACACACACACACACACACACACACACACACACACACAGGTGATCTCCCAGCTCAGCCCCATGCCAAACAAGAGGAGACATTTGGAGACATCACCAGATTCCCTGCTGTAATAATAATAAAAACAACATGTGATCAGTGTAAAAACATAACCAGCCTCGTCTTTCTATGAAGGGGTGTGGCAGCTCAGCCAGTCATCCTCACCATTTATTCAATACAACCTGCTGCAGTGGTGGAGCCATACATTACTCCAACATGTCGCGGTTTGCATTTTCCATCACAGGTTAGCCAGAAGAATGGCAATCACGTGCACTCAGCCATGGATGAAAGGTGGCAATAACGCCCACAGCTCAAACATAGGTGCTCCCCTCCTCCTCCTCCTGCAAGCCATGTGATATTGGGCGATTGTAACTGGCTTCGTACAGGTTGCAAGCTTTAACGCGTGCGTTTCCGACGCAAGCGCGTGAAAAACAACGATTTAAAAAGTTGGAAACAATTGCCTGCTCTTACGAGAGGCAGCTTGAATGACATGGAAACATGGCGGAGGCTGGTTTTCTCCGGCCAGTGCAATGCAAGTTAGGATACCAGCCGCTCCGTGAACTCTTTAGACTCCGCACTCACCGCACGCTCGATCCTGCGGCTTCAAAGGCCAAAAGAAGGGAAAACGGAAAGATAAGAGACAGAAAACCAAACTCACCGGGCGACCCCCTGCTGCAACCATGTGGTCTGTACAAGTCGCCCAAGAAAGAAAAAACAAAAAAACGACGCGATGCAACCACAAAAGTCAGCAATTAGAGACCCCCACAAGTTTCGTTAATTCAAATGAGCATCACGGCGACTGAAAGACCGCAGATCCATTCAGAAAAAAAATGCAGCGCAGTCACAGAGCAGAGAGAGGGGCTGGGACTCTCACGCTCACACACAGCATGCAGTTTGATTAAAAAGCTTGGTCGGAGAGGTCAGGCAGATCTGCTGCTGCCAGGGGGGGAGATGGTCACCAGATTAAACCGATTACAGGGGGGGCTGTAAACCTACCTTCAAATCCTCTGCTGGGGCATTTCAGGCAAGTCAGCCCTGAGAAGATGCACATTAGCCGGCAGCCCCGCTCCTCAGCACTAAAATATCCTGCGCGTTGAGGGGAAATTTCCAAGTGGCCGACAGTGTGTGAGCAGCAGAGGTACCGTGTGTATGTGTGTGCGTAAATGGGGAGGGGAGGGGACGAGGGGGGGATAATCCTACGGTGGGGCAAAGAGGAAATGCGTCATTATTAATGGCCCAAGCGTTTTGTAGTCCGTTTGGTCATATCTATATCTAGTTAAACTACAAAATGGATCAGGTTCGGTGATGTAGTGTTAATTTCACACGTTTTTTTTTCCTTCCTGTTTTTTTTCTTCTTTTTAATAACGGACGAGCATTGATGTGCTAAAAACCAGAAACTAAAAAGAAAAGAACAGAAAAAGAAAAAAGGCACGGAAACATCACCACCTGCTCAAATATTTTGAAAGTCCAGAAAAGCTGATTGTTTGCCTTATTGCGGGTTGGGCGGTGAGGTACCTCAGACCTGCCAGATCTGCTCTTTTATAAAAGAGGGAGATCCGGGACAGGGAAGATTAAAGACCCTTAATACCACTACTGACAGGTTCAGGGCTTGGAAAAAATATTCAGCTTTGATTTTATAACACAGAAGGAAATGTACCTAGTTAATAATTCTCATATTTAATGCTACTGGTTCTTCCCACACTGAAAAATGGAAATATCTGACTGACTAAGCTGTATAGTGGACAGCAAAAGATCTCTAAACTACTTGTAGGGTCACAAAAACATGTTCATACACAAGCAACTGAAAGACTGATTCTCTCTCCTTCTGTCAAAAAAGCAGTCTCTGAGTCCCTTTGACCTTGACAGAGTTATTGTCTTAAACTCAGTGAAGCTCCCCCAAAGCCCCAGAAAACAGCTGCATTCATGTCACAACAGTAATAAATGAAAAACTATGGATTAAGTCAACCTAAGCCAGCCAAAGGGTCCAATCTGGCTCTCTGATTGCTTTGAAAAGTGTGACCACTGAACAAAATGAGGCCATCACTGCATTGTAGGAGAACATTGCCAAGGGATTTAATCACGTCATGAAAGTGGATGTCTGAACTGCTAATTTCATCCAGGCCACAGTTCTGAATCATCAATGTTTGTCAGCTTTCTTACTGACATTAACATCACCCAGGGCCTGCCACGCCACTAAAGTGAGGAGCTGTGCCAGCAAGTTTCTTTTTAATAACCAACTGAACTGCTTAACTGCTTTAGAACTGGGAAATAATGTAAAAAAAAAAAATCAGTTATGTGTGTTATTATTATCAACCCACTTAAGATCAAATGGAGCTATATGTGCTCCATGATTTGAATGATGGATTTAAGCCACTGATTTAAGCCATTTGGGAAATGGGACCCAGCAAACTATCTGAGAGCAAGACAAATAAAGGAAACTCTCTACAGAGTTTAGGTGTTTTACTTTACAGGGGCCACTCGGGTTAAAACTGAACAAAAATATAAGTTGAGGGATTGGAAGCAGTTGTTCCACATGCTGAAAATGGATATCGGGTTCTTGTTGTCAGGGCAAAGTGGGGTGAAATGTTAACTTAAGTGGGGGAAAAGCTCAAAGATGTCGACCCCAGCTGGAGCAGGACAACTACAGCTAAATACCAAACATTCACATGGAAGCCCCTTGATACCGCCCGAGCATTTAACACTGTCTGCCTCACGCTGAGGTCCGTCTGCCCCTGTAATCTCTATACTTCCACAACGACTCCAGCTTAAATCACCAGGCATGTTAATGAGCATTACCAAATAAAAGCATGCAATTTTTCATTTTGCTTTCAACAAGTACTCATAGACATGAAAGAGGAGGGAGGAAATCCTTTCAAGTACAGCAGACCTACCAATAAGAGCTATTCGGCTGTAACACTTTGATTACTGCTTTAGTTTGATGAACTACATCTCTACCACAAAACAACATACAGGGAGCCACAGCTCACAAACTACTAGGTGGGCACGTAATATGCTATTTACACTGTGCCGAGTTAATTGCAATGAGCAGAAAGCAAAATAAAGAAATGCATAAATCCTTCCACTGCACGTTATCACCGTTAAGCCCTCTACAAGCCAAAATCAGCCAAATGCTGCCACCTTGTGGCAGAATACATGCAATACATCAATCAGGGCAACACTAACTCCAATTTAATGCTCTTACAGATTTATGGGGTAATAACTAAAGGTTTTGTGTTTTAGATGTTTTGAGGATGTTTAAGTCTGCAACATAAGATTCGTGACAAACCTATCAAAACTTTTGCTGCCCCTAAAGAAAGATTGTACACAGATACAAAAATTAGATGTTTTCCAATCCAGACTTTGAGAGCCATTAATCTATTATGCTTCTTAATGTTAGTAAATGCAACTGCACAGGAGGTGATGCTATTAGGTTTTACTTTGAGTTGAAAGCATTTTGAAAAAAAACTGCATCACTTAACAGAAATATACCCAACAAACGTTGTATCTGTACAAGCAGAACATATTTTTAATCGAAAGACAAGGCGTTGACAATATTTTGTACATGGCAGAAAAATACATTCAGATGTGAAGCACACACAAATCTTCCTTAAACGTGAGCTTTATAGGTTCTCCAACTAAAGCGTTCCAGGTTGTATTCAGGGAAAAATGGCAAGACTTCCAATAATCTAACATTTGCAAGTCACAGACACATGGGTGTAGCTGTTTTGACTGCATTTTAGTCTCAAATAGCCATTCCTTAAAATCTATTCTGTTCCATGTTTTGCATTTAAATAACAAACACACAAAAACATCTACTCCATTTCATTTAATGTAATGGGCTTGGGTTCATGTATGTCAGACTCCATGCCTGGCAAGCTCAATCTCCTGCGTGCAGCTGTCTCAATCTTCTGCACCAGCTCCACATCCCAGGGATGGGTGACAAAGCTGAGGACCTCCCCATCCTCTACACCACCTGCTCTCCCTACTCTGCCTGCTCGGTGGATATAGTCCGTGTGGGATTCTGGGAAGTCATAGTTGACCACCAAGCGCACTCTGGATGTGTCCAGGCCACGTGAGGCAATGTCTGTGCATATTAGCACGTCTACATTGCCCTTCTGGAAGGAACGGAAGATTCCGGCACGCACAGCAGCAGGCATCTCCCCTTGGAGACGTGCATGCTTTACCCCCATCTCTTCAAGCGAGTATCCAACCCAGTTGACGGTGGAAGATTTGTTGCAGAACACCAGAAGTGCGCCTCCACCTCTGTCTTGCTGCAGCAGCTTCAGAGCTTGGTGGAGCTCTAGGATCTTGTCTGCACCTTTTACCTTCAGGAATGTCTGTTTAACATGGGGCATAAGAAAGTGCAGCATCTTGCTCCTGATAATAACTATTTTTCCAAGATCCGTCACCTTGCTGAGCACGTCGCCCACACCACCTGGAAAAGTTGCCCCAACCACGAGGAGCTGTGCTTTGTGACCCAGGCCACGTGTTTCCTTGGGATCACTAGCAACGTTGACGTGGAGCAGGATGTTCTCCAGCATGTCAGAAAAGCTGGGGTCGAACATCGTGTCAGCCTCATCGACCACAAAGAACCTCAGCTCACTCAAATCCAGACAACGCCTCCGCAGGGCCTTGACCAGAGCACCTGGCGTAGCCACTAAAATATCCGGATGATCCCTCCTGAAGACTGTCTTGATGTGTCCCACACCTCGTCCTCCTCCAACGGTCCTTGTAACGAAACCAAATGGCGCACACAGAGTCCTGGACACAGCTGCCACTTGCTCCGCCAGCTCTCTTGAAGGCACGAGTACCACAGTGCATATCTTGTGTGCACTCTCAGAGTAACTTTCAGACTCCTTATCAGCCTGCAGTCTGTGAATAACAGGTAGGAGATAACTCAGCGTCTTCCCACTGCCAGTCTCAGCAGCACAGAGTACATTGTGACCTCTCATGACTTTGGGGATGGTCTGAAGCTGCACAGTGGTGGGATGTTTAATACTGAGAGTCTCTAAAGTCTCCACTAGCTCCTTGCAGATGTGGAGATTATTAAAAGTGGCTAGCGGCTTCTGTCCACCGTCCTCATTCCAGTTTTCAGCAACATAAGGTGCAACAGCCTTGACGTTGTTGATGCTGAAATAGTCACCGAATGATTTGCTATGTTTCCATCCTTTGGAGCAAAGAGAAGGCTGCTCGAATTTTCCCAGTATGTATCCGGCAGACTGGTTCAGAGCTGGGTTCTTGCTCTGGATGAGGAGCTTTCCAGCTTTGATGGTGTTGATCTTGCTTTTGCTTCGAATTTCCTTCACGTTTTCAACGCGTCTCTGCAGGTACCGGGGAATACGAATGACCGCGGTCTCTGCTCCAGTCTGACAGAAGCGACTCTGACCGAGAGACCGAAGGCAAGCCGACGCTTTAAAAAGCTCACAGCAACACAATCTTCTTGATCCGAGAGCTCTGGACGCTACCAAAGCCAGATGGGCGACCTTCACAGCCTGCATTTTAAATACTTAAACGCTCGCAAGTGTCCAAAGGTCAGCTGACGAGAAAAAGCAGCAAAACCGAACCATAAAAATTTGGAAATAAAGCTAATTAAATTAACTGTAATTCCACAAAAGACAATATAAAAGTCCAAAAAGGCGCAGAAATTATATACTAGACAGTCATGTCGCCATGCTTTCCCGGCGAGTGCTGATGATGTCAGTGGGCGTGGCGTGACGAGGTGTACAGAAAAGCCGAATCCCGATTCAACTCATGTGTTTTGTTGTTTGATTGTTTGAGCTAAATTTTAACCAAAAGACAGAAGTGTACCTTACGAGAGATTTATTATTATTTATTATAATATTACACGTCCTATATCAATATCCCATCACTAGTTGCTTTTTTTTTTTTTTTTACATTTTATATTTATCACATCTACTTGTGTAATGCGAACGTTTGCAGTCGGTGGGGTGGTGGTCTGCACTGTTGTCTCACAGGAAAAAGGTGCTAGGTTCAAAAACAATGGCTGGGCGTCTCTGTCTGGAGTTTGCAATTTTCCCCTACGGTTGTTCGCCTTCTATCAGGGCAATACAGCCTTTCAAAGACACACGTGGGTTAGGTTAACTGGTAATTCAGGATAGCCATAAGCTTGTCTCTTTCTCCGCGTTAGCCCTGTGACAGACAGCCTGTCCAGTGTGTATCCTTCCTAGAATAGGCTCTGGCCTTTAATCACCAAGAACTGATTATGCAGAAGTAAAAGGAAGGATGAGATAATTGGCAAGATGGGAAAGAAAACATAATGAATTTTTAAAGGTATGATTATATTTAAAGATACACACTGGCATTATAAAATAATAAATTTATTAATTGATAAATTTATCAATCGAGGGTCCCAAGAAAAGAATTCTACCTGATTAGTGCATCCATTTTGAAGTTGTATTCACCGTAGGGCTGTTACAATGGTAACTCATTCATCTGATGCCTGGCTTGAGCATTTAGCACACCCTGCTGTATATGGTAATGTAAGAAACTGTAATAGATTACTCTAGGGTGAGAAAGCACACTGTCATTGACTCAGCAGTGACTGTCAATAACAGTCCACATGACTTTGAGTTCTCCTCAATCCCTTTCACCAAACAACAAATACCATTTGTAGAAGTTGTAAGCTTAGCATGAAGTTTACTCACTACATTACATTATAAGAAAAAGGCAAGAACAGGTATGGGTTATTTGTGGAAGGACAAGTATGTAGCAAGACTGATGTTATGCGTCAAACCATTTATAACCTTAGGCACAGTAAGAAACAAAATTCTACAATTGTGCAACACAAAAAAATTAAATGCTGAACAAGAACATACAGAAAGAACAATACAATGACACATGCATTAGACACCACTGGGTGGGGCCTGCTTTTGCCTTCAGAATGGCTTTAATTTATTTTATGGCACAGCTTAAACAAGGTGGTTGAAACTTTTGGCCTGTTGGTTCATATTGACATGATAGCACTATACAGCTGCTGCAGTGTCATTTGCATATCCATGATGGGAATCTCCTGTTCCACCAAATCCCAGTGGTGCTCTACTGGACTGAGATCTGAGTACAGTGAACTCACTGTCATGTTCAAGCAACCAGTTTGAGAGGATCTGACCTGTGGGACATGGAAACCCTATCCTGCTAGATGGGCACACTGTGATCATGAAAGAGTGGACATGGTTAGCAACATCATCAAACCAATAAATCCAATTTTCTATGGTCCAGTTTTCCCTGTGAGTAGCATTTGTTATGGTCTTCTGCTGCTGAAGCCCATCTACATCAGGATTTGACAAGACTGTTGTGTGCTCAGAGATGTTCTTCTTTATATCTGCATTGCAACAAGTGATTATTTGAGGTTACTATTGCCTACCGCGAAGCAGTCTGGCAATTCTCCTCTGACCTCTGGCATCAACAAGGCATTTTCACTGACACTCACTGGATATTTTCTCTTTTTCCCACCATTCTCTGTAAACTTTAGAGATGGCTGTGTGGGAAAAACCACAGTAGATCAGCAGTTTCGGAAGTACTCAGACCAGAACATCTGGTATCAACGACCAAGTTGACAGTTGAACAGACACACCTAATAACACCATGGTCAGTGAGTGTATAAGGAAGAAGCAGAAGCTCATTCATGACAATGGCTGTTTTGGTTTGGTTTACTGAACCCGAAACAGACCCAGATTATGTTGGAATTTACTGATTTCTTTAAGATTTTAAACACAAATTTAATGAAATCATTAGAACCCAACCTTTTACTTAAAACATGGCTGAGATGTGTTCTTGTTGGGCTTTCGCTCCAAGATTTTAATTGTCAGTATCATCACAAGAGGTATGTCTGCTGTAGATCCTGCTGGTGCCCAGTTCCTTGAGGGGGATAATCCATTGTGGCTTTACCACTGGTGTGCAAGCTTATAAAAAAGGAGACTAATCTCCATAGGCATGCATCTAGAGAGGGTCCAAATAGGGGGAACAAGCTGTTTTACTGCCATTTTACTCTGCCTCTCTTCAGTTGTTTAATGGAAATACTCTTATCACTGTATTTTGATATGGGAGTTTGTATCTTCCCACACAGCATATTATTTTATGCAAAGGACAAAGGTATTTATACATCAGGGGTGAAAAAAATCAGCTGTCTGCATCAGTGCTGCTGTCAGATCTAGCATTGATTGTACATCAGCTACCCTCAGCATGTGCTGAATGAATCAGCTCATTGATTGATTTAGTGTAGCTTCAGAACATCACACACACTTTCAGTATTAGAGACTCTGTTACATGTTGGCCAAACAAATGCTCTGGCTGTAGGAATCCCTGTGAGGTTAACTGTGTGCTGTACCCAAAGCAGGAAAGAGCTGAGTTGATCATGTATTAGTCTATGTACTACTTCATGTGAATTTATTTAATTAAGCATAACACTGCAGGGCAAATTTTAAATAGGGCAAGTCTCCTATTCATACAAGGCTTTATGACCAATTGGTGTTTGTTGAAATATTCAAGTATTAAACATCAACATTCAGTTCCACAGACTGACCAAAAGAGGGCAGCATAAAACTTCAAGGTAGATTTCACATCAACCAAAATCCTAATCGGAGAAATGTCAGCAAAGGCTTGCACTGTTTTTCAAGTCTGTCCATTTCTTTCACATAGACATACACAAACAAAAGCATAATGTGTCTGCACTACTGTTTGTCTTGTAAACTATATGCATCACACACACCTTTTCTGCATGGTAAATATTGCTGCTAGTCTATAAATCTACCACACAAAAATTAAAGGTACAATTTGCACACAGAATTAACTGCATTCAGACATTTGACAGCATAGATAGTTTCTTATTTCTTTTTTACTACTTTCATTATCATGAGCTTTTAAAATCTTATCAGCTGACATGCAGATACGGAGTTGCACACAGTTTGATATTCACTGACATTTTGTGAACATTGCACATGCTGCCATGGTGCTGCATTGCATTTCTGCAGTGTGTGCAAACTCTGATCCTTGAAAGAATGACACCTCTGAAACAGGACCAGTGTGGGGGTAGATGCTGCTTTTTTTTCCTCCATAACTTTCTTTACAAGAACATAATATCACAAACCACATCTACAGCCTCCTACACAATTTGTTTTCTTTATCTTCTCCCTTCAAAGGTCATCTACGAAGATAAGAGATGCAGGTAACCTGAATTAGAGACGGGTGGGTCTGGAGACATGACTTCTGCACAGGAGAAAGTTCATTCAAGTTATATAATTGCAACATGATAATATAATAATTTTATAATTTATAACTCCAATATTATTATACTAATATACACGTGGATCAATTTCAGCCAAAGTCTTTTTTCATTCCTTTCTCATTCTGTTTTATAGCCAGTGCCCTACTTGTATTTGTAATTGAGTCAGATACAGCTATAATTTTATTTTACATTTTTAAGGCAGATTGTTTTCTTAACCCTGCTACTAAAAATCATGCTAAACAAACTGTTGCAACAACGATATGTGGTGTTTGTTTTAAATTTGCTTGGTTCCTCTTTTCAGCAGTAAGGCTAAAGTTCATAAAAGCCTTAAGATTCATACGGTGACTTCTATGCATAATGTAATCTATAATGCAATTTACTTACAAGAATGTGGCATAGTTTTACAGTAATTACATATAATTGCTGCTTTGAGTGGTCTTCTTTTATTAAAGTCAATGCATCTATGAGGGACAGGTATTTGTTCTCTTTCTGTGCATTTGTATAACTTAACAAGTAGTTTGCAAAAGTGGCATGACATTAATAGGTGGAAAGACTTAGAAAAACATTTTAAAATGTATATTTGGAACTCTGGAGGACTCTGTAATCCTCCAGATGTAGAAAACTAAGTAGAACACATGTCTGCCTACAGAGAATGCTTCATAAAATGTCAAATAATAAGAAAAGGGTTGAATTTTGTGCTTTTGCTTGGAAATAAAGACCACAGGAAATGTGATATTGATGTTTTCAGATGCATTTGAGAACTGAGTGCTTGTCTGAACGCCCACATGCTTCTTGCATAGGTATATGTGTGTCTGTGTCAGAAAAATAAGACGGTGTTGACTGCTGCATATGCAGAAGGATGGGGCGAATTATAGCAAGAAGTTCTGCTGCTGAAGCAGTTTTTTAAAATATAAAGACTCCTTTTTGCCCTTGTAACTGCTTAGATTTCAGAAATGTCCACCTTGATTTTTTTTTTCACGAACAATAATGTATTGTCTTATTTACTTTTCAGTGCAACTTGATCATAAAAAGTGCCCTAGCAGTAATGCATGCAATAAAAAGCATGCTTTATAACTATGCTTATCAGTGTTGCAAAAACCTTTGGTGAAACATTAAAAACTTGCTGTATTTTCTTGATCAGCCGCAGATGTGTGTGATGTGTGTGATGTGTGTGTGTGTGTGTGTGTGTGTGTGTGTGTGTGTGTGTAGGAGGGGCGACAATGCAGATGTGAATATGCCCCACTGTTGCCTAATTTATCAAGAGATGAAAAAGATTTGTGTACAACTAGTTTGCACTAATATCTCTAGAAGGGTGAAAGCAGGAAATACCTAAATACGAATATAAATACCAAAAATATCATCAAAGCAGCAGCCCATTAAAGTTAGTTAGAGTATACCAACCTCTGTGTTACTTACCCAATAAAGATTATCCTGAAAAGATTGATGGGTTAGAGCGCAAGGGTTAAAGGTAATGGAGCAGCCCATATAAAGATGGATTTACTATTGCTTTATTCTAGGCGCAGATTTACTCGTACCTTGTCTTTGGTGAGAAAGAGTCAGAATTTAAATCTTCAGCTAGACAAAGTCATTAAGCAAAACCATTCATTTGGATGCACATTATCAAAACACCTGTCTAAATAATTTCTCTTTGAATGGCCATGCTCGCCTTTTCAACCACTTTTCTTTTGATGCATTCTTATTACAGTGCTACAGTATGAAAAATCCACCAAGTCCCACCAAGAGCAAAGCGGTGTCCAAATGAACAGTTAGAGCCATCAGTAAGGGTGGTAAATACCAGCGAGAAACACTTCTCTTGGCCCTGTAGATAAGGGGATAGAATAAAACAATTTCCAAAAACAAACAAACAGCATTATGAATAGTTCTGTGTTAGAGCTGCGATTCAGTCAAGCACCATCTACATGCCAAATCACAGCACAAGCTGCGATCAAGTTGTCTGCCTCTCTGTATAGCCCATTCACAAGCCTAAATTGGCTGATTAGAAATTAATGGGCTTCGGTACTGACAGGCTCGAGGGATCTAAAGGTAAAAAGTGCAGGTTGTCATTATACTTACTCACCCATCCTGGCTTGGATTAGAACGCACAAAGAGGGAGGGCTGGGGGCAGGTGCAATTGATGTAATCTAATGGGTAGCGGTTGGAAGAGACTGAAGGACCAATTAAAAAGAGCAAAGTGGCTGCAAGACCCAGTTGTTACAAGGTCAGTGGGGACAATACATGCAGCTTCAAATTTTTGCATGTTTGAAAATGTAAATATTTTTGAATTTTAGATAAATCTCTCCCACATAGTCCACTGTTATGTGCATATCATCAAGCATCAGCTTGTATATTTGGTTTTAGAAGGCAAAGAAAATAATGATGAACAACCAAAACTCCCATGAAAATGAATGTTGACAACAATTAAAGCGGAAGAACACGCATTACAGATCATAAAACGAGTGGACTGAAGCTTTAATTAACTACACCTACCCACTACCCATTTTTTTTTACATAGCACCTTTTAAAAGGCAGCACATGTATAAGTAGATCTCACCAAAAACAAAGAGCAAAGAGAACTGTAAACAAAGAAGAAATATAAATTAAAAATAGCAATATATTTTCGGTATTTCAAGCAGGTTAGTAATTTCAAACCTATTTATTAAGCCCATAGCAGCCAAGGAGATGTGTGTATGTGTGTGCTTGCGTGCGCGTGCCCTGTGTTGTGTTGTGTCTGCTGACGTCACCGCTGGAACTGCCTTGTCACGCGGGGTTAGTAAAAGTTGGGATAGGACCTCCGTGGAGAGATACAAGAACAGATAGGAGGAGAGAGAGGGAAACAGAGAGAACGGTAGATGAACGGTGACTTTATTGTGACAGTTCATCGGTTCCACGGCGAACATTAAACGCGGGGAAACGCTTCTTTGGCGCTGACGAAAGGTCGGGAGACAGAGAGAAGTAGTGAGACGAGTAGAGACGGAGGGGGGCAGCCGACTTTCTCTGAAGTTGAAGCCAGAATTGCACTCGTTAACTGCCGGGGAGGAAGAGGAGAACAGCGACCTGCATTTTTTTTTTTTTTTTTTGGATTTGTCACACGAAGGAGGAGGCGGGGGGTGGGGGGAAGAAATACGGGTTCCGAAAGCTCGCGATTTCAATGAACAAAAAGTTGAAGTTTGGCGTCCGCCGTGGCAGTCGGTAAATGTTGTGACACTTTAGGATATAGCGTAAATTGCTCCAGCGGTCGACGGTCGAGTGGCGGGGTAAAACCCGAGCTGTCAAACCCGATGACTACTGCAAACTGCCCCGGGAATGAGGAGCTGGACTTCAGACTGATATTCGGAGAGGAAGGGCAGCAGCAGCCGTTAGGCCCCGCAGGTCAGTGGGTTTCCACTGTTCCCAGTGGCATGTTTTATACTAGTAGTAAACTTAAGGCACTTGTCGTGTAACATAAGTTAGTCAGTATCTACTGCTACTTTCAGTTAGCCCGCCGTCTTTCAGCTGCAGTCTCATACCATATAAGCTGTAATGCTTTTTCTCTCTCAAATGGAGCTTTTCAAATATTACATGCCTTTTCTATACCAAGCTCGTGAACACACCACCAGCTGTCATTAGCTTGTCATGCTAACATAGCAGGTTAGCAGGAGTGCTCTTATTGCCCTTGGTTGATTTAACAGCGAAAGTTTGAACTTGCAAATGTCTCCTACATTTTCTTTTTGCAACAGACAGTCTGTGAACTGTTAACCGCCTCCGAAATCTGGGGTGGCTGGGGGAGCCTTATAGATTAGTTCCTATGTTTTAAGTGAAGTATAACTGAGAGAGTCATACACCTTGAATGTCACTAGGTACATATCTGCAAAAGTAGCACATGGTAATGTTGTCAAAACTTTTATTAACTCATTGTTTACAGATAAAATGAGAAGGGGGTGCAAGCTTATCCAGAAAAATAACTGACTGTATCTTGCTTTGATGCAAACAATCATTATGAAATACTTTTTATTATTGTTGTTGATTTAATTTAGTCACATGCATGATCAGTAATTAATATTTTAAAATACAAAGTGCAAAGACGTGATGTTGTCCACTTAGTGTGCTTCAAAGACCTAAAGTAATTATTTGAAACTCATACAGATTTGTAATTTACAAAGAAATTCTAAAGAAGTTGTAAAAATAAGAACTTTTATATTTTAAAATTTATTTTCAGTTTGGGACAAACTCTAGTCAATACAAACACTACCTTTGCAGATAAATTTTTGCAGACAGGGCATGCACAGAGGTGAGGTGGCCCTCAGCTTTGTAACTTGACAAATTCCAGGAAGAACTTTGTTTGGACCGTTTATCACCTCATGGCATGGAGACTACTTATGTTTTCCTGTTTGGTACAAACGTGATTTCATACTGGGCCTCTGGGAGTAAAAATATTTTGAAATAAGCCCCTAGCTAATACATGCAAATTTAAATATGTGAAAGTCTGCAACTTTGTCACATGTTTAACAGGTTGCAAGACGAAGCTTCGGGGAAATTTTCACACTCATGGCG
This sequence comes from Oreochromis niloticus, assembly GCF_001858045.2. Classification (NCBI taxonomy): domain Eukaryota; kingdom Metazoa; phylum Chordata; class Actinopteri; order Cichliformes; family Cichlidae; genus Oreochromis; species Oreochromis niloticus. The sequence continues at coordinate 27,681,957 of NC_031965.2, read as the reverse complement.
TATCAATTAGTTTGCTGTTTGTGGGTTATACATCATAGCTGTTGTTGTTGTCACAAATGTTAGATCTTTTTTTTTTTTTTTTTTAAATTGATGCTTCATGCTGTTAGTATTTAAGGACATTTTCTTAAAATGCTCCTTTTTCCTCATGTGATTTTTACATCCAGGGCAAGGTAAAAAAGAAAGTTAAAAACAATAGTCTTGTGATCTCAGGTGTGTCCAGTGCATTCTTTGGATTTGAATCTAAACAAAAACCTTTGTGGCGTGACATTGTCCTCACTCTCTTTCTCTTACCACTGCTTGCAAAGGTAATGCCTAACAAAAAGCACAAATCTTGGAGGACACCTTTTTTTTTTCTTTCATCCAACTTTCTTGGACATAAATATCCCATAGAGAAGCAGTGAACTAAATTGCTCATGTAGTGGCCTTATTCATTAGTAATAAATTACACATTATCATAATTGTATTGATTAGCAGTAGAAAATAATGAAAATAATTGTACATGGAATTAATTTCTTTCTGGTGGGACAGACATTTGTGATTAATTTAAACTTTTGGGTGTACATTACTCATGGGTCAACTGAAAAGCTTATTATCTAATAGTACAGCTTGTATTATTGTCTTATTATTGCCACAAAAAAGAGGAAATAAACCTGACAAGCTACCTTTGATTTCTATCAGCAGAGAATATTTTGGCTTTGAAGTAGTGCATAGTAGTTGATGACTATCTTGCAAAATTTGCTAAATATTAAGATATACAGGTCACAAGTAAAATGGGAATTATACTAAATATACTGAGACAATAAATTGCCTGATTATTGCATATTTTCATTTTGTGCCCCTCGGTAGTTGTTTTCTGTACTCTAGTGGAATTCAGAAGAGCAGATTTTTCCATTTGTATATTTGGCTGTTTTTGGTTGAGGCAGCAAAGTACCAGAAAAGATTTCAAGGATCCGCTAGCTGCGGGAAACTGGCAAGAGGGTGTCGCGCCACTAGCAAAGAGAGAATAATGCTTTTACCAATGCTGACCAGAAGGAACTCCCAATTTGTGGATTTTTAAATAATTACAGAAGCTTGAGAAGAATAAAATATTAAATAAACTAAAAAGCAAAACACATACCAACAAAGGTGGGATCTGATATTGCTAAAAACTGCTTTGGCACTTGTGTAGTGACACATGCTGATGTCGTTTTGAGTTTGGATTACTTATACGGTTAATAAAAGGACATTTACGTATAAAGTGGAGGTTTACAGGTAGGGCAAGTGATGTAATAAGGTTATGAGATGGCTAGAAACCTGCTAATTTATGTTTTTCTGCTTTTTCTGTTGTGTTTGCACATTTGAGTTCAGCCTGAAACTTGGGCAAAGTAACGAGTTCATGAGGGTTTGGCTCGTGCAGTCTTAAATACATTTTTCCTTTGATTTGGGGGGAAAAAATGGGGGGAGTTCGATTTGGAGATGGTGTGAGGGGAAAAACTGCATTTGGAATAAGCGTAGGAATAAAAGCACCACTGTGCAAGTGGTTTTAATCTGGTCTGGACTGTGTGACTTGGCCAAAAATGGGGTTGGGGGGGCGAGGGTTGTAAGGAGGGGTGCTTGTCCAAATTAATAACTTGAGTGTATAACTGTATCACTCAGCCACAGTAACAGGGAGTTGCACACTTGCAAGCCAAAGCTCAAGTTAGGGCTTGTTTTTATAAAAACTCAAGGAACCATTAGTGCGAATATTGTATTGTTACTCGTCACTTGTGATTGTACAGTTAATTCTTCAGATCTTTTATCTAAGTGTTTTAAATAGGAGTGGTAAAGGTCTTCCAAAATAAAAATAAAGCAATAGCATCATATTTTCTATATATGTTTTAGCAGCTGCATAATAAGCTGTGAACCAAAGATGCTCAGGTTTCTGACAAATCTGAGCATCGCAGTTTTGATCTTATTCATACATGAAGCTGACCTGTAAATGTGTACGTAACTTTCAGCCTAACTGGTTTGCTTGCTTGTATGTATGTGAATATGATTAAAATTCTATGTAATGGTGTGGTAATGTTTACCACACCTCTCCATCTGTCTTTTTTTTGTTCTGCTACTCTTTGTCTGCTTGTTTGAGTGTCTGTCTCCTGCTCTCTCTGTTTTCTTGTTGCTCAGGAAACTGTCATTTCTTTGAGGTGAAATATTCCACAGTTCTATTCAAAGGCATTGGGCACACTTACTGTAAGGGTTTTCCCCGATTACATGCGGCTGAATAAAAGAACAATTCCCTCCGTGAAGCAGCTTAACTAGAGATTGAGTCTTGCTTTATAATAGAGGCTAAACAAGTATTTTATTTGTGAAGAAAACAAATACACAAATGCTTTCATTAAAAAAATAAAAATAAAAAAAAAAGATTATGAAAGGCATTGTCTAGGGACAAACGTATGGCAAGGGTTGGGTGCACATGGGCAAAAAATGCCTTTAGCTGCTGAGTCATCAGTTTGATGTTGGAGGGCTGGATATTTACTTCTCTCTCCCCCTCGATTTCCTATCTTCACTGTGCTTTACAATAAAGACAATAAACTACAAAACTAGATTTAAAGCAATTTGTGTGGTGCGGTATTTAACTAATAAACTATTTATTTAATTTTGCAGAATTAATAAAATGGTTCATACTGGCTAAATATCAGTATCTAAATATATGTGCTAAAAAATTAGTTAAGTGTTAATTAATACAAAATAATAAAATGGTAATGCAATAATTTAGTTTTGCATAATTGTGTGAAACTGAAATATTTATTATATTTTATATTATATATATTTTTTTAAATTAGGCAAACATTTTATCTTATATATGTATAAGATATAAGATCTTGAGTGTGTGTGTGTGTGTGTGTGTGGCCAAATACTTCAAACTTTGTGTCATCTGACCATAAAACTTTCTCCAGAAAGCATGTTGCTTATGGGCAGCAAATTTCAGTTGACCTTGAGGGCATCAATTTTGGAGTAGGGACTTTTTTTCTTGTTTGGTACCCTCTCAGTCCATGAGGACTGCTGCTGTTCCTGCAATTTCCAGCTCATGACAGGCTTGAGCCTTGGTGGTTCCTAACAGTTTCCTCTCATCTGAGGGTGACAGTTTGGGTCTTCTTCCAAACCTTGCCAAAGTGGTGACACATCCGAATAACTTGAACTTGCGTACAGTTGTTTGAACTGATCTTGGAATCTGCAGTTGCTTGGAAATGCCTCCAAGAGAACTTCCCAACTTGTGTAAATCTAGCAGTCTCCTTAGATCTTCACAGAGTTCTTAGACTCTGTTCTTCGTACTGGTTAACCCAGTGAGTGTTGTTAAACAAACCCTTTTTATGCTGGCAAAAAAATATGTATATCAGTTGAAACTACTCGATCATGATCACTAAAATAACTTAAAAGACATCACAGAACCTTTGGCACCACTTATGAAAACATTTAAGTGATTTTATATTTGTATATCTATATTTAAGCTTGAGTGGGCTAGAGAAAGTCCAAAATAAATTCAAACTTTGTGCACCATGTGCAAACTTGTGCATCTTGTTTTTTGGACATTGCTGCACAATGATTCGGTTAAACTATCATGGCGTTAACCTCATGATAAGTGTATGCAAACTCCTGCCCGCAACTGTAGTTCAAAGATTGATGTAACCGTCAAGATGTCAACTACTGGTTTGTAAGATCCTTTTGTGGAGCCTCCAACTGCCCGAGAAAATGAGTACATCACACAATTATTATCTCACGTCTTGTGATTTTCAAGACTTGAATTAAATCGCCATAGTTTAGAAAATTAACTAATTAACTAACCAACGTAGTTCTCAAGCTTTTTCCAGTTCTAATTCAATACCAACATTATTTTTCAGTGTGCCATGCGACAGATTGGTGTGCTGTCCAGGGTGTACTGTGCCTCTTGATTAGCGGAAGGAAACTGATGTATAGATAGATGGATTTTCACTCTTTGACAAAAGCGTTTGTTGGTCACAAATGGCTCAAATACAATTTGTACTGAGGATTTTCAACCATGTCTCAATTTTTTCTGTTTTAAGTGAGTCTTGAGTCTTTTGTCACTTGAAAGAATCTGAATGTAGTAGAAATAAGTCTCTTGGTAAATAAGATGACATTTTTTCAGCTTGTCAGTTATAGAACTTTTTTTCTTTGTATCCTAAAACTAAATGCCATTGTGCAATAATTGAAAGTGGCCATATAAGAGATTTGCATTTGATGGTTTCACAGAATGACTTAAAACATACTTTATCGATAGCATCTAATAAGGTAAGCATGTCAGTAGTTAGATAATATTGTTGATATTTTTTTCATGAATAAGAATAAAACCACCCATCTTATAGTATGGTAAAGTATTTACTCAATTTTCTTAAAAAAAAGTACCGCTTACCCTTTTTGTGGCCAAGTGTGTCGTGTGAGGTGATTGAGAAAAATATTGGTGACTATTGGGTTATGTAGGTCATGATTATGTGGTGGCCTCATTGGGTGTTAGAGGTGATATGAGGCAGAGGGAAGAAGTGCCCTTTATGGGTGGCAGAGTAGTAGATCCAGTGTGGAGGTGTCTGGCTGTCTGCCCAGACATGCCATGTGGGCTTCAGATGGCTGGATGAAATGAAAGGAGAGAGGGGCACACACTCTCTAGCTGCTGCTGATCACGAACCGTTTACTTTGCGTAAACCTTTTCTTTGTTTCTTTTTTTTTGTATTCCACATGTGCTGGCTGTTTTTCTGTGTGTTTTCTTGTCTTACACATTAAAAGAAGTTTTTTTTGTGGTTTGCTGGTAGCTGACATACCAGCACACAGAATAGTAGACCTGCCATCAGGACAACTAAAGCCTCTCGCTGCTTTCTCAGGATATGAAAGAGACCACCAGTGACATCAGAGAGACTGAACTAGGCTAATGAAATCTCCAGATGCCAGCCGTCACCACAGCCACTTTGACTAGTCAGGTTTGTTCTGTTAATGGGCTGTGACATGTTTCGTACCTGTAGGATTGTGCGTGTCATGCTTAAATGTGACGAAATGTCAAGTCAAATCTTTATCATAATGAAATGATCAGATTGGAAGCAGCTAGTGAAGACAGCTTTTTTGCCCTTATCTGTGTTGTTGTCATTGCTGAGCTTCTGTGAACCAAGAGCGTGATCCTTTCAGTCCTTGTCATGGGAAAGACTGAAAGACTGAAATTACATCGCTCTCATGGTGGACTATTTTGAGCTCCCAAAGAGAGTGGCAGAGGGCAGGCGGCAGGTTCTAGTGACTCGTCCGTACTTAGAGCAAGAGAACCCCTCTTGTCCCTCCAGCCTTCAACTTTTTACTGCTCAAACACTTTGCGATCTTAAGGAGGAGAGAAGTGGAAGAATGCTGTGTGCCACAATGTCAGGTGAGTGTGTGCCGGCACTCCCAGACTCTGCCCAGGTGTGTTTTGAGTGTGTGTTTTTGTCTAGACTAAAAGTCACTCAAACAGGTGTCATCACAATAAAAAGTGTCATGATATTTGTTAGAAATAATATTAAACTTTCTTTGGATAACTGAAGGAGGCATTGCATTTTTTGGTTAACTTAGAGAAAAAGGTTTCATCTGAGCTTAAAATATGTTCATCAGCTAATTTTGCCAGTTAATTTTTTGTTTGCACCTTTTCACCTTTACTATGTTAATTTCTATTGGGCCTGAAACTTTTTATTTAGGACATAATTTAATATTTGAATATTTAATTTAAATTTTTAAGCTTTTTGGTCAAACAAAGTTTTTATTATTTCTGAGGAAGTCAAGTATTTTGTTCAGTTGGTGACAGTTTTTAATCTCGAGGCAGTAATATCTCTATGAAAATGGAGGTCAAACATCAGTCATATGTGAAGTCAACATGTAGAGTAAGATCACCACGTGGGTGCCCCCCAACCCTACTGATTTAAGAGGTTCCTAGCACCTTGTGTGATGAATGAGACGTTTGTTTCCTGGGGCGAGGCATGAGCAACTATGTATGGCATCTGTCTAGTTTAAATTTAGTGTAACTGAAGCTACCGCTGGCTGCACTGTATCAACATGTCGGAGACTGCATTACCCCAGAGAGAAAGCTGTTGTACTCCAGCATCTAGTTTCATTTATTTTCTGTCTTTCTACTGTCCGCTTTTGTCATGAGGTGTGGCTTGCTGCATCAGGATTTGGGTGGTTTAAATCCCACTTTATTTTAGGCTGTCCCTCAAAGCCATATTTCAGTCAGTGTCTGGTAATGGAAGCTCTACTAATTCAGTTTCTCCTAAGTCCTCCTTCCTGTTTTTAATGATCAGGTCTAGACCAGATGATCAAACTATTAACTTATCAGTAGTAGAACACTTCCCATAAATGAGAAAATGACTTGAAGCTAACCAAAAAAAGAAGACTTCTGGAGTATTGGTAAAGTTTTCAATAGGCAGCCAATGGGCTGAGTATACTTACTCTACTAGATGTAGATCTATGGAATGCAGACCATGTGCACTTTGACAGATGGGCTAAACAAAATTTAACAATTGCGAATCGAGATTGTGGTAGTATAATCACTTGTCGGGTTGTTATGTAAACCTCTGGTGCCTTAGGCCAAAAATCAATAGTAAAATTTTTACTTAGCACAATTTGGCTCTGGCTATGTTAAAATAAATTGTGTATACACTGTCATATGAAGAATTATTATAGTACTGTTAAAAGGTGGTGGTACACACTGACACACAATGCGGTGTAAATATTCTATCTGGTGATTTTCATTTGACATGAAAAATGTCTTTTTTAGGTTGCATATGACTATAAACACAATTTTGGGTTGGTATTTAAAAAGGTTTAACTTTGTAGAGCTTTGAAAAAGATGTGAAGGAAGTGTTTCTAGGTTTTGACTTCTATCTGGATATATAACCACTTCCATTTGTGTTTTTTGAAGGGGAAATTGCTGTTTTCCTGTTTGCTCCTTGATTATTTCCTGCTAGTTTTTCTCTCTCTCTTTTTTTTTTTTTTGGCCTGATTTCAAGCTGATGATAAAGAGTAACATGGATGTTGGAAGGCTCTCCCGAAAACAGAGCTGTTGGACCCTTTCCTTGAGGGTACGCCACTCTTATCATGTCATTTCTTCTATCTGTGTGAGGAAAAAAGGGAATGAGAAATGGTTCTTTTGCTACAGTAGTGTAATTTACTTATGTGTTAAGGTGGGTCAAGGCCTACAGGTTTAGGTAGACACTTTTGAGATTAAGAATGTGTTTGGATAATCCAGAAACAAACCACGTACAAAATAAATAGATGGCTTTGAAGAATTTAGTTCCTTGTACTAGTGTAGTGTACTAATGCCAACTCTTCCATCTCTATCTGCTCAGTATTTCTCCTCACACACTATGCCTTCTGTGCTTTCTCCTTTTCTCTGTGTGTGTCTTTCACTTGCTTGCTCTGTTCTTTTCTCTCCCTCTTCCATGCTCTTTTTCTCTCATGCTCCCTCTCCCTAGTTGACTTTTTCAGGCACATGCACAGTCAGCTCTGACAGATTGTTTAAATGTCACCCCTGCTAGCAGTAGCCTCTGATGTTATCTCCTCTGGGTTATTGCAGGCCATCATGCAGCTAGCTTTCCTGCTCCACTGAAAACCAATACGTGCCTGTATCATCAGCAAGCTTTTGTGATTACATGTATATAGACATAAAAAACTGGTTGTTTAGAGCAGTGAAGTTAAAGGGGAACTTTAAACATGCATTTTGAGATAAAGGATGAACCTCTTTACTCAAAAACTTGTGATTACATGCAGAACTGGTCACTTAGGGCAAAGCTACTGTGTGTTTTTGGCAATATTGAGAACATTATTTGAAATTACTTGAATTTTACTTATTGACTACAGAAACATGCAAATATTACACTTTAAGCTTACATTTTTAAAAGTTTATTTTGCAGATCTTCACCTGAAGACTTAATTAAATTTGTAAATAAAAAAACTGAGACACATGAGGATGTCTGCAAGTACAGGATGCAAGACAGGAGATGAATGGCAATCATCTAGCATAGCTCACCGCACTAACTGAAGTCAGCAATCCAAGACTAGCTGAAGTACTGTGATGCTATGGTCAGGTCAAGGTGGTCATGTTTAGGCGCGTTTCTGACTTGGCGCCTAACTCTTACTCCCACACACTCTGTTGAGATGCACTGTTGGTTCCTCAGCCAAGCACTTTCATCAAATGTGTGATCCTGTGGTTCCTGTCACACTGAGCAGGGTTAGTCTTGCAACAACACATCAGTAAGGTAAAGTGAACCTGTCTCACCATGGTTTAACCCCTGCTTGTGTTCCCTGTTATTTGGTGAACAAATCAATGCTTTGTGAGAGCAAAACCCCCAACTGCATATTTGAAGGGAGTGTGCTGTTTTATAAAAAAAAAAGACAAAAATGTGGTACTGTGACTGTTTTATGTTGATTTTGTTCTTTTTGTAATAATAGTTGGATATCATAATTATGATTTGCACATGCAACAGGCTAATTAGTTTTGTTGTTTGGCTAGTTTAATTTTCTTTAGCACTGCATTTCTCAAGTTCTTCAGTTTTTAATTATAGTTTGTAAATCCGTTTTATATATGAAATTTACATTAAGCATTTCACTATAAGTTAGTCTAATAGGTACACAAAGTATTAACCATTAATGAGAGCTTTTTGTAGTATTAAATAAATGTCCCCCAAACACAGTTAGCAATGTGTTTGAGGTGGATCTTGGTACTGTGGTGAGTATTTAGTTCAGGTGGTTACTTGGCACTCTGTGTTTATCCCATAATGTTATCTCAGCATGAGGTTGTTAATTAGGAGCTTAATTTAGCTGCCGGCATATGTTAACATTGGCTTAGCCTTCCATTGTTAAGCCTCTGCTGGCTGGTGAGTCTTCTGTGACAGCAAAGGAAGGCTTTTTGATGTAATCTTAACATAACATTACAGGATAAGACAGTAGCACGGCTCTGCTGATGCAACATTAAAGCGAGACTCCTTTCTGAATATTATGCTTTATACGTATATTTTACTTCATGACTCCAGATAGATCCAGCCTGCCTCATTGTTCATAATATCTTCATTTCTCTTTTGCTCCATCTCACTAAATATTATGTGGACATATACCCAGCAACCTACGCAAAGAGAGATGTCTAGTAGATTTGGCCCAAACACATTCAAAAAGGTTTGGAGCCATAGGCATAGACCAGCCCTGACAATATGATTGTGCAAGTGCGTCACAGACGATGTGTTTAGAAATGCTGGCAACCAGCCAACTGCAGATTTCTTGGAAGACCCAATAGGAAATCCTTAAATTCACTTTTTATGAGCTCTTCTGGTAATTATAGTAAAAATGAGTTTGAATCCAGAAGTTAAAAATATAAATAATGTTTTTAATCTACATTTTTCTTAAAAATTTATAAAACAGTTGTTGCCAAATCATTGTAAATTGTTCACCTAAACTGAACAAGGTGTTTTGATTTTTCACGACTGGTTACAGTCATTAAGTTGCAGTTAGTTGCTAACTCAGTTTTTGGTATCACAGCAAATTAGGCCTACTAAATCCCACACATTGAAGTGCTACATGTTGGTTAAATGTAGAAAAAGGACTGATATCAGATATATAATCTGTATCTGTGTTATAGATAGTTGATAGATGTCTAAAATGTTGAAAGAAAAAAAGGAAACGGTTAAAACAATATTTCAGCTTTGTACATTTAGATTTTTTACTTTTTACTATACATAGAGTTGAAATTTTTTTTAAACTCTTTTTAAATATGTTAATTGATCATTTCACTGATGTATATGGTGCAGTTCATGGCATGTTGGCACACTTGCTCTGGTCCATTGATCAGCAGCTCTTGAGGAGAACTGAAAGAGGAGACTGGGCAAAACACAAAGATCTCTGTACAGGGGATGTAAGCAGAGCCTGTTCTAATCAACCTGCTTGCCCACCACAAAGGGAACCCTGGCTTAGATTACCCTCCTGCTCCAGCACCACATGCTTTTGGGTCTAGTTGGTAACCTAAGACAACAATATGTATTAGTGCACACGCACAAACACATGCAAAGATCGCTCATATACCCATTCAATAAGTGCAAAAAAGCACAGGAAGGCACAGAGACACAACCACAGGCACACAGGAACGTACACACATTCATACACCACCCACTCGTTTATACCCATAGACTTGCACATAAGCACAAAGAGAGGTCGAGAGAAAGATCTTGGGCGCACCAGCAGAGACTTGCAGCAATGAGCAATGAGTTTGTCATCTTCTCTGGGGGAGACAAATCCTTCCCTCTCTCTGTAGTAAACTAGACTTTCTGAGAATGTGGGCCTGTGTGTCACTGCTGGTCACAAGACCCTGACACACTTTGTGTGCAGTGAAAGCAGGAGGCGGGAGGGACAAAGTCTCTGCGGATTATCCCCCAAGTGAGAATCCCCATGCAGTGTGACGGTCAGCCAGAGGCCCGTTGAGCTTCCTGTCAAGGAGCGAATACCACTATTGCCAGTGGATCAGGCTGCTCCCTGTGGTTACTGTAAAAACACAGTGGCCTTGGTGGTGTGTCAAAAACATCCACCATTCCATGCTTCACTGAAAGATCTCCCAGTGAGGTGGAGCTATTATTAGCTTAGGTACAGCAAAGCCTCTTAGAGATCTTTATTTAACCAGATTGCCTGTCTAATGTATGGACACTTGAGGAGTTTGTGACGCACAGGGCTTTCAGGAACAGGGTAGAGGCTTTGCAACCAGTGCCATTGATAAAACAACAATGCTACTACTGTCCTGCTCCTCTCTTCTCCTCTGGTCTCCTCTCCTGTCCTCTCCTGCCCCACCCTGTCCTACTCCCCTTAAATGACTGGGGTTTGGCTCCGACAAGGGGGTTCCCCACCGCCCACCGGTTTCCTTGCACTGGAAGGTTTTAGGTAGCAGGCTAATCTTAACTCAAAGCAAGGAAAGGGCTGTGAGCCAGGTAACATTGTCGCCCCCGATCTGACCCTCATCTGCTACTTATTTATTCACAGTCTATTGAGGTGGATAAAAATACACAGAAGTGTAACAGTTGATAAACTTTCTTACCTAATTTTTACCTGTAATCTAATAATAAATAAGCTACTATAGAACACAGAGAAGAGCTAATATGATAATCACCATTAAAAGATATAAATTTGAACTTTGAACAACTGTGGTGTAACAGTTCTATAACTGAAGTTAACGAACTGTTACACCACTGATACCGTAGGACTACCTGGCAGAGGGATTTCTCATTTGTCATCTGAGGAGACTGAGTCATGGACTTTTCTAGAGACAAGTTGCTCTCATTACTTTCACCAGGCCAACACAGACACCTAATGGAAAGTCCAAGACTCCCTCACAGTGTTTTTTTTTTTAAGTATCTTGAATACAAACAAGATCCAAACAAAGCAGTTATGTTTGGATGAACATAATTGCATTATTAATGATTATGATTTATGTATTACATAATTAAATTATGTTAGGGGAGCATTAAAGTGCATTTCTGCCTACTTGGGTTTAGCTAGAATTCTTTTAATTTAAAAGTCACCTTATATTTATCAGATAACTTCCATTGTCTTTATAGTAATAAACAAGCTTAGCCTTCATGGACCTAAGTTTAACAAAAAACCAAAAACCAAAAAACTCAGTACGTAATAGTATAGTAGTAGTAAGTTGGGCACAGTAAAAGGTTAAGTTGGTATAATGTCAGACTTGTGGGCATATTTTGTGGCAATGTTCACACCGTTTCTCATAATTTGTGTGAGTAGCACAAAGACAGCAGCTGATTACCATTCAGCCTCTGGAAATGGCTGACCCTATTTTTAAAATTAGTTCATTAGCTTGTGTTATTTGCAAAACCCAGACAAAAGAACTAGAGGATTCAAAAGACAATAAGCAGTCAGTTTACAACTTCCATGACTGTTATGTAGCAATTTAGCAATTGCTAGTATAACCAAGCCCTTTAGCATTTAGCATAGCCTTACCGACTGCAAAAGCTAATTTCCTGATTTGTGGTGATAGCTTATGTTCTTGTTATGGCAGGAAAACACTACTACATTATTTGAGTGCAATGTTACATTTTCCTTTGCTTTCCTGGCCTGTATGGTGTTAAGCAACAGCACCTCCTCAGAGAAGCAAGAGGAAGGTATATTTTTCTTAGACTATTCTCTTCTTTCCATTTGGTACCTTCTTTCCTGTCCTTCTCTTTTAAACATTTTTTGTTTATTACAGTTAACGCAAATCGTACTCTACTCTAAACAAGGCCGTGTGCTACATTGCACTGATATTTATATATCTTCTCCTGCCTTATCCTATTTCTCTGTAATTTTACAATTGTGCGGTGTAGATATTTGAGAATAAAAAACCCTCCTGCAATATTGTCCTGGACAATATAGGCAGCAGTTCAATAAGAAGTAGTAACATACATTAATAATGCACCCATAATTCCACAAAAGTACCACATACACAAAGACCATGCAAGTCTTCCAAGCTAAGGTAAAAGCGTCAGAATAAATATAAATATTTTAATATGCAAGTGTTAGTTGATATTGGAAGAAACAAAGATACTTTTGTATTTACACTAATCATCATTACTGTGCATAGTTGAACATTTTTGCAGCCCAGACAAAAGAACAAACTGCAGTCACTAAAGTTTCTGTACTCTGTCATTTCACAGTTGAGGTTATCAATGAATCAGAGGATACACTTTTTCAAATTAGAACAGCTTCTTCCTCCTCCTTCTTCTTCTTCTTCTTCTTTTCTGTTGTCCTTCTCTTGCTCTCTGTCAGTCAGATGTTGTCGTCAGAGGATACACTGCTGGGTCTTGTGACAAGCAGGCAGGGCCTGTGAGAAGCCGAGCAGCTATAAATAAAAGGCTTGCTGCTGCTGCTGCCACTTTTGTTGCTGTTGGACACAGATGGCAGGCAAAATCATGGATCCATACTCTCTTTCCAAAATTATTTTGCTTTCTATAAACTTCTTCAAAACTGGCCTTGACATCTGATTTGACAAACCTGTCATACCGCTGTTATCGGTCCATCACTTAAAGAGGAAATATTTATGAGAAGTCCCAATTTAAGGTCGTTCTATCTGTGTTTGACAATTTAACAAAGATTTAAGTTTTGTTATAGCCTTGATTCCTGTTTCAAATCTAAGAAAGCTGTATTTTAGATGGGTAGGTACATTCAAGGAATATGGGGAAGTGTTTTGTAATGATTTCACAACCTTATCCTGTACAGGCTACAGTGTGGTTTCAGCTAAGCTTACTCATTGATGTCGTATTTGAATGTTTTGCAGTTTAAGTGATGTAAATCATTGTATTTTTTTTTTTTTTTATGTTTTTACTTTTACACTAGAGTAGACCTTGTACTCATAATAGAATGAAGGCTTTAGAGAAAGTCTGATGTTATATGATGCCTACATTGTTTTAATTTGTTCATCTTCATTGAATATGCACTTTTTGTAAAACTTTTTTTTGTGTGGTAAAATATAGTACTATAGAAGTTCTTAGTTTTGAACTTGCCTTTTCTGTCTTTGACCATGGGAAAGAAGTTTCATAGTTGACTTGTAGAAGTTACTTCAAGCAAGTAATTGACAGGTAATAAGAAGCCCTTAAAATATGTATTTTACAAGTACACATGAAGCAAGCCAGCAGCACCCGCAAAAGCAGTAATGACTTTGAATGTGTCGCCACAAGAAGTGTTGCGACTGTTCATGTAAAATTAGATGGAAGGGCCATGCTTAGTCTTTCAACTGATAAGCCAGGCTTGAGGTTGGTAAATGATGCATGCTAATATGTGTGCGCGGAGGTTAGATTTCAAATTCTTGTGGTCGTCTTCTCAAAATGACCCAGGACTTTGGCTTTCCTGCCTGTCAAACTAAATTAGGATCTAATAACCAGAAGGACCAGCAATTTAAACATTAAGACTGAGTCTCATCGTTTTAAGTATGGTCTTTTTTTGTCTTGCATCCAGCCAGCAATTCAAAACTTTGTTTGACTAAGACTTGTCATTGAGTAATTTTTGGTTGACTGTTAGAAGACAGAAGTTTCATAAGCAGAAACTTTGCAAATGAAGCCAGTGAAGGTTTTTATATGTGACAGCATCTCTGCAAATGCAACACATGTGAAACACTAAGAGGATTTGGGGGGTACTCCAAAGGCAGCAGTAGAGCATAGCAATGGAAGTTTATTGATAAACTCTAACCAAATAGTGCCAATGCACACAATTGGCTCTCATCTATTTGTTTGTGTGTGGGTGTGTTTGTGTGTGTATATGCTGGCTGTGCCGGATGACCTTTGGTATAAATAGCCTGCCGGCACTAGTTGTGATGACAGCCGACAGCACGCACCGTTGTGTGAACTTGTTTCCTGAGTAGTGCTGTTCATCGGTTATCCCTCTTGGAATGATGCCTGTATGACTGTCTGCTACCCAGCAACACCCTGACATCTAATTTCCTGAAACTGGACTCAAGCACAAACTCAGGAGACAACCACACAAATTACCACATAACCTCATTTTTAAAATTTGGGTGACCACAAAAGGGGTTTGTGTGTATTCCTTGTAGTGAATAGTTATTTGAAAACAAGAGTGGAGCAGGCTAAATTCACTTACTAATACTAGGATAACTGTATTGTCAGCCAGTGGACACATTGCATCTCTTTTTATTCCTTTTAAATGTAACAGACCAGGAATTCAAGAATTCTCACAGTGTCTTGGTTCCTTTAATTTTGACATTTTAGTTTTGGTGCTATAGTCTGAGTTTGGTCAGTTTGGTCGACCTGGTTAAGTCGTAGTCAGGAACATGTACAGGAAAACCCAATAGACACACTGCTATATCCTAATCTTCTCTTCCTTTCTTCTCATAGATCTGGAGCCTGATGACAACACATCATTTTATATCCTGAATGTGGGCCAGCCCCAGTCTGTGGTCACTAACCACCAGTCTATGAGCTTGCCTCGCCATGGCATGGCATCTCACTCCCCGATCATCAACACTTCACGCCTTCAGACACAAAAACCAGGATCTGAGCCCCCAAGCTATGATACACAAGACTCTAAGTATGGTACCTCCCCCATGCTGCCTTCTGCTCCTGTGGAGGCACCAAAGGCCTTTGAGTGTCCAAGTATCCAGATCACATCCATCTCCCCAAGCTGCCCGCAGGAGATGGATGCTAACGAGGAGGATCTAAGGGCCAATGGCCCTGATGGGGACTACCATAGTGACAGGCCCTTGTCCAGAGACCACCTGTATTTGCCACTGGATCACTCCTACCGGGATTCTTCTCTCAGCCCTAGTCCATGCAGCAGCCTCTCATCTAGGAGCTGGTTCTCTGATGCCTCCTCTTGTGAATCATTTTCACATGTCTATGATGATGTTGACTCAGAGCTGAATGAAGCAGCAGCCCGCTTTAACCTGGGCTCCCCTCTTACTTCCCCGGGCTGTCCCTCTCCTCAAACTGGTGGAGGTGGAGTTATGGAGGAGCAGCCCCACTGGCAGCACCACCAGCCCACATTTGTGCACCAGTCCCACTCCATCAGCTTGTCTCCTAGACAGTCGCCCTGCCACTCGCCACGCACCAGTGTCACTGATGAGAATTGGCTCAGCCCACGTCCACCTTCCAGGCCTTCCTCACGTCCCACCTCACCCTGTGGGAAGAGGCGTCACTCTAGCGCTGATATTTGCTATCCTGGCTCTTTATCTCCCCATCACTCACCCACACCCACACCGGGACCTTCACCTAGGGGCAGCGTGACAGAGGACACTTGGGTTGGCAGTCCTTCTTTAGGCATGTCACCATTTCAGTGCTGCCCATCAGAGGCAGACATCCCTTCCAAGACCAGAAAGACCTCACAGGACAGAACAACTATGCAGACGGGAAAAGGGGAACTGGGACTAGATGACCAGGGAAATATGTCTCCTAATCTAGACTCCCCTTCAGACGAGGCCTTGCACAGCTTGAAGAAGGATGGGCCTGCCGAACAGTTCCTCTCGGTGCCCTCGCACTTCTCATGGAATAAACCCAAGCCTGGTCATACACCTATATTCAGGTAAATATGTTAATGTTAAAGGAATGAAAGCAGAAAGAAGTGAATGATTGTCACATAACAATTTAAATTCAAATGTATTCAAATGCTGTGGAAAAGTCTGTGGGAGATAAACCGTCTGGGGAAAAAAAAAATCAGTTGAGAGCAAGGGGTAATTCTCCATCTCGTTAAAAGAAGTTTCTTTTATAATATCCTTATGTTTTACTTACTGTTTGTTTAGAAGAAAAGACCCTTTCAGACGTGGGACACCAGGGTTTTTCCTGGCAGAACACTAACCCTGTACATGTAAGCAATACTGCTCCCATGGATAGACACTAACCTTTGGGTAGTGTCTATACATGTAAGGAATACTGCTCCCATGGACTGGATTTTAATGACACTTAAGAAACTGTATTACCTTCCTTAACATTTTTGGACATTTTATGAACAAGGGTGATTTTTTTTTTTTTTAGACATTTAGCGTTGGTCTAACTCTGACAGAGTCACTCTACACATTCTCAGCATTTTCTGTGTCCAAATGAGTTGTTCGACTTATGGGATGTCATCCTCAGTGTAGTGTAGAAATACTTTTGAACATTTAGGACTTTGTGTTATTATTGCTATTAGCAGAGTCTCTCTGCCTCTCTCTCCATGGTGTAGGATTTGGAATAACAAATATTAGCTATGAATTAAGGCCACAGATAACTAGAATAGGATATGCTTAAATAAAATACATTCTCACAACAGCAACTGACAGATATACATGAGAGGCATGTGTGTGCCTTTCGTGCATCTCTGTCCATGCAATTGAATGCAGTATGGACTTGTTTTGGTGTTAAAAGTAATAAAAATGTGATCTGCTGCGATTTCTTTTGTGACTTTTACAAAGATTTGACCAAGGTACTCAATTGTACATATGTCATTAATATTAGAATAAGAGATTCTTTGTGGATGGCATCCAAAATTGCCAGGTGACGTGGCGATAGCTGTCCCTTTATCACCATTTTGTGAATTATTAATTTGATCACCACTTTGTAAAGCAGCACGATGTCAGTCTTAAAAACACTTAGTAGGCCAAGGTTAATCCACAGACCTGAGTGGTGAATGTTTTTATGAGTGTTGTGAGCTGTCATAAAATTTGAAAGCCTAGTTCTCTCGGTGAGAACTGTAAACTCTACAGTGCAGCAAATTTGAATCATGGTGCATGGTATATGAATAATAGGACTGTGGGTGGCACTCTGTAGATCAGTATGGGCCATAATGAGGGAACTTTGAGCAATATATTAGCATTACAGACGTGACAGTGGTGTAACACTGTGTGCGTGTAAGGAAACGCAGCATGTATTTAAAAACCTACCAACATACACAGAAATATGAGGCGAAGTGTCCTGTCTGTTCTCCAATGTGTGTAGCAGATGAAGACATGGCCTTGTTTATGTATACTGGCCCCTAGCACTGTAAATCAGCACAGGGCACATATGGCATGAGGGGTACACACAAATACACACACAGACACATCCATAGACATAACACAAATGCTTGCTCACTTAGCCATAACACTATCCAGACAATAATAGGGTCAGATTTATGATGAGTCACAATTAGATTTTTGCACTTTGACCTTCTAAAGGTCTTTTTAGATATGAGATTTGTGACATTAAAGGCTCCATGAATCTGTGAAAGGGGCAAAATTAATGCAGACACAGGTAAGTAAATTTTTTCCATGGTTCCATTGAGACATTTCCACGATGTTGATGAAATTAGCCACGCACTTAGGTACGCAGTGAAATTTTACAGCATATCAGTTAACATGTCAGAGTCTTATTAACTGGTGGGGATATAGTTTGGTAATTCATTTGGTAATTATTCAAGTAGTGATGAATATGACATTTTGGTAAATTTTGGTAAACAGATCAGACAGTTAAACAAAAGTCTGAAGTGAAGTAAACAGCGATTTGCTTTTAGATCCTGATTGGCCCTCGCACATGCTTGGGATAATTTATTATATATAATTATTGGTTATCTCTGTGTTACGTGTATAAATGCACACAAAACTCTCACTTGGGAAAAAATCTAGAAAAAAGACATTTATAAATCCTTTGTAGCAAAAAATTAACTTTATTTCCTCTTGATTTTTTTGTCAAAATTTACATTTGTTTTGTTAGTTAATTGTCCTGTCACAGACTCTGTCTTTATCAAGGATCACGGTTTTAAATGTCACTAAAATGTGCTGCACTTTGCGCCGTGTATAATCTCGCAAATACACACAGTATCAGATTAGTTCGTAGAGTTTGGCTAACCTTAGCAGTGTTAGCAGCAGTACCCTTGATTTCATTCACGCTAGTGTATACAAACTGGTGCAGAATATCACTTCGGTTTATGTTCGGTTTACTTTCTCTCTCACTTGTTTACAACTTCAATTTGCAGGAGGATAGACTGAGACATAGCCGTGTGTCAGAATTGCAGCCCCAGTAATGGCCAGTAGTACTATAATATCTTTGTACAGGTCACTGCAGTTGTAAGTTAATAAAATAAGAATGTACATTTAACCAACTGGTATTTCTGGCACCGACTAGCGAGGGCAGCAGCATTTCTCAACAAATGTCTGGTTGCTAGTCACACATGCCATTAGTCTTCATGATTAAAGACTTTATGGTAAATTTAAAAGTTAAAAGAAACATTTAAATTAGAACTGGGTGATAAAATGAAAACTCATTAGCAATATAAAACATTGTCAGTATAAAGTCCATCCATATGTGAGCCTCACTGCCTGTTTCATTGCGATAGTATTGCATTTCATATGGCCTTTATTCTCTTTGGAGTTTTTCTATTTGTGTGTTTTTTTGACAATAATATAAAAATACTCATGTTAAGTTGCCTTCATGCATAAACATCTCAGTCAGTAGCAGTGTTTTGAACAGATGTCCCACATGGAATGAAAAATTAGCGGGGAGTTGACACTTGCTCTTACAAAGAATTTTGTCATGCTCTACTTCCTGAGCTGTCTGCTGTGACAAATTGATGTCATTCGTAACATAAGCTTTATTTTAAGCAAAAGGTCCGTTTTACTTGGTGATAAATGTTTCGTGTGCAGCTCCTCCCAGTAAACAGCAACAACCAATAGATTAGATTTTTTTTTTTTTTTTTACAAAAGATGAAAGTAACAGAAAGGACAAATATGAAAAAAGTAATAGAACTCGCATAAAAAATTATTTTAAAATTGAAGGGATCAGTAGAAATGGCATTATTGTTTGAAGGTCATGCATTTTATACTTGCTGCTAAATCGTGGACAAGGCCATTAAGATGTGCTGAATTAAAGTAAGAACTTGCAAATAAAATATTATTAGACTGTGCAATTTTTGCAGCTTGTGTGGATGGCAAGAATACCTCATTATATGGAAAGGATGAAATTGTGACCATGGAGGCTATAGCGAAGACTGGGTGGGTTGTGGGAATGTTATTGGATGAGGAGCACCTACACTATGGCTTAGACATTTGAGAAAGGTTATGCTATGTCAGAACAGAGGCCACTGCCCTGCCTCGTCACAAGCTCATATTTCCTCTGTCCTCCTCTGCTCCTGTCACCATAGCAGCCATGCAAACCCACACTACGTCGGTGGTTATGTCATGGCTACTAGGAGGAAAACATAAGGGTTGGGATGCCTCTGTTACACCGTGTGGGAGCTTCGGTATTGTTACATGCTCTCAGTCAAATTCTAGTTTGAAAATTAAACTACTGAGATTGGCAAACTGATGATTTTGAAATTGACATGGTGCTACAATTTATTTATTTATTTTTTAATTTATGATAGCACCAAGACAAAATAACCTATAGTAAGACAGGAAGGAAGAAGAAAGAAAAATAAGTAAACAAAATCAAGCATTGCTGAAAGAGTGTTTCCATGTGCAACATTGCACCATACATATGATTGGCACATCTTTGTGTAAGAAGTTACATTTTAAAGTGGTAGGAGACCCTGTATAGCATAGCTCAGTTGGTGTGAAATCAAAGGCTTCGGTTAGCTGGAAAAAAACATTTATATAATATCCGAGACTTGCCTTTTTACTCTAAAAATAAGGCTTCCTTGTGGGCTTATGTTGTTTGGTAGTTTAAGAAGTGAAACGGCTCCACTGAAAGCCTGACTCACATGTCCTTAATTCAGTCTGATCAGACTGCTCGTGAGAGGCATCTGAAAATGGAAAAGTGAGTCGGCCATACTGGCTAAAACTTTACAAACTTTCCTCTAAAATTATTTGGGCTGTCAAAATTCTGTCATACAGTTTAGAGTAAATTTTGATGCTCGAAGGCTGCACCGTGTTAGTAGCAGACAAAAAATTCTAAAATGGGGCACTGCAGAAAGAGCTTACAGTGGTGAGTACTCAGGCACAGATCACATATAAAACTTACTTACACCTGTAGCTGTCTAAAGTACTGAGACAGTAACTGATTCAGTCCTTTAATGCCCAGCTGCATGTATTCACATGCATCTGAATACGTGTGTTGTACTACTGAAAGAAAAAATAACGTGACACACAAACAGTTCAAGGTGTGGCAGTGGATTGAAATGTGACTTGCACCAATTCAGGACAAAAACGATTGGGTTTAAAAAAACAAACAACACTTATAAAAAACAAAAGAATGTACGTAAACTAATCAAACTAATCACTAATGTCAGTGAATTAAAACTGATAATTTATGTTCTTTATTAGACAGATCTAATACAGTGTTCTTCACCTATAATTGGACTTCGAAAGCAGTTTTTTCTTTCATTATATTGTCCATATGTCAAAATGTGTTTGGGAACGTGGCACTCTACTCTCAAGTCATTATTTTTATTTAATGTTCTTAAAAATATTGAAATAAATCATAATCAAAAACAATACGTGCAGTAATAGACAAATAAAATAAAATTAATGAATAGGCCATGGCTTTGTTGATATTAATGGCTCACAGTGTTTACAAAATGTTTTGGGGATAAACTGCTCTAATGCACTCAAGTGGAGAGACCTAGTTTCTCTGTGGAGAAGGCCATTGAGTGTTTTGTTTTCGAGTGCAGCTGTTCAAATATGATTTTGGCCTACACAGATAACAAAAAGAGGCCCAGAGGAAAAGCACACACAATGCTAGCCCATGTAGTGTGCAGCACATAACATATATACTTCTACAGTATGCACACAGACCCACACACAGATTAATATGCACTGTCTGACACACACTCTTGTCCTACCACCTATTCACTGACCCACACAGTAAACGAATAAAGAGTCAGACAAAAAAAGTCCCTCTTAGGAAATGATTCACCGTTTTAACTCTTAACTTGACCTATAACAAGTGTTACGTTTAAGAACAGGATTCATACATGTGGGTATTCCAGTGATTCACTGTCTGATGGGGCTAAGCACACTGCATTTTATACCCCCATTTTGTACCTGTTGCACCATTTCAGCCCATAAAAGGGGATTACCACTTTTTCAGCCTTTGAATGTCTAAAGACATCTTTAAGACAGATTGCTGTCATCAGTCATTAGCTTTAGATTGTGCTGCTTGACCTTTTATGACTATTAAAATGATTTATCTACATTTAAATAACATAATAAGATTGTGCCCTCTTAAGGCTTAAGCTTTTGGATATTTTGAACAATACAACTCTTACCAAAGCTTTCATGTCTCTGTCTCTCTGTGTGGGTGTGCATGTGCATGCTTGTGGTATTCCCTTCCCTCCTCAGGACCTCCTCACTGCCTCCTCTAGATTGGCCGCTGCCGAGCCAGTTTGGCCAGTATGAACTGAAGATAGAGGTACAACCCAAAGCCCACCACAGAGCACACTATGAGACTGAAGGCAGCCGAGGAGCCGTCAAAGCAGCATCCGGTGGCCATCCAGTTGTAAAGGTAACTCTTCCTGCTACTCAACTTTAAGAAAGGTTATAAAGATATTTACTACTAACAAGCTTAGTGGTGTGTGTGTTGATTGGTTTTTTTTTTTTTGGTACGGAAATCTTGTGGCAAAAAAAGCCAAAATGACTTTTACAGAGCATAAGCTGAGCAAAATACAAGAAATGGTGCCTTTGCCATACTGAGGATTAAATTTCCGTAGCTCAGAACTGATTTATTGTTAACACAATGCTTGCCATGCATTCCTAAACTTATACTTTACATTATCAAGTTCCCATTGTACCAACCACAGTCTAGATGTCAACTCTTGGAGCCTTCATGATTGAAAATAAACATGAAATGGAAAAAAAGGCTGAACCCAACTTTCTAAATTCAGCAGTTGGTAGGAATTTTCCTCTGCTGATTATTGAAATATGTTTTTTCCACATAGCTTGCACAAAGATGAACACTGTGGCTTAAAATTCAAATACCATCTAATGATATAAACCTGACACATCAGTGGCTTAGTTAAAATGGGATCATTCATTGCTTTCACAATGATCTCAGCACCTGCCTATGATGTACTAAGAATCATTGTATGTTATTTGACTATAAAAAAAGTAAGTGTTCAGGCTTGCACCTCAAACATCTGCTGGTTGTAGGGAACGAATACTGGATTCAGGGTGTCAGTTTAGATGTTTGGATGAGTAGATTGTCACACTGACTCTCCCACGAGAAGACTGTCAATCAGTTTGTTGAAGCAGGAAGACAAGCAGGCAGACAAGAGCTGTCACTGTAGCCTGGTCAGCTGGTCTGTCATTTGATAGCACCTGTGAGAGAGTCGGTGAGCCAGCACAGAGCTATGGTGTGCTTTTTACTCAGAGAGAGAGGAAGATTCTCATTAATATTTTAAGGTCCCAGTGACAAGCTTTCTTTGTATGTGATTAATAAAGGGTCTAATGCTTGCCCATAATCATTGTTGCGTAACCTAACAATGACTGAGTTCAGACTGATAGATTGGTTGGCAGTCCAGTCATCCCAATGGGATTGCCTTTACCAGCTTGTGCTACAGTGCCACGTACATCATTTTTTGTTTTTGGACTGTGGTACTAAATAAGCAGTGTGCCCAAACAAAAATACACTTCACAAAACAAGGGCATGCAGACACTGCCATTTGTTGCTTTAGAAACAGTCTATGTCCTTATACATTCACTCATGCAGGCTCCCTTCAGGCCAATCATTAACCATTTCTACCTCAGTTAGACTGAGATTCAGTACAGCCATATGTGACGATGCATAATTTAGCTATCAAATTTTTTCAACCAAGTATTTGCCACGCTTGCCCTCATTTCTCATTCCTAAAGGGAATTGATAACTTACAGTACTTGCTTTGTAGTAGTTAGTGACTAGAGAATATATATATCTTAGGTCTGAGAAGGCAATTTAAAAGTCATTTCCAAACCCAGCAGGAAACTGGTTCGTACTTACCCTCACAGTCAATACAGGTGGTTTTAATATAGTATAAAAGCAACAGACTCAAGTTTATGGACTCCAAACATTTGCTTTGTAATTTTATTTATTTTAAATTTTATTTATTTTAGTTGATTGTGTTATTAGTTTATGTTGAGCTAAGTCTTGACCCAGATTAGAAACCAAAGAACAGTTAAAGTCAAGAAGTAAGCACAGATGATAAGTCACAAGAGAAATGAAATTTATTTCCCCTAGTGTGCCTTATTTAGATGAGCAAAGTTTATAAATCATCTTTGTTCAGTTCTTGATAAATTGCCATACAATAAATCTCCTTCAGAATAATTCTTTGATCTTCACAGATTGCTGCTAAATCTTTCTCAGCATGCCGTTACTGTTTGTATTCAGTAGCAGTAAGCTACCACTGCCAGTGATGAAAATGAAAATCAAATGTGTTTCTGCTAGAACACACTTTCATGATCAGATTTACAAACAATAATGCACTGTCACAGAGAGAGTAAGCAGAGACAGTGTGGGAAAGGCACAGATAACAGCAATGGTGTGGAGCTCCGTGCACAGAGAGAAAATGTGTGGGTGAATCGATTGTACAAGTGAGAAGAATGTGCGAGCGAGTCATTTGTTCGTTTACCTGTTTGATTATACATTCATTGTGACATGAAACTAAAGAAGTCCTTACAAAGATCTCTATTCATCAAATACACATATTCCTTCAATTTTTGTAGTGCATTAGCAGTTTTTTAAAGTTAAAGGTTTTCATGCCTCAACATTCATTACTTGTATTGAACTTTGTTAAAGAAGTGACTTGTTCAATCATTTCACGTACAGAACCCGTATGTCAGTGTAGATATTAAATACACTTGACAAGCAATTAACCATTGTCTTGCACTACTATGAAGACAGAAAGCATCAGCAATTGTCTAGCAGGTCTAACAGTCAGTCTTTGTTTACCAAACATGCACTCCTCTACTGTTTAGTCTCTTTAGCGTCTTTGAATTCACTGTGCAAAAAAACACCTGATTTGAAAGGTCATTTCTTACACTGTCATGTCATTGAAACACATTTACTTCGAAAACCAAAACCACAAACATACACACTTTGTGCTTTGTGTTATTGTTTTGAGAATACACAATAAGATGCTGGACATAAGGGCATACATAAGTTAAATAAAAGCATAGATGGCAAATACAGGAAACATGCAGTCTTATTGGAGAAAATCCCATACAACAGATTCAGTATGTATTGAACACAAGGAATCAGAACATTTGTATATAGCATATTTCCCAGGTGCACTATTTGTGTGAAGTTGTTCCCTGAAGGCAGAATGTCACAGGGTCCACCATGTTTGACTGCATCTTCTCTGCCGAAGAGTTTGAATAGATTTAGATTTATACATAGTTTGTGGTTGTTGTTTTTTTTTTATGTATTTCAAATCCTGCAGACATTAAAAACCCGTCTTCTTTTTGTCACCATTCCCTGCTATATAGTCAGTGCAAGCTCTTCTTCAAAGATAAATACTATGAAACCGCTACAGTTGTCTACTTTCTGTAGATTATATATCATCTGCACTTTGGAAGAGTAAAAGGACTCACACAGTCTTGTAGTGTGATGTCACCAGGTGACGCCATAGTTGCCATCTGGCCATGTTAATGACTTCCCTTTGTGATTGCACTGTTGCACAAATCAGCGCACCACAGAACTGCTGTGTCAACACAAAAAACAATGTGGAGCTGGTGTAGTTTAAAGGATTAAATATGTTTGCCTTACTCTGTTGCAGTATTAGGAGCAGCAGAGTAGGTTATCATATACCGTCTTTGTCTTTGTGTGTTCTTATATCAGTGTCTTCAGTTCTTCTGGGTCTATATACTTACAGATGTCTGAGAGAAAGGCCTATTTTTCTGACCTCTCTTTTAGCAGTTGTAATGTTTTTTGATTTCTTTTGGCTTTTGGGGTTATTGGCTTTATTGTATAATGATTAGTATGAATGGAGAGGGAGAGAAAGAGGGTGGATAAAATGAAGAAAACAGTGGAATCAAACCCAGGCATCTAGTGTGAGAACAGCCTTCAGTACATAGGGGGCACACTCTTGCAAATCTCTCTGTTATGTCATGTAGGCATCTACCAGCTTTTTTGTGTTCTGCCAGTTATTCACATAGTTGGTTGTTTATCTTTAGATAGGAGTCCCAACAGAATTATGAAGGCTACTCTCATATTTATTTTTGTGTGACTGCTGTGTTTGCAAGTTTGAAATATGCTTTTTGTAAACCTATTTAACAACTTTATTTTAAAGTGATATGTTAGTGTATTTCTATTTAGTCACTTAGTCATTGGAAATGAATGAATGAGTGGACAAGATAAGAAGTGGTTTTAGGTCAGTTATTTCAAACCTGGAGTATTGAGCCCCACACACAGGATGTAGCACCTCTTAAGAAGCATAACCACAGAAGAAACGGGTCAGAATAACCACTGGGGAGACCCTGTTGCCTCACTTAAGTGTGAGGGAGCATCATATGTAATTCATCTCACTCTTGCTTACTAAATAAAACATGAGACCATGAATGGTTGCAAATTTGACACCATCTTGGTTTGTTAATATATGTAAAATTTAGGGTTATGGTTTTGATCTGCTGGTTATCACTGATCCTTTGAGAAAAAGGGTCTTGAAGCCTTGGTTTCCTGTCTTCATGCATGGTACCCAGACAAAGAAAGAATGAGTTTTTACATTGATTTATTATAATTGGCATAATTTATAGCTCCATCGAATCTGAGGAATGTTAAATATTCTTATGGAGAGACTGATACTTATGGCTAATTATATAGTTGACCAACTATAGCTTTGTAGTAGCAATTCAAGGTTTTAATCCATAAAGCAGGAATGTGGTAAATCCTACTATCTCAATCTAGTTTCCAACAAAATGGAAATGTAATCATTTTGTCCTAGCAGACAGGATATAAGCTTAAATTCAACGTGCATTCCTCAGACATCTGGGAATTTTCTGGCATAGAATGGGCTTTTTATGGGGATGTCCACACATAAATTAGATTTGTCCATGTTGGTAAAACCAATTAGTCTATTAGGCCACAAAATCACACTCTGCCCACAATCCCAAAATCTAAGGTAGTAGCAACTGATCTCCATCAGTTCATATTACCTATTCTCTTCTGTTAGTATTTGAGCTGCTCCAGCCTGCAGCTTCCCATGAAAGTCACTCCATGACTCACCTCCACCCCATGTTCTTCCATTTAATGTTTTGTCTGACTTATGAATATTGCATTTGTTGTCATTCTGTATTCTAATGGGAGGTCCTGTCTTAGACTGTTCCACATATGGAACAGCATAGAGATCCTAGAACAGAGCCAACCCTTCAAAAATAATTAAGCTTTATATTATTATTGATATTATTTTGACTAATATGGTTCTGAACTGAAGTAGCAATGTTGTATTAAAAAGATGTCCCGAAAGGGCTCTCAACAAGATGCAATAGTGACCATCTGACTGTCTTAATATAACTTTTCATTGTAGGATGTGGCTACATCTGTGACTGGCTGTTTTAGTCATTCCTCTGGGGCTAGCTGCAGACCTTAATCAGTACACCTGTTGCTAGGAGACATATAAGTCCAAAGCCTCTCTGGCTGGCTGAAGGCTGAGGTATCCTTGTGCGTATTTAACCAGCTTATTTGAGTGCTACAACACCCACACAAATATAAAGACCCCTCTGTTATTACTGACTAGGCTACAGATAGATGGAGGCAGACACAACAGATGTGGAGCAAGTGAAGAAACAATCAATCCCCCCCCCCCAAAAAAAAATGTGCATAGACACAACGGGACTATCCTGTATTTTTATGACGTGCATGGAAAAATATCAATATCAAAATATATTATGTCCACCTTCAATCTGTTACTATAGTTCATAAATCTAAATTAAGCTATGGTGTCTGGGGACAAACATTTGAAACAGAATACGACAGAAGTTGTTTGAGACGACCTTATATTTCTACCAGCTTGGATGCATTAAATGATTTTGATCCTAGTGCTTGAACGCATGTCCATAACCCCATTACTGTCTGTCTCTACGGTGTCTCTAACCCCTTCTCTTATTTTATCAGCCTCAGTTTCTTTCATGTATTTTTGTAATTTTGTTGGTGTTTTTTTTTTTTTTATGTTAAGGTGCTGCTATGTCTTGACATGCGTTTCCCTTTCATTCTGAATAGACTGGGGTACAGTGAAGAGACACACAAACAATAATGCAGAGCCATGCGGGTTGCACTATGTGAATTGGCTGGAGCTAGTGTTGTTTTGCCCCAGGGTTGTATTTGATGTAAACATGTCAGAAGCTTGGCTCTCATTTGTTGTAATCAGGCTTAAAGCACAGCAAGAAAACAGTTGCTGAGAGCAGGAGGAGAGAGGTGTGTGCATGTGCATAACGAAGAGTAAAAGGGGGGGAGGTTAGAATAGGGAATAAGAAGAACTGCGCTTGGACCAGCTTAGCAAGGCCATATACAGCCCTCATGCAGTATACAGTAAACGCTCTCTGTGTGTGACAGTGTGAACGCGCATGAGTGTGCGCATGTATTGACCTTGTTTAAACAAACAGTCAACCGGCCCCCTGGCTCTTGCTGCCCTCCCTAGTGTGCTGGGCAAACAGCAAGCCTGGGTGAGCTGATCTGTGTGTGTGTGTGTGTCTGTGTGTGTCTGTGTGTATGTGTGTGCGCACGCGTGTGCATAGATCCCAAGCCATGGTACCACCATGTCACACTAGGGAAACCACTGCCAGTAAAAACGGGTCCTCTGGTGACCTTGACCACCATTTCTCCCATTTTTACATCTGTTGCACACACATGCTGGTCAGGCTGTTACACACAGACACGCACAGACATACACTCACACACGACCAAACTTTGCAAGAGTCGCAGTTTACACCAGAGTCAGTACACTTAAATTCACACATTGTCTGACACACATACACCAACCGGCATACGCTCTAGGGCTATAGTTTGCATCGACGTGGAGTCCACGTAGCTGCTCACTCTTAACACGCACACACACTCCTGCATACACACAGAGTCTCACCATGGTAACAATGGAGCAACACAGCGAAACAACTTAGCAGACTCAGGCACTAGCTGTTAGACAGTGTCGAGTTACGGCAGTGAGCTAGATCAGAAGTAGAGGATATAAGAGGACAGAGAGAAGAGGGTGACAAACGTAAAAGGAAGAGATGAAAGAAGATGTTGGGTTTGAAGAGAGTGAAGGGAAAAAAAAGGAAGAGGACAAAACAAGTAAAAGACATATGTAATGAATGCCAGGGTGTAGATGAAGCACTATGTGTGAAGAGAGCCCGTGTTTTTTCTTTTGAGAGCAGGTGCTGTTCCCTGATGTTCCATTATCAGATCTCCTGAACAAGAACAGCTCTTAACAGGAGCTTTACTGTTTTTGTTTGTTTTGTTTGTGTGTTTGTTTTGGGGGGGGGTTTCAGAAAAATGTGCCTATTTATGTATCAACAGTAGAATAAAATAAAATATAATGTGTCTTTAGTGGAGTTTTGGAACATCAGAACTGCTTAAGTGCACCTAGGCGTTGACCCCAAAAACCAGTGCTATCTAACTCGGCTTTTCAAAATCTGCCATAACCATTGTTGATTAAAGTTTGGACCTTTTCTCTACATATATTGTCGCTATTGTTTTTAGCAAATTGTGTTGATTACCGACACCTTAGTCTTGACCTGTGACGAAACTTGTCAGTGAGTGCTGGTATTGTGTTTGTTTTTACAGTTTGTCACGACAAAGTCACTCACTATGTTCAGGATTCAGAGTTAAGCCCATTGCTACTTTTTATCAGTCCTGTAGATGGTTGGCAATGTCATCCTGAATAAGGAACCACTCCCACCAGGTTGAAAAACTTTACTCAGGAAAACTTTGTATTTGCAGTGACACTTATTGTGGGTAAGGATCACTACATTATTGGTGTCCATTTGTCTTTAGCTATGCAGAAAATGTGCTATGCATATGTAGAAGGCTGATTTGTTTGAAAAGTTGAGCTCAACAGGAAAGGGAACGACAGAGGAATACACTACGAACCAAAAGAAGAGCAAAATAAGCACAAGCCACATTGACCCACGTAATTTTGAAGCTGCCCTCTGGTGACAATACACAGCTACAACACATAGAACAAGGATTGCAAGGCTCTGTGTAGCACCTGCGGACTACAAACACGCTGGGACCTTCCTAGCCTGCCTTTAGGTAATCAGCTGGATTGGTGTGTGATCACTGCAAATGGTCCTGGCACATGATTTCCAGAATTTTAAACTCGTGAAACCATTCAGTAACACTCTGTGCATGATTGACAGCGCAGAAGAGACCACTCCCACCAGGATAAAAAAAAAGTTTCATAGATAAAGTTAATTACTCCGAATTTCTTATTTCAGGTAATCTTTTCCTCTGGTGGCACAAGTAGATTCAAACTATGTGAGCAAAGTGCACCTCCATGACATTACAGAGTCACCAGATCCAGTCGTATCCCGTCAGGTGAAGTTTTTTCCCTTTAATCTGCCACGTTTCTATATGCATACAATGATTTTTTTTCCCCCTCAGCTTCTAGCCTTATTACTGGATCAGTGGAACAGATGAAGGCCAAAAATAAGTGGTACTTTATTTAGTATGAGCTGAGTATGTAACTGTATCCCGGAGTTTTATTTTAGGGGAGGGAGTTCATCCCAAACTCGATCCATGGTCAGAAGATAGAAGTCAGAAGTTAGTTACATGCTCCAGTGAACACTGGCCTGGGGTCATGTGACGGGTTTTAATGTCAGTTTGGTTTAATATAAGAACTGATCTCTATCAGGCCTGAGTTACTTGCTGACTGACCAGCAGGTCTCAGTGAACAGGCAGAAAGCTGAGGAGTTAAAAGTGTAGAGACCACCCTCCTGTGGTATTTCACACTCAGCCATAGATATACGGGGTGGAGGATGGGGCACTCAGGAATGTGAAACAAGTCAAGGGTATGTGTCGTGTGCATCCACTATCGAGAAGAGGAGTTGGCAGTCTTGTGCCAAGACCATGGCACAATCACAGCCATGGCATGTGCACTTGTTTACATGTCCTGTTGTTAGCAGGTGATGCTTTATCCAGTTTCTGAACTGAATGTGTAAAAAGGTCACCTGAAGTCTAGTTAGATTACTTTTTCTGATCCTCGTTGTAGTGCTTCACAGACAAATGCAGTGATTTGAAAGGGTAATAAGGTGTTAAAAAAATGCAGTGACGTGGTTTTTCTTTGTGCAGCTTCCACTACTTGTGTGCTGTACTTGTTCTGTGGGCTTATACGTGTAGATCAGTTTTGTGAAGCTGCTGTTTTTTCACTTATCTAAATTAATCAAAGTAAACCAAGTGAAGGAAACGCCAAACTAAAAGCAATTGTGGTTTACTAACTATGACAGAGACTAGCTTGGCACGTGTTGTAGTGTGTTTCTGTTTCATCTGCGGGGTTGATTAACTGGGACTGCTGAAGTGAGCCTTTTCTTTCTGGCTCCCTAATCAGGTTTTGCCAGTTGATTATTTGATTTTGAAAACAACTCATGACCTGCTAAGTGTATATTTGTCAACACTCCTGCTCCACATAGAATCCCTCATGTGTACACAAAGAGAGTGGAAAAAGGCCAAGATGAAGGGGTTAAATGAATGGAAGGAGAATAGGAGACCTTCTGTTTCATGGTTGCAGAAAAACTAGGTTTCTACTTTATTTAACAGAATGATAAACATGTTTACCCTCAACAAAGGTACTATTGTCACTAATAGTAAAAAAAAAAATAAAAATACCACATACCGTACCGTACTTTAAAAAAAAAAAAGAAAGAAGATTTTTCTGTGCCTTTTGTGGTTTTCAATTTTTTCCTGTTTGTCTGTCCTCTCACAGATGCATTTTTCCAGACACTTTTAACTCTTTTTACCCTGTCTGGAACACACATGGTGCTACAAATAAACATGTCTTGATTTATAGACACACACACACACACATGCCCAAAGACACATACACATGTGCAAGCACTGTCTATGATCACTTCCACACTGTGCAGGCATGATCATAAAAACAAGCAACAAAGCCCACAGACTGTTGATTCCTGTGACTCTACATTTCATGACTCCAGAAAAATGGTGTCATTTATAGCCGTGGATCCATTCAAGCTGGTGGGCATAATTACCTGTTAGCTCGTTACTTGGAAGGTTTGTTCTTCAATGTGGCTTTTAAGATCTAATGTGGTTTTTAAAGATGAACCCATTACTGGTGGGGCCTCATGTTGGCCCTTGGTGTAGCTTCCTTCCGAATACATCTCTTGTGCCAGATGTTCTGTGTTGAATTCAGATTGACATGGATAATGGTGAGAAAGAAAAGACTGTATCTGAAACGTCTTCAAGCAACTTAAAGAAGTCCAGACGCTTTTCTTTCCAAGCTCCTTAGACTACAATGACCTGGATGACTGAGAACCTTCACAGACACTGTATCTGTCAGTTTCAATGATGAAATTTGATTGCAAAAATGTAAGGTCTCTCTTTGAATTAATAATTTTTTTAAGGGAGGAAGCTAATCTCTGTGGTCATCAACCGTGTCAATAGTGCCATAAAGATTATATTTTATTTATTGCATCACAGTCTACCCTTTAAGAACTAGCAAAACACACACCCAACAGCAACGTGAATCACTTTTTTGTTTAGTCATTCAGCTGAAGTAATCCATCACTGAGCATTAATGAAACAAATTTGCAGGATGTGGTGGAGAAGTGTCAACATACCATTGGGCGGGGAGCTTTTGCTCTGAAAACTCAGGCTAAGCCTAAGGGAAATTCTGTTTTTGTCGGGTTTTTTTGTTTGTATGTGTTTTTTTTGAAAGCCACAGTTTGAAATGCAGCCACTTATTTCTTTGGTACCCATCAGCAAACCTTAAATTCTGCGTAACGTAAAACACTACTTTTAACACATTTTTAACCAAATATACATTTGGCCACTTTATCCCTTTCTGTCATTGCACTTGATGCATGCCATAATGCTTTGCAGCAAGGTGTGGTTTCAGCTTGAGACACTGCAAATTATAGAGAAATGTATAATAACCGGTCTAATTTTGTTTAGTAGCTACAAACAGAGTTGGGCTGTTTTTAAGAACAAACCGCCTTTTATTGATGCCTTCTAGATAAAAGCTTATTTATTTAGCTCACAAAAATGAATGAAAATTAAGACCTCAAGCAGTCTGCCTGCACAATTCGTATCTGCCACTCGGGGTTTCTCAGTTTTTCCACTGCTTTAATGTAGGTACTGCCATACCTTGACTTCTTTCACAAAGGGGAAAATCTCAGAAGCAGCAATTAACAGCAAAAGAGATGAAGATGCATCTAATGACAGCAATTCCCATAACATAGATCTCACCACTGGATCCAGTTTACCTTTTAAGAATGCTGGAAATACTTCTTTGAACTAATGTAGTTTTAAAACACAGACAATTCTGCAGCAGTGCCTCCTCTCTGTTGTTTTCAGGCACATTTGTTTTCAGGTTCTTGATGGTGACTGATTTTATTTTAGCTACTTTTGGAAGAGCACACGACAGATCCCAAGCTACACCCACTTTCTCTCTGTCAATGCACCAAACACTCTGTACCAGGCATTGACACAGCGGTGTATGACGCAAACCTGCAGGGAGGAAGGGGTCAACAGCCAGCTGTGGTGGGGTTGAGGCTTGGCAGTTCCTGGGGTGAAACAGCAATGAAAGGCCTTGTTCTTTTCTGTTAACCTCAATGGGCTGCCCTCCATCTGAGCTGGAGGTGTGGACTTGTGAGGCAGTATGGTGTGAGTGCGTATAAAGGGGGGTGCCATCCTGCCGTCACAGAGTCTGCCAAGTACAACATTACAACAGTAGTGGGATTGTGCAGTCTGTGTATTTTTTTCTGTCCTTATGAGCAGGAAAGGTTTTGCTCTCCTTTCCATCTTTCCCTTGTCTCTACCCAACCTACAACATTTTTACTTCATCAGACATCTCACCTGTTTGAGTTCAAACCAGAGCTCTAGCTCTCAAAGAACAGCCAAAGAGCATTGCTCCTCACCAGTTTTTAATGAATCACTACATTAAAAAAGCCATTGATTTGTATTAACCTTTTTTTCGAAATCTCAACTTGTATCACACAGATTGGATTTTTTTGGTTATACGTTTTTTTCTTAAAACTCGTTTGATTTAGCATCTTGGCAGTTATGGTAATTTGTACACCATTAATTATTAATGTGGTCACTACTGTAGAAATACAACTTCCTTTTTTTTTTTCTTGAAACTGCTGAGTACATGAGGTTTACTTGTCAATGATGAGTGGGCATGTAGAGGGAAAAAATTAGAAGTCAATTAGTTGAAAACATCAGTATCAGACTGGTGGGAGGCCAAAGTGTCAGACAAATCTCCAGTGGCTCTGCCAGAAATATCACAACATCCTGGACCTGTCAATAAGATTAATTCCAGAAAAGGTTGTTTCTTAAGGCAGTGGAAATGAAGAGTATTCTTTTGTTAGCACCTCTCATCTGGAACCCAAGGACTAACATCTGTTTTTGTTCTGTGTTTCTGTCTCTGTCTGTGTCAGCTAATTGGCTACAATGAGAAGCCCATCAACCTGCAGATGTTCATTGGAACAGCAGATGACCGTTACTTGAGGCCGCACGCCTTCTACCAGGTGCACCGGATCACCGGGAAAACCGTAGCTACAGCCAGCCAAGAAATTTTGGTCTCAAGCACCAAAGTTCTCGAAATTCCTCTCCTCCCTGAAAACAACATGTCAGCCAGGTAAATGTCAAAACCACTTTAGGGTTGCATTACTTAGTTATGAGTTTACCACCATGAAGGAAGTCATGTCCAATGAAAAATAACCTCTTTTATGATTATACATAGTTGTAATATTTTCCAAAGGGGATTTTATAGATTTTCTTAATTTAAACCAACGGGAGGGTTGGGGGCAGAAGGAAAATTTGAGTGTTTCCCATGGAGCAGAGAACCTAATTTTATTAATAAATTTAGGATCCCTATAACAGCAGAATGATTAATTTATATAAGATCTGGTTTCATTTACATTGGAATTAATAGGAAGGGATTTTCTCATTTACACTTGTAATAAATCATATTCACAGGCATTTTTAATTTCAACAGTTTGAGCAATTACAACCCGGCTTCTTGTTGCCAATCCCCTGCTGGGCTTGTGGTTGGTTTTTATCACTCCTAGGCCTTTACTACTTAAATATGTCTTAGATGCTTGCCATCCCGGTGGTGCTGTATTGGGCCAACTATTTTCCCATTACCCTGCAGTATTGACTGTGCTGGCATACTTAAGTTGCGGAACTCAGACATTGAGCTGCGGAAGGGGGAGACGGATATCGGAAGAAAGAACACACGGGTCCGCGTGGTGTTCAGAGTGCACATCCCTCAACCCAATGGGAAGGTGCTGTCGCTGCAGGCTGCCTCCATTCCTGTGGAGTGTTGTGAGTGTCTGCTTCCTAAACTGAGCATTACACACACAAAAATATTCATTCAGAAAGCCAGAACAGGAAAGATACAAAGATAGAAACACACAAACCTTCCCACACACACACTTGTTTATTAGCAAGCTTGCAGCAATTTAAGATTTAATCTGCTGTTTGCTCTCATTGAAAGTCACTTTAGATAAGAATGTTTGATAACTGTAAAAAATGTAAATGTGTTCAGTTTTTTTCTATTCCCTTCTAGCCTGGTTATCTATAAAGCTACAAAGACCCACAAAAATATATAATACATAATTCTATCTTTTATACGTAGGCTTTCAGAGAGGTTTTAAATCTACAGTCTGTTTTATCTTTATGTTATACCTTACCTATATAACATAAGGTCATTTATAATACAGCTCAACAAATAGTCATTATCTCCCCAACCCTTTCTATCCCACTTCCAGCCCAGCGGTCAGCTCAGGAACTACCCCAGGTGGAGAAATCCAGCCTGACCAGCTGTCTGGTCAGCGGGGGAGAAGAGATGGTCATCACTGGCGCCAACTTTTTCCCAGAGTCTAAGGTCATCTTCCTGGAGAAAGGCCCTGGTAAGTTTTGTGTTCGCACAGCAGCTTAGCCTTGAACCACCCCTGCAGAATTAATGCGTGCCAAATGTGTGTGCAAAAATATTTCATGCTTTTTACAAGCCACCACGAGTAAAACATTAAATGTGTCATTTCAATCTGTATAGTTTTAGTCACAGGCCAAACCTACTTTTCTATCATTTACAGTGGAATATTCTTCCCGGTGAGATCATATAAACCCACGTTTTATGCATTATTGCGAGAGGTCTTGTACTTCTTCTGCATTTGTATTACACATATTTTCTGGGCTGTTACTAGACCGTGACCTGTGTTTTCTCAAAAAAAGACAATATCTGGAGAAAATCAGTATATATTACAAAAGCGTAAAATTACTCGTGACTTCTTCTAACAGTGTTGCTAATGTATGTGCGTCACTTCTCAGCTACATTCACAGCTATTATTATATTAGCCTCACAAAATTTCTTGTTCCAACAGGCTAATTTGTTAAATTCCAAACAGATTATGTGAGTTGTTTAGTTGTGCTTACAATATTTTTTAAACCAAATTTTTATTAACACTTAAAACAATTAGCACATCATCATTCATGCTTATGTTGCAGTTGTCACATTTACAGTTACTGTGGCAGAGTATAACGTTGATATCATTCTTTTGTTATTTTTAAATAAAGATCAAATCACTGCAGTAGGACCCCACCCCATAACTGTTGTTTGTTTTGTTAATCCGCCATCATTTATTTACTTAAACACTGTAATTGAAACAAGTAAAATGTTTAAATTATTTTTGTGCAGCAAGGTGATTTTCCTAATGTTGATGGCATGAAAAACACCTACAGACACATGTGTACAATACATGCCACAGTTAGTGTAGTCCGTCATCTGCCAGCAAACATTAACAGCTGAAGCTGAAGAGCAGTAGAGATGGGGACATCTCTGCATCTACAAGAATGACAATCAACTGGGCTTGCATTTGGTATGCAAGTGACAAAAACTTGGTACACTACTAAATAATACTGGTGTTGTGTAAAGAGTATGTGAGTCTAGGGAACAAGATGAATGTAAAATCCTAAAACCAGAATGTTTTAGTTATATAATACTCATATATATATATATATATATAATACTTAAGAGTCCCTTGTGGGATTGATAGAGTATCTATCTATCTATCTATCTATCTAGGCTGAAAAAATTACTGAGGGTATATCTACATCCACGTCATTTTAATTTAAAGCATGCAACTTTTATTATCTTTGCCTCAGCCCTCACTAATCTGGTATTTCAAGACCCGCTAAATGACTTTAACCAAAAGTGATTCTGGTCTGGGTTTAGTTTGAAAAATTCAGGATTGTGGTTTAGTCTGTGCGGCAAAAAACTGAGACTTGTTCAGACAATTACACAGGTCTCGTCAGTCTTATCATAGCCATAATAGTATAGCTAGGCACACATACATTTCTTGATTTCATCCTGCATGTGCAAGTCCTCTTTTTTTAATGGCATTAGTACACGTCCACCTCATTGTCCGTCCAAACAAAGAAATCTGTGGTCTTTTTGTTATTACTGTTTTTCTACTGTAGTATTTATTACATAAACCAACCCTCTGATTCCTGTTTACTCATGCACACACTTTGCCCCACATTTAGAAAGAGAGCTTTTGCATTGTAAAACATTGTTTTACAATGAAAACGTGTTGTAGATGTAGCCTCAGTTAAACCCCCCATCATATTCATCCAGTCTCTGTTAAGTGGGCCTCTTTCTCTGCCTTATCCTTTCCTTCTTTTGTACACGACTCTATAACAACAAATATAATAGCTGTTACTTGGGATGGAAATTTTAAATGCATGAGTTTTGTTGAGCCAGTCTCTGCTTGCCTGAGGCACTTTTGTGATGAAGAGCTACAGAATCAAGTTCACACATGGCAGAAAGTTTGAGTGATGTTTTTGTGAGTGAGTGAGTGAGTGAGTGAGTGAGTGAGTGAGAGGCATTTCAAAAAAAAAAAAAAAATTAAGGACAAAAAAAAGCAGCCTGGAGGAATGTGTTTAGCTCTTTAAGGTGTACCAGGTGAAGCATGGCATAGAAATGTTGCAAGTGGAAACCTTCAAGAGGCACATCTTGGGTAGGGAGAAAAGCTGGTGCATGAACGCAGTGGACTGTGGAAGAAGAATATGAAAGGAGAGAGGGCAATAATGTTGATTGGGTTTGTGTAAACGATCTACCTCATTATGACTAATCCGCCTGCTTTTAGTGCAGAAAGACACTGATTGGAATAAGTATTGGAATGGAAGAAAAAAGAGAGGCAATGACAGATATTTTTCCACGGTTTCTCATAATTGAGGGACAACAGATTTATGAAAAACTGGAGAGATTTGCCCACTGTCACTCTTACTTACATTGCAAGATGGTACTAAGTAACTTTACTATATACAGATACAGATCTAATCTGTATCTTAGTTGGAGTGAAAGCCTATTAAAGGAGATAGATGTTTAGGTTTGTTAGGTTTTGCATAGTTTTAGTGTGTATCTTGTTCTTTGTTAATTTAATGCAATATACAATAATTGGAGATGGAAACACAATTACACCAATTTACACATATATATTTGTTGTTGCTACTCTTCATCAAACACTGATGTTAAAGTAAGTCCATAACTGGTATGAGTCAGTTTTTACAAGCATGACTGTTTATAGAAGGGGTTTGACTTTAAAGGCTACCTTGAATTGTTTCAAATACAGCCTGGTTACTCCAGTGTTTCAGCTGTAGCTTTTTAAAAAGAAAAAGCCCACAGTTGCAACATACAAAGCAATCACCCTCTATATTTTTATTCGGTCTCCCAGCACAGTAAGAGCATGTTCTTTCCCTCTGACTGGAGTGTGCAGGGTGTCTCGATGATCCGAGTCATTGTCTCAGTGGTGGTATGAGGCTCCTGTTGAAGCTTGTTGTCTGACAGAGCATGTGGGGCCCTTGCTCCTGCCTGTTGAATGTCAACATGCTGTGCTGCTATAATGCACTGCTGTCGGCTTCAAAGGCATTCAAGGTCATTTTCTTCACTGAGGGGGAAAAAAATTATCTTTTTATCAACAGGTTAAGCTCTTCTTTTGCAATCAAGTGAATCTGTCTAATGTGCTTACTACAAGTAAGGCTAATGTTCTGTGTGATCAGTATACCTTCTAAAACCCATAGTTGATTTTGGTAGAATATGTTGCAATGACTGTAACTTGCCTCTAAGACTGCTTAGTTTGCAGGGATCTACATGTAGGTTAGGCCTCTCTGCAGACTTGTTGCAGATGCCTGAAAGTGGTATTTGGGGGAATCCTTTGGTTTTTGTGGAAGAGGCTGTGCAGGTGCATGTTTTACTTGCACCATGTAGGCACCCTGAAAAAAGGTTCTCAGAACCTTCACAGACATACTGAAAAAAGTAACTGCAAATTAACATAAGCTAAAAGGTAATTGGGTAGTTTATTTGTCACAGTTCATATTCTTCTCAATGGTGCAGTGACTGATTTCTTCCAGCCAGAGTCCAAGCTTGTCAGTGTTTTCACCCCAGCTGCTTCCCTTCAAGCAGCTGCCTCTGAGGTGTCTGGCCAAATAATTAGATCCCTCATAGGAAAACTGGAAAAGAGGTTGTCCAGCCAGAAACCTGGCACTTTAAAGTTATTTTAAAATAAATGCAATTATTCCACTGCTGTCTCCATAATTTTAACCAGGCAAGACAAACAGCATGATATTTGGATTACTAAAGGCTCAGAAGCCCGATTTTCTTCATAGGGCTTTTGGGCTTTTTAATCTACATTATTTTGACGTCTCCTGATATTCTGAGTAAACTGAAATTTTTACTTTTCCAGGGCCTTTGGCTCTTTTTGAGCCATACTTAAGAAGGCTGAAAATAGAAAGACTCTGCAAAACAAGTTTAAAACAACATACTTTAAAGTCTCTGAATTAAAGTGCTTTACTCAGTAGTGATCATGTATAGCCTGGGGTTTTAGTTAGTTAATCATTTTCTTACTGTATTTTATATCCCTCTTTTAGTGTATTTCAAAGTTGCAAAGATTCAAGTTGTGTTTGGCCTGAAGTGGTATTGTAGTGATGCGATAAAGTGATGCCGTCTACTTCACCATTATAGGTTAGCTTCCATGATTCACGCACACAAGTTCTCAGTCAATTCTTCACCGAAACTCTGCTTCACTTTGTTGTTTTTAGCCGGGCTGCCACTCAGGAGCAGTTGAAGATTTTTTTGATATATTAGTATAACCTAATGTGTGCAGTTTCCTTTTTCATTTTGAGACAGTGCTGATGATTTCAAAAATTCAAAAACAAACTTTGGAGTCCCTTTTATGTGCTTTCAAGAATTTTAACTTTGACATTACAATCTCAGTCAATCTACAGTCTCTTGCTTCTTTATGCAGCCTTTTCTTTTTCCTAAAAATTCTAAAAACCATTCTTTCCAGATGGACGACCACAGTGGGAAGTTGAGGCAAAAATAATCCGTGAGAAAACTCAAGGTGTAAGTAGTTTTTTTTTTTTTTAGTTTTTTTTTAACCTGTGCAGTTACATTATGGCTTTTTTTTTTTTCCACAGTGCTTTTAACTTTGTGATATGTTTCATGACAAAAAGTCTCAATGTTTTTGTAGTCATGCATTGTGGTTGAGGTCCCTCCGTACCACAGTAAGAGTGTGAGCTCAGCCGTGCAGGTGCAGTTCTATGTCTGCAATGGCAAGCGGAAAAGGAGCCAATCACAACGCTTCACTTACCTTTCAGGTGAGTTGAAATGTTCTTGTGTTTTTTAACAGAGCGGCTAAGGGTCCTTAAAAGTCTTAAGAACAGATTTATAAAGAAAGAGCTTTAAAAAAATGTATCTTAAATTTAGTTTTGAGGAGTTTGGGCCATTTCTGCACATTAAGATCACACAATCCATCAGGACTGTTAACACCCTGGTATTTTTGGAGCAGACCAAAGTCTGATCCACAACCCAATCTAGGAAGTGAAAAACAAATATTAGATGAAGGTGATGATTATAGCTCACTTCAAGATTTCTCTTTCACCAGCACTTTTAGTTTCTAGAAATGCTACAGAAATTTATCAATTAGACCTGTAATTATAAATGAAAGTCTTCATTATTCAAGACAGAAAGCAAGGTGCTATTATGACTTGGTGACGATGTAAAAGGAAGTAGTGTTGCATAGTCTATTGGAATTGTTATGGTTTCGTTTATTAACCAAAAAACAGCATTATTCTAGTTACCTAATTACTTAATTAGCTTAATTGATGTTTAATCTGATTTGATGGTGTTTTAGACTAAAGGACCACATGAGGCATTGGGCGCATAGTGAAAGTAAAAGCATTTTACCTTCGGGTTGTGTCAGACTAATAGTAAATGTTCAGATGATACTGCAGATTCCACGTACTATTGTAATACTAAATGTCTTGTAGCTTATCAAAGATTTAGTATTTGTTGACGTTAATAAACATATGTAAAGAGCGTTTGAACATGTTTGTAAACACAGGATTTTTTTTAGAGTCTATAGTCATAAGTTTATTTTTTCTTAATTAAGAAAGTACACAATTACTTCATTTATTATTTTTGCAATGTGAGATAATACTTTAAGTATTATTTGGCATTGCTCCACGCTTGTGTGACACTCCCAAGTTAATGACAAAAGTTTGAGACATCATGTTGCACGCTTCTCCACGGGGGCTTTGCTAACCTCGTTTCTTTCTTTCTCTCTCCAAAGAAAGCATTGCTGTGGTTTAGAGAGGGCTCTTCCACTAACAATAACATTAACACCTGCCAACTGTTTATTTTGTAAAGCTTTCTCAATCCAGAGCCAACCGTTTTTTGTTTTTGTTTTTTTTCCTGACATGCACTGCATTTGCATGGGGTTTTTACGATACAGATCTTTTGCTATCCAGGAAACTTTTATTATACATTGAGTGTGAGTTACGGAGTAAAGTGTACTTTTTTTCTTAAAACGTGAAGGAACTCAGTCTTAACATTTTATTGTTAAAGTTTCATCAATATTTCAAAGCCTTTTTTGGGTCAAATTTATGTCTTGTTATTAGATATTGTTATTGTTTTTTTTTCCCTCATAAAGCAAGTCAAACTGAAAACATAGTTGGCGGAATATATTGACATGTGAGCATTTTGTGCAATACATCCAAACCCTTACTTTCACCGCAGCAGTGTGTATAATTGTGTTTGTGTGTGTGTGTTTATGTGTATAAGCAGCCTTGCCCATCCACCCACCCAGCCTTTCTGTTTGCAAGCACGCCCACTCTGCACAGGCAGTTCCTGTTTTCCCCGTTGACAGATTAGTTCAGCCAATTACAGCAGAGTAGAATAACCCTGCTCAGTCAGTCAAGATGGGTCGCTGACACCGCTAGTGTCACCACGGACACCGCCTCCTTTATTGTGGCAAAAGTAGAAAAAAGAAATCAGCTAATCAGTCGGTTTCATGTTTCATCGTGGGCTGCTGCAGAGGCCCTGGCCCAATTTAAGAATGTGTTCTGAGAAAACTTGGAGAAAAACTGATAAACAAATAACCTTTGTTACTGTTTTGGGTTTTGAAATCGCTGCATTGTCATTCAGGTAACGGGGATAAACCTCACATATTTGGACTGAATTTTTTATACATTTCGGAAAATATAAGATGAAAACATCTTGAGCTTACTTATATACTGTTTATACTTGTATTCCCTGGCTCCTTTTCAAGCCATTTCAAGTTTAGAAGCACCGTTACTGTGCCTCTTGCCTTTTAATCCCAGAAAGTGAGTAAAAGCACAGTCAGTGAACTCGTTGGTTCTGTTGGTCTGATCCGGGCTGGGGGGCATTCAGCTCCTCTTCCCACACAACACTTCACATGATGGCAGCCAGACTGACAACATATGCTCTCTCTCTGATTCAGAGCTGGATAAAAATAAAACTCACTGTCACAAGGCACCAGATTGGGAAATAGGTTACTGATTGGCATAGCAGTGCTCTAAGCTGTCACAGTAAAAGGAAATGGCCCCATTTAGTATAAAAAATATGGGAGGCTTTTTTTTTATTCTCTAAAAGGAGATCAAATTCAAAATACATACTTTTCAGAAATTCTGTTTACTGCTTCAAGGGTCTTTTGGTCTACTTTCAGCCTTAAACCACAATTCAGAGGAAACTAGTGGGACCTGAAAATATGGAAAAACTTAAAATTGCAACTCACTTTTGTAGCTGATTTAGGTCTTTGGACTACTATACCTGAAGCATAAATAGCAGCGATATTGTTGATAACACTACGGCTTGATAAATGTATGTCTTGCTTTTATCTATTTTCTTGCTGAATTTGGTTGGTAGTCATAACTGACAGTGTGAATTTTCTCATTTCCCTTCCTCCTGTCTGTGTGTACCTCTGTCCCTTTAGTTATGGTTAAACAGGAGCACAGAGACGAGCTGGACCTTCCTGCGGTACCTCCTATTTCCATGCCCATGGCACATGCTGGCAGTCTGGTGCGCACCCAGCTGCCTTCTCCTGAGCTGGGCCACCCATCGGATAACCTTCTGTCCAGCTCCCCTCATGGCCTGGCCACGGGCTCCGGACCTGGCCTGCTACCCGTGCAGACCCCCTGCCCCTCCCTGGGCTCCCCATCTTTCCAGCACCTGCCTCAGCTCCAGGGTCACATTTTGCATCACCCCCCTGCAGACTGCCAAATGACGTACCACCCGAACTCTGCTCCCCCTCCGCTTTCTGTTCCTCCTCATTCCTCCTACCAGCCCATGCAGCACAGTCATGGTCACAGCCTGCCCTTCAATGGCCAGCCCAGCCTTTCTCCTCAGGGCTATGAGAGGATGCCATTTCAGCAGAGTCCCAGTGCAACATCACACCCAATGGGCATGGGAATGGTGTACCCCTCCTCCCCTTGTTCCTCACCAACCGCTCCGTCCTCTTCAACAACCAACCCCATTGAGGGTTCCCCACAGAGCCAGCAACCCCTCTTTACTCCCTCATGCTCACATCTCCAAACGCTGGGAAGCTATCACTGCTCTCCCACCCAGGTGCCCTCTCCAGGTGGACACCCCCTAACAGGGCAGCACACCACACCATTGCAAAGAGCCATGGGCTACCACCCAGTTAGTCAAAGATCAGCATCCTGTCCCACAACGTCCAGCGCCCCTCCTCCAAGGATGGTCCCCTCTCCCCATTCTGGGCCTTCTTCTCCTCAGCTCCACTCATTGCCGTACCAGTCTCCCACCTCATCTTCACCCACCTCATGCGGCAGTCCTCTGGGGCCCCTCCAACAGCAACATTCAGGACAACTTTCTCCCCAGGCTACAAGCCCAGTCATGACTAGCCTTTCTCCGGCAGGAGTGGGCCCTCTGGTTCATCCTCTAAGCCCTCAGGGGCCCTTCCAATCAGATGGGGAGAGGCTGAACATTAAACAGGAGCCAGAGGACAGGGAGCCCACCTTCCGCTCCATTGGCTTACAGGACATCACACTGGATGATGGTGAGATATATGACCTTATATTCTCAAAACATTTCCTGTGGGTTTAGTTTATATTGTCTAGGCTCAGTAGCTACCTTATATTTTAATAAACAGCGAAACACTTGTAACCTTTGGGAGAAAGTTCAATGTTTACAACTAGCTGCCTTCACTATTTTAACTGTCATTACATAAAAAGGAAGAGCTGAACTCATTCAAATTTGACTGTCTTTCAGAAGTAACACAAAACAGACAAAGCAATCTGAAATAGAGATTACTATTGTTACACTATTATTCCATCAACCTTTTATTTTTATTTTTTATTTTTACCATGCTTCTTTCTCTCTGCAACCCTATTTTGTTCTGTGTGTAACTAT
Source organism: Oreochromis niloticus (assembly GCF_001858045.2). NCBI lineage: Eukaryota > Metazoa > Chordata > Actinopteri > Cichliformes > Cichlidae > Oreochromis > Oreochromis niloticus. The sequence goes on along the minus strand of NC_031965.2, from coordinate 27,637,689 downwards.
GCGTCTTTGATTCTCACTCTTCAGTTTTCTGTCAGTCCAGCCTTCAACTCTCATTATCACATTTTCCTATCCTTTTACACAAGATATTTAGAGCACAACCATCTGTGATCAATCTCATTTTCAGTCTGAAACAAGGGACCGCTCAGGGATTAAATTTACCCTACAATATGTGACGCACAAGATAAATTTGTACCTGATGATGTAAAACAATACACAGCACCAGTTGTTGTATTTTCAAGAGGCTGAAACCTTGATGCCTGATAACAGTGATAGTGTTTCATCTGTCACTGCAGTGCACAGTTGTGTACACAGGTTCATTACTGAGGGGTCTTGTGACTTCGTATTGGGTAACATAGACACAATAAGACTGATAGCTGTAGTATCGTATTAAAGGGTCTAATTGTGGACTACAGAGCTTCTGTATCTGTGGCAGCAGTTTGGAGATTAATTACATTTTGAATGTTTTGGCTTCTTGGAGCTGAAGGCAGGGAGAGGATTGCATCATTTTGTGCTACTTGCAAAGACTGTGGCTGGAACACGACGACTACGTTTGTGTGCTGCTGCAGTAATTACATCCTGTGTGTGCTTGTGTGTACGTGAGTGTGTGTGTACCTGCGCTAACAACTCTAATTAGCATGCTCAGAAGAACTTGTTGACTTAACTATTGACCATGAAGTCAGCACATGCATTTAGCACCTTTTTTTTTTCTCTCATCCATGAACTTCTCGTCCTAAAATATGTTAATCCACACCGTTCTAAGTCACCTACCTCCTTATCTGTAGGTTGTGTTACCACTACTGACATATTCAAATGAGAGTTCTGAAGATTTAGGGTTAATAAGTAGCCTGGCAAGGCTATGTAAGGGAAGTGTGATACTGCGTTCTAGAAAGGGTCAGTCTCATTAACACAGCACTGCTCTCAGTAAGTCGTGTGAACAGCTGCTGGGGTTCAATAGTGCATAAAACTTACATATAGCTATTCCCTTTTCACAGCCTCATTCATATGCACACATGAAATCTGTTTAGCCGCATTTTTTTTCTACATGAAACTTTAGCGCAGTTTTATTCAGCCTCTGCCCCTGTCAAACACGGAGACACAGTCACTTTGAAAGTAGCTGCCTGTACTCAATCTCTTATTTAAAAAAAAGTGTGAAAAAAGTTTGTGAGTGACACAGTTCAGACGGGAATGTAAGCTCTCCCTTTGAGCCTGTGGCTAAAAATAGCTTTCTGTGCCAGCCCAGCTCTGTAGGCCATGTTTTGAAGTAGAAATGTGGAGTTTTTACCCAGCTCTGAGTTTTAGGAGGTCGCAGCACTCTCTCTTAAGTAGACCACATACACCCCAGTTTGGCAGACAGCAAATTTTACCATAAGGGTTCATGAATTCATGAAGCGTGACGATAAACCTGCATTCTGATTTCATAATTTGAAAAAAATAATCTAAAATTATTATTTTTGAACGATTGCACATAATTATCATTCGTTTTCTGATAAAATGCGTGTTGTGTTTAGAAGAGTTTGTTCTCTGACTGGTTTCATATAGACTCACTATTTTTGCATGGATGTCCATCACACTTAAGCTCAACTTTTGCTGTACTACCATAGACCTAAGTCAGCGATAGAAGAGGGAATACAAATGTGTAGAAAACTGCTCTGATTAGCAAGCAGATGGCACTTGTGACGCACACCATAGCATGCGCGAGATGTGTGTCTTGGTGCGTGTGTTAGGGAGAGATTGTGTGTATTGTGTTTGTGTGCATCTTTTTGATATTGTGGAGGTGTGTGTGTGTGTGTGTGTGTGTGTGTGTGTGTGTGTATATGCGCCTGCCCGTACAGAGCAGGAGACACAGGAGGTGAGAAGACAGACTGACAGACAGATGGACAGACAAGTCCTGAATCCAAACCCACTGCAGGGTCACTCAACTGAGACGTTCAATCTGAAATGTTCTTGGAATCTGAAATTAAATTGACATGTAAACTGAATAATTTAATGCTTATGTACAATGTGTAATGTACATTTCAAATTTTCATTCCTGTCTAAACACAGAAGTGTATTTTTGGAGAAACAGCACTTAAGATGTATATAAAAATAACATGGATACATAATTTCTTCTTTGTGATACATGGGCAGCCATGCTTTATTTTTATTAGGCTTTGCAGTGAAAGACCATAAGCCACAAAAGCAAAGAAGTATCTTCTCAATGTAAAAGCAACAAGAGATTTAACAGAGTGTTGCTAAAATATGGAGCTTTTTTACTGCTTTGATGTCTGAAAACAGGACAGAATATAATTGGGTGGTGCCTCAATGGAAAATGATCAAAGACACCGGTTTTTGTAACAAATATTTGTCACATTTGGTGTATAGAGCGAGGTTTATCAGAACTTTAACCAGAAAATGAATTATAGTTTCCGTTTAGGTGCCGTATACGTGATTAATAGGTTTATAATCCGTGAGCTTGTCAGGCAGGTTTTCCAAGCATCTATATATTCACGTCTGTTTGGTGACTATATGAGCATGGTAGCGGCTTAAAGAATGCATAGTGGTCATGGTGACAGAGTCTGAAGCTGTTTTGCTGCCAACCTGTGCACTTAACTAATTAATCTGCACGTGACTGTCTTTATGTTTGCAGAGCACAGCTGGGAAAGAATAGCATGTGTGTTATTGGCTTTGTTTGCATGTGAGCAGTTGCTGTAGTGTCGGCACTGCGCGCAGCGTGTGTCCACAACAAAAGCCGGTCTTTTGTCAGCGCTGCCCTGCCCAATTTCATAGCTGCCCCAAACTGTGAGCTATGGCTTTGAGGGTTAATAATAGGCAGAGCCCTGCTGCCTGCACTCCTCGAGGCAGAGACACCGGCACAGTAATGACACAGAAACATGCACATTGAGCGACACGTATCATCCTGTGGATGTCATCAAATATGCCAGGCAGTGTCCATGAACACATCTTTAAATATATGTTTTTATTGTCCTGTTTTTCTGTGTTTACAAGGAAATAGACTGCATACAAATGAAAAAGTTTCACCAGCTGTTGCTAAAAGCACAAAAAGCATTTTGTGGTGGAAGAAAAGTCTTCACATGTTGGGAGAATTTTTTTTTTTTTTTGCTCCATCTTTGTTGCTCATTATGCACGAATAGCTCCACACAGATTTATTCCCTAAGCAACATTTTTGCACTAAAAAATGTGCTTGCTCGTTATCTAAAGATCACCACTAATCTCTTCTATGTTCAGTATGATGGTGAACGCAGCACTGGTTTGGCTTAGCTTAGCTTTAATAATAGAGTTGGGTTATGAAGCAGCTAGACTGTCTATACCATTATCTGACAGAATCCACTCACCAGCTCAGTAGTGCTGCTTCACACATGCGTAAGAGTTTACAGAGTTAATTTACTGGGCCACTTCATGAAGTCTACACTTAAGCCCAAATGAAAGTGATACTTGTTTCTTTAACAGAAAGATAATGTGTTGTTAAGTCGTGTGTGAAGGTGCTAGCAGATGGATTACTTTCACAGAAAATGAGACAATTTTTTCCCGTTTCCAGTATTTGTGAATTCACCAGCTGTTGTAGTTTCACATTAGCAGACAGAAATAATTTGGTATGTACCAGGTAATGAGAGGCACGTTATAATGCCACCGAAACCAACAACTTCCCATTTTGCTTATCTTTAAATGATAAACCGTCATTTGTTTATTTAAAGTCATTTCATGATGTGCATCCTTCACATGATGTGTGCACCCTGAATGCTGCAAAAGAGCTGAGAACTGGAAAGTTCGTAATAAAAAAAAAAAGTGGTGAACTGGCCACTCACCAAGTAATCCAAAAAGACCTTTTCTCAGCAGTTGGCCCTCCAAGGGGGGGAAAGCCAGTAAATATTGGATTTACCTTTGAGAAATGCAGCTACAGCTTTCTCTTAAATTAAATTAAACATAAAATTAGATTTTCAAATACCTTTTTGTCTTTGGATCCTTTTCTAAACTGTAATTCGTTGATATTTTTCCTTTAAAAAGGAATGAAAAGTTCATTTGTAGAGTCACCATCAGATTAAAGTCATTTACAGAAAATTATTTTTTTTCATGAAAAAACAGAAATAAATCAGTTGTTTTGTGTGACAGCATGAAATCTGTAACACATTCTGAGTTAGAGACTTCATGTTGCCATTAGGCAGAAGAATAACACAAATAACCCCAAACTCCTGATTTGCTGGCATAAAAAAACAGCAGTGGAAGGAAAATAGATTTCCATTAAATGCCACTGCTGCTCTTTAAAAACAATGGCAAACATTTGCTGGTCTTTTCCCCTCAAACAAGTGGAAAAGGACTTTCTGTGTCATCTTTCCACACAATTAGGGTCTTAAAGAGTTTAATGCAGAGGTCTTGGCAGAGGCAACCTGGTATGGAGACGGTGCCAGTTGCTGCATTTTTCGTTAGAAGGGAAAGCCTAGAAATCCCTCTGTGGTAATAAAAGTAGTTTAGCTCGTTCATTTTTTAAAATATTTTATTTTTAAATATGCACATGATATTATTTTGGAAAGTAGCACTGCTGCTTTTGTGGTTAAGGTTTTTCAGAGTTTTGTCTCTGTTGCTTTGTTGACAGTCTGTTTTTTGTGCTCTTAAGCCAGGTATGGAGCATTGGTGCTCAACTGGAAAATTAATACTAGTCACCACATTTTCATGGTGCACAAGTAAGGACTTGACAGATTGTAGTGAAGCAGATTTCGCTCCCCTTGTAAAGCTGTGGAAATGTGTGTTTGCAAGCTTTTGTGTGTGTTTGTGCCCGTGAGCTTTCGGTGAGTCACTTTAGCCTGTTGATGCTACATTGCCGCTGCATTCCTGCTTGGTAGCCAAAAATATTACAGGAAAAATAATTTTCTTCTGTTTGTTCTAATGCCTCTAAATCTAAAAGATTTCCTGCTTTGCTCCTGAAATATCTTTGGATGTTAGACTTACTAATGAAAATATTTGAAGATGTTACTTTTTTGAAAATTGAAGTGGGGAAAAAGCTCTAAATCTGTTGTTTTAGTTCAGCTTGCAGCTTGTTAGAAAATGACAGTTTAAATGAAGAAAACAAAACAAAAAAAACAATAGTATATACATTTTATTAGTGGTGTGGGCTTTGGAGATGCCCCCAAGTGGCCATTCAAACTCCAGTGGTTTCTGTTTTAAAACTCTGTCTTCCGGTCATCGGCTTAGTGGAACCACAATTCTGTGTCCTCGTTGAAAGGCGAGAGTCTTGCGAATCACTTACCGTTAGATCAAATGGGAAATCCACAGATGATTCACAGAGATGAGTGACTTTGAGAAACTGAGACTTTGTAAAGAGCTTCTCCGGTATGCTCTGTGCCCTCACCCACCCACTCACTCACTCCAGAAGTAAAATTAAAATGAAGCATAAAGGGATCACAGAGAAGCAGCTGAGATGAAGGGTAAATGGAAAGAAAAGGAGGGGGAAAGACTTTTCCGGAGCAAGCCTGGAAGATTTCAATACCAGTTCTATCAACTGACCGTCTATTTCCAATGTGTGTGATCAGTCAGTGGCTCTTTTACTTAAAGTTTGCTCTCATAGACGAGGCTTTGTGAGGATGTGTGCATGTCATTACAGGGCCCTGCAAGTGGAAACTGTGTGCTTTGATATTCCCTGTTGCAAGCAAACCGAGTCTTCCTTCCCTCTGTTCCCTTTGCGCCAGTGTTTCCATTGTGGCATGTTGTCTTCATTTGCTGGACCGAAGAATCACTCAAACTTTGAGCTATTTGCTTAAGCCGCACTGCCGGGGTAATGTTTTTAATGCCTGGGTCAGGGAACTTTTTTCAGTGTGTCATAAGAGTTTTGATAATTACCCACTTTCCATTTCGACAGAAGACATGTTTATCGTACTGAATGACCATCTGCCTGTTTCACTTCTGTTTTGCATTTTGGAAATCTTTTCAATATGCCTCTTTTAACATGCACTTTAGAAACGTGAGCTAACCCAGTCACAGTGGTCTCCTGCTAGATGTGAAACCTCCTTTCAGGGAAATTTAACAGAGCCCCTGATACCACTTCAATCACAATATGCAGATTTGACAACAAATTCATTTCTCACTTAGCAGTTTATTTCTAAGATTTAAATTCTGCCTGACATTTTGTACCCACACTTTTTTTTTTTTCCCCTGGGTTTGAGGTATTATCTATAATATTCTGGACCTTCTTGCTCGTTGTGACTCTTACCGAGTCTACGGGCAGCCAGTAGTGGTGCTCATCTCAAAGAGTTTTGTCTTTCTCCTGCATTAAAAGGCAAACTTCTTTCTTAATTGTGCTGGAAACTACACAACAGTGTATTGCTAAAGATTGGATGAAAAAAAACATCTGCATACATGGCGACTGGAACAATCGTCTTCCCTCTAAATTAACATCTTTAATCATGCCACGCAATCAATGACTAAGAGAGGAGGCAGCACTTCGTGGAAAAGGGTTCGTTTTGTTCTTTTCAGTCAGTTAAAGGATTTAAATCTGTTAGCTCCCAGAGGATGGAGTGATCTGATTGTAGCCTTTACTAGCAGGAGTAACTGTAGTAGTGGTAGTAGGCTGACTGCAGATGTATATTTTGACTAGGGAGCCCCCCTCCCAGTCATCTGCAGAGGATCTCCCTTCGGCTGAGACATTCAGAGCCACAGTTACTACGACAGGCAGCGCTGAATCACTGGTTTTCTGTTGCACCGTCATGAACAATACCAGTAAACCTGAGAAAATACTATGGCATATGAAACCAGTCATAGCTTATGTGCGACTCAAACCTCTGTTTCACTTCTGGTTATTGATGTGTGGAGCTCCAGGTTAAATTGAAGCATAGATTATCTGTTGCTCAGTGATGAGGGAAACGTTTTATTTTTACAGACTGCAATGATTGCTCAGTTGCTTACTGTTGCTTGCTGGTTTTGGCCTTGTTCTCCTTAGAGATAAGCGTTTTGGTTTACTGACCTGCTAGTTCTAGTTTTTAGTCCACACGTTATAACTTTTGTTATGAAACTGAAGCTGTTCCAAGTAGTTTGTTGAATTGAATGAGAAGGGAAACAGAAAAGAATCGTAAATGGGCAGAGGTGGAGTAAACTCCTTTCCGTTGTATGTCTCTTTTGAGATGGAAATTCTCTTCCAAAATAAGTTCTGCTTATTTCCGACGGCCCCACACGAAATCGTGCAAATTTACATCGAGCGCTGATGTAATATCGAGACCGAAGCCTCATGAAAATATTTCTGACAGTTCATTTTGGGAAACCTCACTAGAGGGTTATTTTGTTTTTGGTTTTTTTTGAGAAAACAAATCGAATCGAAATGAGCGGAATAAGTCTAAACTTTAGCTGGGTTTTGTGAATTTTTTATGCTAATTCCTTTTTTTTTTTTCTTTTTTTTTTTTTGGGTCTCTTCTTACGTATTTATCGGTCGATAGATTAATGTTTGCCTATGCAACAATCTAATCAGTACAGCGGAAAGTGATGAGTTTTTGCAGACGCCCACTTAATGTCGGTCTGTCGCACTTCACACTATGTTGCTCATATTCCTGTGGTATTAGGGCAGATTCACTCCCTTGAATAAACAGCGCTTACCACATAACGCTTAAGCTGTGCAGGTTTCTGACAGGCCTGTAAGCGCAGCTCTGTAATGTGTACCTCTAATTTGATCCATCAGTGCTCACAGTCATGATTTTTCTTACACACTAATAGCAATTTAATTACGTTTAGTGTAGTTAAGTGCTATTAAGATATCTGGATTAAAAATGCAAGAAGTCAAATGTAAAACCTTTGTTGAACTTCATTAAACTGGTGTTACAGAAATAAAAGAAACTCAGTCTATAGCTGTGTCATTTTATCAATACAGCTGCTGCTCTGGCGGTCCTTTAACAGCTGTAAGATGCAGTTTATTTTGAGCCCAGCTGCAGCACTTGTCTTTCAAAAGGTCACGGCCTTTAAAGGAGATCTGTGGTCCTCCATCAGAGCTTTATTTCACATGAGGAATTATGTGACAAAGCAATGAACCAGTCCACTTGCATGTTATACGTCAAAGTTAGACTGTATGCTCAAAGGTAAATGTTTGCTTTGATAATCACACGGTAGTCTCATAAGTGCGTGGTGTTGCTGTGAGTGTGAGAGTGTGCGCGCGTGTGTGTGTGTGAACATGGTTGACATGGGAAAGGAAGAGCCTCCCACGCTAACAGGATGATGTGAGTGATGGTGGCCAGACACAAAAGCGAACAGCAGAAAACACAAATAAAGTACACCAAGGCACTAAATTGCGCTTCTGGTCCCATGACAGAGACTGTGACAGACAATCATGTGTTCAGTTTGAAAAAATGAACTTGAAGTACTCTTGAGTTTGAGGAGGCGGCAGTGAAGCTGTGAAACAGAAATAAAGGTTAACAAAATAAATGTTAAGACTTCTTTGTTTTGCTGAATTTATTAAGGTTGTGTTGCTTTCTTACTCCACTTGTATTACTTTACAGCGTTTATGTGTGTTTGTGTGCGTGTTGTTAAATTTGAATATGGTTTCTTTTTTCTGAAGAAACACTCTTGGCTGGTTCATTTGCTCATCGATGACTAAGTCGCTCCCTGTCACATTTTTTAACTGAGTTACAGTAAAGCATTTGCTTATAAACTTCTCAGGAGTGGGGGCTTGATTTTGCACTATAGCTGCACATGTGGACAGAGTGGGGTGGAGAAGAGCTGCATTTTGATGGGCATGCACAGACATAGCTGCCTTTGAGTGCTGGTGTCACACTGGGCCAGAGGTCTTTGCTACACCCACCCAAACCAGTTTGCCGAGCCTGACTTCTACACTCTGTGTTTTTGACCTGTCATTGTGTCATTTAAAACACTTAGGGAAACCACATGAAGAAGTCAGAGGATAAAAGGTGAACTCATACATGTTGTAAGAATGGAAAAAAAAAAAGAAGAAACATTCACCTCACATTTTCCATAAATTTAAAATAAATGAAAGTGTTCTTACTCTTTCTGTCCTCATGTCTTCCTCACCACGTCAAAGTAAAGCTGATTTACTTCATGGCTGCAGTTTTTACTGGCTCCCTGCTGTGTTTCTTGTGGTCCCAGTGTGAGTTCTGAATGGAGGCAGCAGATGTAAAACAACCATTCAGGCTGGCTGGATAACAGGCTGAGAAAGACTTGCTTGTTATTTATTTAAAATCAGGCTCTAACTGAGTGTGTTGAGTAATTAACCTCGCTGTGCCTGAGTGCCTCTCCGGGCTCAACAACGTGTTTAACAATAGATTGGTTTTACACAACCTTTTTGCCATGCTTACACACCCCATGAATGGGCCTGAGGAAATGTACTGAACCACCATTAAATCTCTAATGAAGTAATGGACGGCCCTGCTGGTTGGCCAGCTGCACAGGAGTGTGTGTTTATAGGAGTCAATGTGCTGTGCTAACTGCTAACATTTCTTGGACTCGAACACGGTTTAGAATTGGCACATTCAGTGAATGGAATAGTTTCTCTCATTTGTTATGTCAGGAGAGATTATATCTCACGTCAGAGCCATGACTTTGTGACCTTTGGGTTTGCCAGTTTTTTAGAGTATTTTTTTTCCCCATTTTAAGCTTTTAGCAGTTTGAATTTGCTATTTTTGTCCTATGAGGAACTCAGGGTGGAACTACACTGACCTCTGCTGGAAAGAAATGCACATGTTCTGACAAAATAATATATTTAAAGTTTTGAATATTTATAAAAAAAAATTTCTGTTTGTCTCCCTTCACAGTGAATGAGATCATCGACAGAGACATGTCCCAGTCCCCCAACCAGTCGTAGCTCGGCCCTTGCGCCAATCCCCTGCACCTCGTAAATCCTGCCACTTCCTCACCTCCAGTATGGACCCAGGTGCCGGTTCGGGTGCTGGTCCTGATGGAAGAAGGGGGTTGAAGAGAGACGATTGTTGTCAGCGACTGAATACAGTTGGGAGAGTCTGTTCCAAACCACAAGGATTTGCAAGTTCACCAGCCTGAAGAAGACACTCCTCTGATTTCTTTTAAAACTGTTTGTCCTGTGTAGAGAACTTGATGCTGAACTACACAGATTAAAAAGAAAATGTGAGCAGGAGGATGTTGTAGCCATGCCAAGTTAGAACCAGGGTAAAAACTGTCAGAGAACAATGAGAAACCGTTACAAAAACCTTCTTCTTCTTGAGCTCTTTAATGTTCAGGGCTGTATGTGACCCTTTGTTAGGTGTGCGTATGACCCTTCAGAGCACCCAGTCTTCCTGACCAATCAGTTCTCACCTCTGTGAGTCTGGAGCACTCACCTTTTTTAAGTAAGTTTATCTACAAGAGACAACTTAATGCGCTGTCGTCGCCCTCTCACCAGCATTGACCTTCGTGAATGAAGACTTGTCTTATGAGAATAAGAGATGCTCAGTAGTGCACAATCACAATGAGCCAGAAGGCTGTGGCAGTGCTCTCAGTGTTGCCAATTTCTCAGGCAACACTGTCTTAAGCACCAGGGTGCTATAAAATATTCAGGTTTAATTGAACATCAGCAAAAGTGTGGCAGAACAATTAAGAGGTGAAATTGGCTTAATAATGATGAGAACGCCCATAATTATTTCAGAAAAAGCTTTGCTAGCCAAGCTTTGCTGTCAGGCTGAGTGAGTAAAATTTGCTGTGATGATGATGTCCACTCCCCTTCTTTCCCCTCCTGTAAATGATGAAAATATTCAGATTTAGAGGAGCGGGGTCCTGGCAGGTAGAACGAGCTCTTGTGGCACTGGTCTCTTTCGGATCTGCAACATTCCACATTTTTTTGTAATCTTGCAGCCATGTAGATATCTGTACATTAATTCCCATACACCACCACCATACCCCATCTTTTCTTCTCCTTTCTCCTCTGTTTCTTCGCCTTCTTCACATTGAACAAATGCCTTATTACCAGTTAGGAGCTTTCAGTGGTGGCGAAAGCTTTTTGTTGTTGTTGTTTTGCACAGCAGGCTTTAAGTTTAACTGTTTCAGAAACAGATATGGGACTCGGATTACGCGGATGTGATTTCAGGAATCCCGATGAGGGAGAGTTGGAAGATGCATGAAGATGCAGATTATTTTGGTGTTGGAGAGAAGTTTTTTCATTGGTTCACAGACACAGAGCTTTCTGCCTCTGAAATTTCCCCAAATCTCCCAGGGCCCTTTGTGTGCCTTCAGTTTCCTAACAGCAGTCATACTTCTAGTGGTATGAGAGCTGAGGCGGCAATTATGAGAAAGTATTTATGCATAAAAATGTTTATGTATTGCACCCTGTTTAGCAATGAAAGCTGAAATCCTGGACTCCAGAAAACAGGAATCGGATGTATCGGGGGTATTCCACATCCCTCCATTAAAAACAATCAGTCTTTGCTGATAACAATCCAAGACTCCTCCTCCATCGTTTCCAGGATTTATTTGTTCCCATTCTTTCTCTCCTCGCAGATATGCAGTGCCTGTACGGCAGCAATAACAAACCTGAGGAAAGAGCGTCTTCAGGCAGGTTTTTAGTCAGATATGACGTGGATGTGAACAGACAGATACTGATTTTGATTTGAAGATTTCCACTGGTTTCTGCCTTAAGCTTGACAAGGGTGAGGAGAGCTCAGGAGTGTTTTCTTTAATTATGGTTTGAAGTGAGTTTCCAGGTGAAAATGATTATGCTATGCATTCAGACTCTGCCTAATGCCTTTACATAAGAAAAAAGACAAAAAAAAGACCTTGATGCCTATAGGAGTAGACTCTAGATGTGTTTTAGATGCTTGATTGATTCCGTTAGCATCCTGGATTCGTCCATCAGCCAATCAGCCTTGCCGAGGACGCGGTGCAAGCATCTTAATAGGTTCAGTTCTGAGTGAGTGTGCAGATGAGTGTTTGATGTTTGTACCAAATATGCTGTACAGAAGACAGGAATCTTAAGAGTCCTACTTTCAACAAGAGAAGCACACACATGTATTTTAGGCTATGCAAATTGTAACAACAGCAAATGTGAGATATGATGTTATATATGAGAAACGAGATTATAAAATAGGTGTAAAGTTGCTTATGAACTTCACAGAGAAAAAAAACCTGAACCTTCAGATAGTGCGAGTATCATGTCACTATGTAAACTATTAGAATGCCTTAACTCTTGTTTGAAAACCAGTTTTCAGTGTGTCTGTATGCTGTTCTGGGTTGTTGTTATTTTTCTATGTGTAAGACATAAGTCGGTAACTATTACTATTATTTTTGTTTGATTTTTTTTTTTTAGACGGAGTTGTGGACTTTAAGGGTAGGGTGGGAGGAAAAGGATGATTTTTTTTTTTTTTTGCATAAAGCTGGTTCTGCAGTTTGAAAGACGCGAGTCTACAAAAAACACAAAATAAAACAAACAAAACAAAATAAACAAAAAAAACCCATAAAATTTTTAAAAAAATATATAATAAAAAAAAACTAAAAAGAAGCAAAACCAGCATTGACAGTAAACTCTGGCTGCTGCCCTCGTCTGTCATAACCAAAGACCGAACAATATGTTCCCACTTTACATAATAGTAAAGCAACAGAGACTGTACAACTCTATTTTTGATACTTTGAAATGGATGTCATTCCTAAAAAAGGTGGGGACATGAGTGTCATGTCATATATACGTGTGTATATATATATATATATATATATATATATATACACATATATACATACACAATATAGAATGATATGATTGTTTTGTAAAAAAAATAATAATAATAAGGGAAATACAGGTTTAGCTTATGTTTACCAAGCCTTGTATTGTCATTTCTTGTATATTTTGTATGTTTCAATTTTTGTAATTTTTAAGACTGCAGTGCTTTTTGAAATTATTCAAAGGGAATAATACCTTGCATCATACTGTAGACTCTAGTGTATGTCAATAAAACCAAAAGCTCAGCCATGGCTTTGCGTCACCTCACTCTTTTCATCGATCACTCTGAGATACAACTTTATTTTATACAACTTTTCTTTGTATTTTGCTAAGTTAATGGTAAATTGGTGAAGTGATTTTATTAATGTTCAGAAACATTATTCATAAGCATAGGTGGAAGTTCAATATATAAGTAAAAAACACAGTTTGTACAGTTCCAGTGAGCTTAAACATCAATGTTTTGATATTTGTTTTATTTATTTAACACTATAGGCAAGCTCCCCATCCCTCCACTCAGACCATTTGATGATGAAGCTTCAGTGAACAGTAGGTGGATGAACTGAAGGACCAGATTCATCTGTCTTGCTTTCACACTGGTTCATCACCTTGGGTTAGGTTGCTTTTTTTTGTTCTTGAATGATTCATAGGTGATTGTTAAGTGGCTTAACAAAGAAAACATCCATGTGATACAAGGACCAGACTGAAAATACGTTTAAAAAAAAAAAAAAAAAAGCAGAAACGTTGAAAGCCAGAAGAACTACTAAAGACTATTTTAAGAAATGATTGTCTGACAAACTATAAAGAAATAAGGGGTGGCTCAAGACTTTTACACAGCAGCCTACTGTACTCGATAAATAAAAGGAAAAAGGAACCACATATGAACATCTCATCTTACTTTTTTACCCAGACCAGTTGCTGATAACTCAGCTGTCTGGTGATCGATTTTCAGCAGGATCAGCTCGTCTCTTTTTGAGTCTCATCTTGTAAACTTGAGCGATCGTCTTGAGCTGTAATCATTTATACATAAACCAGCTACTCATGAAGTCTAACAAGTAAAACGGTGTTAATGTCCGTATTTGAAATCGCAGACTGGGTTTTACATTCGGTAATAAACTGATTTCCCGTCTGAGGATCTGCACGTTCACTCTGCAAGGGTCGCGGAAGCATCAAAGCAATTACTCAGTTTTCCGGGATCTATTAAAACATGTGTGCTCATTTTTTTTGTAGCACGTGGAGGGTTTTTTGTTTCCCGGATGCAAAACTGATCCAGGACTGTGACTTGTAGCGGGACCAGTTGGATTGGAGCGCCACTGATGTGGTTGCAAAGGCGAAGTCTCGGGTCTCGGACTTTCTCTGAAACCATTATTTTTTATTTTGTTTTGCTTTTTTCCAGTTTCTTTTTTAAGATCATAAAAGACCTTCGGGAGTCTGGTCTCTGCACTAGGCAGATGTGCATTTATTTCCGTACTTATTTATTTATTTTAGCATTTTTCGAATCACCTTTAATTTCAGTGATCACCAGAAAAAGTGCAGGTTCAGCCACAAATGTCCCCACTTTCCCCTGAAATTAAACTTTGCCACCATTTGCTGCTGCAGAGACTGATTCTTTGTGTCGTCTTTCTCTACAGTTGTTCCACTCACGCTGTGCCAAAGATGTCCCGAAATTAAACTGAAGGAGGAAACTCATTTCAGTTGTGGTTATGTGTCCGTCTACGTACGCGTTTCCTTTTGCTCTGACACTTTTGAACCTCTGAATTTCGGTTCCCAGACCTACGTGAAAAATTTAAACCGTTCTTTGGCGCCATCTACTGGAACTTCAAGAACGTGCTGCAGCTGGCGGCAGAGCTTACATCTAGAATTAGTTTTTTTAATCTGCTCTTAATTTGGAATAGGTCTAGCTAGATCCAACAGGTTACCTGTTGGGGTTTTTTGAGAATCTCTGGGAGGTCCACGCTTGGGTTGCTCTACAATCCAACAGGACTTTGTTGCTTATTTACAGACATTCTTTTAACCGCTTCAGCTGTAACAGGTAATCAACCCATCTAGTCTTAAGGGTAGGGTTGGGCTTGTTTTACTTTGTTTAAATGGCACATTTTCAAAGAATAGAAGATCCATTCAATTTTCTTCTGCTTATCTAGTTATCTATAGCCTTGACAGGTTGCCAGTCTATCACAGAGGTAAGGCTGAGATTCATGCCCACATTCACACCTATTTTTGGACTGTGGGAGGAACCCACTTAGACATGGGGAGAACATGCAAACTGCACACAGTAAGGCCACAGACTAAATTCGATCCCACAACCTTTTTACAGTAAGGCAACACTGCCCCTGAAATACACTCACTGGCCACTTTATCAGGTAGAACTTGCCCTTATTAGGATGGACCCTGTTTTGCTTTCAGAGCTGCCTTACTTTTCTGTGCCATCGACTCAACAAGGTGCTGTCGGCTACACATCCACGATGGGAATCTTCAACCAGCTTTGTGATGTTCCACTATCACAAAGATGCTCCATTTGATTGAAATATGGGGATTAGGATTGTGGAGCTTTATGACACCAACACAGAAGGTCATGTTGAGCATATCTATATGCACAATTGGAGTGAGTTGGTAGCATTTGGTTGGCTAATTAGATATTTACATTTATAGGCAGGTAAACAAGTGGACCTAACAAAATGGCCTCTCACTTTAAGTGATAATCTAAACGCCTCTAGGTGGGTTGATAGTAGCCTAAAAGATGTTGAGAGGTTGAAATACGTATCAGCATTTTGAGAAAAAAACCCCCCAAAACAAACACCAGGCGTAGAAGTTGCTAGAAATCAGTATTTTGCATTTGTCTCTAAATAAGAACAACTAACACAGATCATCGTCAACACTTTTTATTGTTTACAGTCTATACATAGATCTAAATTCAGGCAAGTCTCAAACTTGCTACAAAAAGAAATATCTCCTCTGCCACCAGAGGTTGACCTAGCCTCTTTTGGGCCAGTATTGCACTCTGGGTGATGTAGGCGCAGTAAAGGTGAAAAACTAAGTGAGCTGTCAGAGGGCCTGCCACAGGAAAAACTCATGCAGCTTTACACAGTACTCTGGTAGGAATTAAAGCATGCTACAGACAGACATAAATATTCTGGAGACAAGAACAAAAGACATACAGTAGCTAATTATAAACAACTTTAGGAAACACACGTTCTTTTACATTTGATAACAAAATCTTAGTTTTTGTAAAGAAATGACATTAATAAAAATAGAATTAATTTCTCGTGCTACTCTGTTAAAGACACTCAGTTCTTCAAGTCTCTGACTGAAGCAAAAAGAAATCTGTAGTGCTTGGAAAAAGTCTAAATAGGATGACAGTATGTTGTACATAAATGGTTTTTATAGAAAACAGAAGTTGTGCATTAGTTGCTCCTCTTGCACAGCTGTGTATAAACTAGTAGTCCCTGAAGCTCAAAGTTATGTCAAATGAATTCATGACAGTTTACAAGTACAAGTGTACAGTTATACTCTCTTTCAGTAGTCTAAGTCACACTTTATGGCTTTTTTTTCTCTTTTCAGTGTTACAAATACACTGCTGCAGGCCACCAGATAATAAACAAAAGCCTATGCATGCACACAGCTGTGCTTGCACAGAGTGAACACACAGGAAATCCCACACTGCTGCAAAGTGAAAATTTAGAAATATACAAAAATGATTGTGTGTAGAAGTTGGTTGATTTTGTATTTTGTTTTTGTTTTTTACAGCCTCAAGCATTCCAGGATGAACATCTGTACAGTTTTATGGGGAACACATGCAGTGTGCATTTAAATAATCATCCACATTTAGGTTTGTAGAGACACTGATATGATCTGTCCACACTCCTTGCTCTCTCTTCTCTACAACCAGCTATTACAGTTGGTGCAAATACAAAGAAATGCTATACATGACATCCACAAAGTGACATGAACCTGAAAATCTGAGCATCAGTAGATGCTCAAATTCCAACAGCAGCTTCAGGAGTGCCAGGACCAGTAGTGTCAGGTGTGAATAGCAGATCGTGGAAAAGTGAGAGGAGCAATAGCTGTTTGACAGAGTATTGGAATAACTGGAGGTTGACGAGGTGTTTACAGGAGAGTGCTCTTCGGTGGGATGCTAAAGTGAGCGAGGTGGAAGGAGATGGAGGGCTAGTGGTCAGTTACAGAAGGCCAAGTGGACCTGCTGCCCATAGAAGGGGTGGTTGGAGCGCTCGGCTACAGCCCGCCTGGCGATCTCCTCACTGGGGAAGGTGATCAAGGCCTCGCCGCTGCATTGGCCACTGAAGTTATACAAGATGAGAACGGCGTCTGGCTGAAGCTGCAGAAGGGGAAAAAAACTGATAAAGTTAGTAAGTCTATTTTTAATGTACCTGGAGCATGAAAACACCAGGGGGAGCCCACAAAGCAGAGGAGGAATAATGCACTGGGAAAAGACCATCTCATCAAACCGGTCCAGTCAGAAAGCAACAAAAAGCTTGAAGAGAGAAGCAGAGCACATGCTGTTCTCAGAGACCTGAAACCCATAAGGCAGCTTTAGACGCAATACAATCATTGGTTAGTTTGCATGCATTCGGATCCTGCACCAAAATCAGCTCAATGCAACAAAAAAAAAAAAAAAACTTGCATTCCTTCAGGCATGCAGGTATGTATCAATCCACTGATCACAACAGCAGTGACAGCAGCACCAATCCATGAAGCCTTTTATCAATCACATGTCACAGCATTACAAAGGGAGACAGTCATAACATTTTCTTTTGTGAATACAGCCAAAAGTAATGATTGACATCATGAAACAGGCCGGATCACTTTAACAGTGCTGAATCATGATCAGCTTCTACTGCAATTTATACATCAGTGATTCAAAGTCTAAATACTGTCTTGGAAATGGTTTGTAATTGATATTTTTACTTGACTGCAGTTTTGTGGAAATTAACAACGACTAAATACTTGCAAAACAAGACGTAAAATGACACCCAGTTTTTCACCAGTGAGAAGCTCAGTGGGTTGTTAAATGTTGTTAAAGGTTGTTAAACTCTCACCATCGCTGCAGAACAGGTGAGGCAAAGCAGGCACTTAAAAGTCTGCAGGCTATTAATCAAACACGAAACCTGATTTAAGGATTTAGATCGGGTTGGTTTGTTAAAAAAATAAATAAAATAAAAACAAAAAAACCCTCCAGATTGTGGCTGCTGTACAGGACATTTCGCTGTATCTGCTGTGAAAAATCACAGCGTGCAGAAGATACAAAATCTTCTGGATACTGTTCCACAACCCATTAGTATGTATAAAAATACATTTTTTAAATAAATCACCTGCCTTCCTGATAATTTGACTACTATACTTTCTTTTTATATTATATTATAACCTGATAATGCTTCATATGATACCATCTGATGCTCAGCAGCAGGAGGGACTTCAGCTATGAGGCAGCTTTAATCTTTGATGCTAGATTCAGAGTCCTGTCTAATTGTTACATGGATGACATTTATTAATATAAAAATGCTCCGTTGCCACAAGAAGAACAACAGTCTGGAGAAGCAACTTTTAAATTTATTCTAGCTATATTAAAGTTATGATTCTGTTGAGCCAGATTAATACCAAATTGGTGATTTGAAGAATAAAACTTCATTATTTAAATGACTATATTAAATGAAGCATGTATCCAAATATTGTCAGTGAAATGCCACTTCAAAATTTAAATAAAACTACACTGGTAGAAATTATGACCTTCAAAGCACCACTTCAGTACTTGCTGGCGATTTTAAAGCTAGTAGCGATTTGTATCTGATGTCGTGCGACGGCCGAAACATAAAGATGTTAGTCAAGTCTAGGACATGCACTCTCCCTCCACTCCGCTTCTCTAGTCCGGAGGCTCTTCTTACCTTGGGGCGAGTCCCTAAAGACAGAGCCATTCTTTGGGCTGAATCAGACTCCTGGCCTGTTCGCTCATCTGAACCACGCTGTACTCGTCAGGGGCGTACTACAGATACAGCATAATGACGGACACACAGTCAGGGTGGGAGCCCTCCACAATGCTTCACACATGGCAGTACACAGTTTTGGGAAAAATATGTTACATGTTATTTGAAGGAGGAAAAACAAAGCACACACACATCCACACACACACATCAATGCCTGAGCAGGTGTCATTTTAACTACAGAGTGTTTAGTGAGGGGAGTGTGTGGTAAAGGACACCAGTGTTGGTATGGGAATGGTTTTCTCACCCAGGACCAGTGTGAGAGTTGCTATTGCAGCCAGAAAAAACACACTCCAACAGGGATACGATTGCAATAGTTCAGCCAACAGTCAGTGTTACACACACACACACACACACACACACACACACACACACACACACACACACACTATTTCTCTGTTACTTCCGACAATCTTGAGCGTGCAAATCAAAACAAGTTTTTATTTTTCTGAACCTGATATTTGCACAGTTTTATATACACACAAATTTATAAAACACATGAACCATGAAGACCAAAAGCAGACCGCAGATCTTTGCCCCAACGACAACAGCAGCAACAACAACCACCCTATGACACCTCAGACCCCACCCCTCTCCCTCCCCATCTTGGGAAATGTCTGATGCCACACCTATCAGTGTTCATACCTGCTTCAGGGGACTCCACCTAACTTGGACTGGCGGCATTAGACACGGGAAGCAAACAGGAGGGGGAAGAGCACAAGTGCACACATGTCCCTTTAATTGAGTAGTACTAGTGTAATTTTGCAACAAAAAACACTGAAGTAAATGTGCCGAGTGGTTCAACAGTTAGAAACTTTCATGTGGCACTCCCCCACTGTGGGAAGAGTAACTACCAAATCATTGCAAGAGACTGACAACAATTATCCTGTCACTATTAAAGGCGTTATCTTAAAAGCTTGGCTACAGCTAAAATTCATATATACATCTGATACATCCAAACACAAGACAAAAAGCTTTTCAAGGATCTGGCTCCACATTTCCTGTGAATTAAAACATGCCTTCATTTCACAGTTCCATGTACTGACCTGGTATCCCTGGAAAAAGCTGAGGATGTCCTTGACTCCAGTATTGTAGGGCAGACCCTGCATCCTGACCAGGGCACCAGGCTGGGGTAGTACAGGAGAGGCGGCAGCTGCAGCGTGGTGGGGCTGAGCTGCAACTGCTGCTGCCACTGCGGGTGGAGCTGCAAAGTAGCCAACTGTGGAGGGAGACACTGGAGGGCTGGAGAGCAAATGGGAATAAGTGGAAAAGCAAAGTTATGATGAATACTAAAACTGCCACCTCACAGTTGTATTCTTCTGCCAGCCTGTGATGCTGCATTTTAACCTTTGACCTTTATCAGTTTGTCTCATTCGACATGTGCTTTAGATCACAATGTACTTACCTGGGGTAATAAGCAGTGTAGTTCATGTTCATGTTCATATAGAGATGTGGCTGAGGGGGGTAGTATGCCAGAGTGTGAGCAGGGCTGTGTGTGGTGGTCTGAGGAGGTCTGGGAGCAGCAAGCAGGGGAGGCTGGTAGAGGGCAGCTTCAGAGAGAATGGCAGGTGGAGTGGGGAATGCAGCATAGGCAGTGGGGGGAGACAGACCTACAGAAAGAGACACAGGTATGCATGTGTAGAGTGCGTGTACAGTCCTGCCACAAGTAAAGTGCTGTGAAGTATATGAATCAACTGAGTGTGCTGCAAGACGGTCTCTGGATAAATTGCAGAAGCTGTCATAAACATGTCACAACACATTCCTACGGTTGACAAACTTAGGACTGCAAAATTGTGTTAGATGTCAGCGTTCAAACGGCTCTGAAAGGTAAAATAAATCAGACTAAGAAACAAATGTACAGCAGCTGCTGCACGCAAAAAGGAAACAACAATGGCGTTTTTGAGTAGAGCATTTCACATACTGCACCTTTAAGGTAGTCAAACATGTAGGGATGCACTGATTATAACCCAAAACTATAACAATAAGACCTAGGCCAGAAAAAACGACTTGAAAGCCCCCTAAAGACCCATCCGAATTTATTTACGTAGCTCGCAGTGTTCTTCATGGTGCAGTGTAAACACACACAAATGACGGCACAGATCTATTTACAGACAAACAGCCACTACGTGTGCGAAGCTGTGGGCAGTTCCAGTGTTAGCCAGGCAACATGGTACCAGCACTGCTGACCTTCTGGCAGATTTTGCATTTTGGGGGTCAGTTTGAGTAAAATAATGTTCAAAAAGAGATTACCCCAATTCTTAACTCTAGTTAGGATATAGGTGAAAAAGCAAAACTACCTTTATCAAGTAGGTACTTAGTAAATTTAACACACAGTGTCAACATTTGATATTTAAAAAAAAGAAATAAAAATATGTTGCCGTCTTCCTCTTAAATAAACCTCTAGTAGCAGCTACATTATATCATTGAATTCCAGCATGGTACTGTGATGGGAAGTCCAGTTGGGAAATTTCAACACTACTAAATATTCCAAAGTCAACTGTTAAAGTGGAAGTGACTGGGAACGACAGCAACTGAGCCCTGAAGCGGTAGGCCATGTAAAATCAAAGACTGGGGTCAGCGGATGCTGAGGCTCATAGTGAGCAGAGGTCATCAACTTTCTGCAGTGTCAGTCGCTACCTCCAATCTTCATGTGACCAGCAGAAGTGTAGTGTGTAGAGAGCTTTGTGGAATGAGTTTCCAAAGACAAGGAGCTACATCCATACTTACATTACCAAACACAATGCAAAGTGTCAGATGCAGTGTTGTAAAGCACTGGGTTCTGGTGTTGTCTGTGCAGATGCTTGCAAAGAACTGTTGTTGTTGCATATAAGCTTGTCTCCAGATAACTTAAGAACCTTTGTAATACAAGTAACAGCATAACTGTAATTGTAATGTGAGTGTTGTGATTGTTGAATTTAGTGCAGTGCCGTACTGAAAAATGTAACATGATTACAGTGAAGAGTTACTCTGGAACGAACGAACTACACCCAACACTGTCAAAGACTCCGCATGAATGACCTGTGATTGAATGTCCTCATTTATGACTAATAATGACTATAATTTGCAAAATGAACCTTGTGGTTTATGACCTGAAACTAGCAACACGGTCTATAAAGGAATCAGGAAAGTGTGCAGCAAAGGAAATGAGCTCTGTTTATCTATAGACTTCTATACAACCGGGCACCTTTTTGCAATCCGAGCACTCCGCCTATGCTGCCCATTAAAAAGAATGTAGATTTAAGGTGCTTGCACACTGGCCTCACCTTTCATTTGAATATGACCTATGGCTTTGTTTTGTTTACAGAGGTCAAGAGCCTGATTGAACACAAATACAGGCACCTTTTCACTAACCACTATTTAACATGCTCACCACTAAACACAAAGTACAGATGAAGCTAAGATGTTGATAAAGTGTGACTTAAAGATGATGAACTTCATCTACAGCTCATTCTTAGGGAGACTTTAATCCTTGTACAAGACTGGCCTTTCTATTCAGTGTTGGTATGTTTTAATCTGGTGGAGAAGTGCTGAAACCAGCAAAGATTAAGCAGAATTTTCAACATGGTTGCACGGTTTTCAGATATTATTACAGTCAATCAGCTGTTACTGCAATTCTTGCTTATGTGCACCTTGGCGTTTTTGACTTACAGGGAAGCTTGCAGGGTGGTGGGGAGAGGCCGCTGCGGTTCAGAGTTCCTCCCATCAGGACAATGCTCATTTCCTCTGTGGAGCACTGGAAGACCTCCACATACCGGTCCTTCATTGTCTTTTTATGGCACTTTTGGGCTACCATAAATGCCTTGTCAGGTGACTTCATCTGGATGAAGGCGTCACCAGAGGGCCGTCCCTGCACAGACAGAGGTAGAAATCCAATTAACAAATGACTGAATGAATGTGTGTTTGTGTGAAGTGTAAGCAAATCTGTGGAGCAACATTTTTCCCAACAGACTTACAAAACTTTTTCTAATTTTTAGAGATTTGCGATGAAGATGTAAGTGAAAATGCTGTGTGGGTATTCTTTTTAAGATAGTATTAAGATATGGAGCTTTAATATTACAAGTATGCCTGGGCCCATGACTTTCCAATAGGCTGACCTGTTGGTTGAGGACCATGTGGACTCCGTGTGGTTTGATGTCAACAGTGTGCTCTCCCATGAACTCCAGGATATCTTCAATGCCAGCAGTGTAGGGCAGACCACGGAGGCGTACGCAGTCGCGAGTGCTGCTCGCTGCTGGAAGGAACGGAGGTGTTGTGAGGACCGGGACAGGCACGATTGGCGAAGGGGGCAGTGTGGAGATCAGAGGTGTGGACATGTAGCGGTTCAGAACCTGGAAAACACAGACACATACAAAATAAATAAATAAATAAATGAATAAATGAATCTTGACTGCATATGCAAAAAGAAGATGCATAAAAAATGTACAACAAATACATAAACAGTAACAGTTTGTCATGGTGACTAAAAAAATAAAATAAACACACACATTGCACAAATGATTTTGTTATCTATAGTCTTGCACAAACTCCAGTATTGTCTGATTTATTAATACCTCGCACTCTGGATACTATGTTTTCTCACTTCTCTATGTTGCCATAACACTTTTTATTTGGAAACCCGAGGAAACAGCTGCTGTGGACCTCAGGCCATGGTGACTGTCATCACTTTCTCTCACACTTGCACAAAAAGGACTTTCTTACACTATTCTGAGAGGACTAAAGAATCAATTGAAAGTGTATTACACAACACAAACCCATCTAATAAGTATCTTGCAAGGGGAAACTTTCTTTCTTTTTTTAAATTTTTGAATAGCACATGTTGTTTTTCTTGCATTAAAACGAGTATCTAAGCGCAAATAGCTAAATGTTGTCTTTCTGTTACATCAAAAACTACAGCTAGAAAAACTTTCAGGCCACACAACTGGAAGAATGTACCTGTTGCACCTCTGCTGCAGTGCTCCGAAACAGCTCGATATAACGCTTCCCGAGGATCTGTTTGTGTTTCTTCAGCGCATTCTGGGCATACTCTTCACAGGAAAAGAGCACAAAGGCATCACCAGTGGGTCGCCCATCCGGGTACTTGACAAACAGGAGACCCTCGGTGCCATCTGTAACTGGGCTCTCAGGACCAAGGAAGGCCAACACTTCCTGTGGTGTGGCAGTGAATGGTAATCCCCGCATACGGATAATCACTTGATTCTCCTTGGACAGGAACTGGGCCACCTCATTAGATGTACCTAGAGTCACAGAGGACAGAAAGGATAAAGCTCGCTGCAGCACAGGACCTCCGAAAGTCACTTTTTAATTCTCAAAAAGTCCTATTCACTCTCTGCTGACTAAGTTACTTTTAACCGCCAACCTGAAAGTAAATCTTGTTATATGGAGTATTTGCATTTGTCATAGTTTATCAGTCCACAAGTTAGGAACACAAAGTTGAGTCATAAATCAGACTTTTGACTCAGTTATGTAACAATGCAACCAAGCCACAGGAAGTGTGACTGTGATTCCTCTGGTAGTATAGAGCAATATGTTTCATGAATGTTTTGAATTGCTGTCGGGACAATCATTCAATTCCAGTGACCCAAAGAAAAGCTGAAAACTGTAGGATTTAACAAACATGAAGCATGAATTGCAAGCCATCATATTTCAGCTCAGCCTAAAACAAAGTGGTGGATCAACTAAGTGACCTATAGATGCCATTATGTCAGCTAGTCTACAAGATTAAATATCTGAAAAATCAAGGTATTTTATGTTATCACCCACAAATTATAAAGATTTAATATTTCCAGATAAAATGAAATGTATCATTTCCCGCAATCCATTAAATTCTAAACTATAAACAAAAATACAAGCTGCGGTACACAAGTAATGCAGCATGCAGTTCGTTTCTGCATGTGTGGTGTACAGACAAAGCACAGATCAGTGCTGTGCTCAAAGACAGACTGCACAGTTTATTGCACAATAAATTAGTATGGAATCAGGGTTTGACATGTAAACCTTTGGGGCAAGCTTGGCTAAAAGAAATGAAGCTGAAATAAATGCTAGAAATGCCTGTATTTTGTAGCCATTTAATGTGTAATGTATAATTTGTAAAGTGACTTCTAAAGAAACTTAAGCTGTCACATTTTATTTTAAGTGGGATATGAATGTGTGTCTTAAATTTTATGGTCACCTATTTAATGCTGAGAATTTAAATCTAATGCAAAAGCTGCCTGAAATTGTGATACTGGTTAATAAAAGATCATTCAAGATAAACAGATGAGGTTACAATTACATAGCTCTTATTAAATAAAGTTAATTGTTAAGGAAGCTGCCCAGCCGGACACTTTTGACCATCATTTAACTTAACCAAGTTTAATTTTTCTCTTTGGTTTACAGTTTCTGTAAATTGTGTTCCTCATTTAGTTTGCTTCAGGGCAAGATCAGTTTGGGTGTGAGACAAAAACAGCAAAAAGAGGCTACATTTACTTGTATCAGCCTTTAAAGAGAAGGTTTACAGACACAAATGGTCTTGTTCCACCACTAAGTCAATTATAAAATTTGCAAATAATTCCTTCTGGCATAATGCATAATGTATGTTTAATTGCATAATGCATTACATTATAACAATAAGATTTATAAAATTGCGCAGTAACAAATGCAGAAAGTACAAAAGTACATAGGGGAAAAAAAGAAACTTCACAACTAATTAGATCAAGAATTTAAATAACTCATCTCCAGATATTAATTTTATATGATATGTGATCAGGTTAATATAATTGTTGGTTCAATGGCTTTATTGACTCTGTTTCTTCTACCTTTACTCAGTAAACTCAGATCGACAGCCTAAAGGTATTTTTTGCAGAGGATGGAAAAATGTTAGATCTTTCAATTTCAAGTTTCACGTCCAAAACAACGAAACAATTTAATCTACACATCTGTTTACATGTTTACTGCTTTCATTTATCATGCATTGTGTCTGCTTCTCCACTGTTTGCTTAAAGTTCAGTGTGCTATCGATATATATTGATTCTTAACCCACTGAGTAAAGTCCAGGGTCTAACAAGCAGCCAGTGTAAGTTCTTTGCTGCAAGCGACTATGCTTTTTTTGACTGCTATCTCTACCCTTGTGTTACTACTGGCTTCCTCTCAGGCCCCAGGCCATGCCTTTGTCTCTTCACACCCCCTTTGTGTTAGCACCGAGTTGGTCCTTTGACTGGGCGACAGCCCTCTTTCCCTCAGGGGGAATGGAGCCGGAGGCTAAACTGAACAGAACAGGTGAACTGCTGTTAGCCCAGAATAAAATTTCTTTCCAAGTGGCCTCAGAGGGGTTGGCCTAGGGAAGGGGAGATTAGCAAGGGATGGGGGCTGTGGGGGATGCACCTCACAAAGCGCCTTTCATTAGTCTGAGATAAGGGAGCCAACGGGAT
Organism: Oreochromis niloticus; assembly: GCF_001858045.2. NCBI lineage: Eukaryota > Metazoa > Chordata > Actinopteri > Cichliformes > Cichlidae > Oreochromis > Oreochromis niloticus. Next base: position 27,611,653 of record NC_031965.2, on the reverse strand, counting down.
GAGGCAAACACACAGGTAACAGGAGAGAGTTAGAGCACAGAGGAGATCCCTTCTTTTAAGAGAGCAAAGTGGTGCACTTTTACAGATGTGAGAGGGGATGTGTGTGTTTTTTTCCCCTTTTAAAAAAAAGTGCTGGAAAGCCATGAAACAAAATGCTACCTCACACTAAGAAAGTCTTTCAGAATGATCATGTAATCATGGTCAGGTGAGAGGAGAGAAAGAAAGAAAAAAAGAAAAAAAGAAAAAAAATCTGAAATCTGACCTCCAGCAATCTTGAGGAATTCCTCTCCTGTGGCCTTGTAGACCTGAAAAACACGAGATGAAAACTTAATATCAATATGTGACTACGATTTCAGGCAAAAATCAAACAGGCACGTCATACACCCAACTTTTAAGCAAGGAAAGAAGCAAAATCACGTCACAAAACTCCTTCATAAAACTGATGGTATTAATTTGATTAAATCTCTCATTCAGCTCGACTTCTTAATGACATCAAAAGAGGACTCTAAGCAGAATTTTTAAAAATTTCCCCCCCAAAAAACTACACCATGGAGCCACAATTGAACTGAGAGAACCTCACCTCAATGTAGCGGCTGCCCATGTGGTGTTTGTGGCGCTCCAACGCCAGGTCTCGGTGTTCAGAGTTGATGAAGCGAACTAAGGCCTCGCCGTTCCTCCTGCCCTGAGCATTAAGACACAGCGCCACACCACCCCTGAAACACAAGGGCACCGACAAATGAATGCAAAGGACAATCACCTATATCTGCTGGGTCCTTAAACAAAATCTTCTCCATCTTCAATTTCTACCACCGTGACTGTTTTTTCATGTCATCGCCATCAAAAACTCTAACAAAGCCTGACTAAGTCATTAATTCAGCAAAACTAGCATTATGTAATCTGGCAGTTAACATAACATCTGTTATGCCTCCAGTCTTTCTGCTCTGTGTGAACAGATTATCTGCTGCCAGTACATTGTGAAGGCATGTCAGACTCTCAGATGGAAAAAGTATAATAACAGAAATATTTCTAGAGATCACTTTAACAGAGTAGCAGTGGATGTTAAAAAGACGATTAGTAAAGATTAGGCTGTACTTGGACACAGCAATTGTTTCAACAAGGTCAGGTTTCCATTAGGCTTTAAAAGTATTTCATAATCTGAAAAGTACTTCAAAGGAAAGAGTAACAGAATGAAGTTCCCCCAACTGCAAACGTTGACAAATTCTGTGACTAACATGTTAAAAGCTCAAAAGACATTTGGGGAGATGAGCACAAAATCCAACGTACTTGGCGATGTTGAGGCCTTTAAAGAAGCGAGCAATGTCTTGGTCTGAGGACTGCCATGGAAGCCCTCGTGCTCTGATCACAGTCTCGCTGTCCACCGGCTCAGTCTTACTGCTGCACCAAACACCATGTGGAGAAAATTTTAAAAATAAATAAATAAATGAAACGAATAATAATTATTTATTTATATATATATAAAATAATTAGTCCAGAATATTCAAAGCCTTGTTGGAAATGACTGTGATTTAGGGAAAACCAACAGAAAAATCATGATTCTTGTTGAGTTTGAACAGATCGAGTAGACAAGAGGCCACTCAGAGTAAGTGCTAAACACAGTAACACACTCCCATGATTAAATGTCAGAAGGTTGTGGAGGTGAGAGGCTTTTGGCTTTCTGAGAACAGCAGGATTTGGTGCTCTGCTATAAGATATCCTGGTAAGCACTTGATGGCAAAGTTGGACAGCTTTAATAACACACTTGTGGTTTCCTTGTTGCTGTAATCAATGCTAAGAGCCGGAGAGGTCTAAAACCTGAATATGGTCGAGGGGGGTTGTCAGTCTAAACAGCACTGCTGCCTAACAGGTGTGGCAAGAACCTACACAGAGATGGACTGAGATAATATTTGTGATGAAGGTCGATACATACCATGTGCCTGAGTCAAACTTGTAGTTCACTGTTTCAACACAGGAGAATTTGTGATCTAAAAAAAGCAAAACCAAAACAACATTATATTATGGGATGTGTTTTTGGCTTACGCACGTCCAGTGCTCCCTCTCATGTAGAGAGGAGCACAATACAAACTTGTAATACCCCAAAACACACTTGGCTGTGATTACAGTGATAGAGTCAGAGTGCTCTGGTACATTTTAAAGTTTGACATGTTTTCATTGTTACCTGTTGCCTTACTTTACTTGTATGTACAAAACTTTTGACAAACAAGTGCTACTTTGTAACACGCATTTTGAAAGTGGGTTACAATAAAAAAATAGTAGTACTTGTTCCTTAAATAGAAATAATATAATCAAGGCACAGTTCAATCATTAACCAACTATAACAGTCACTCTTTTACTTTCTTCCCCATGTGTGGTGTATGTTTAGTAGTTGAGATAATTCAAAGACAAGAACAGAGGCTCATTCGTCATAACATCTTTAGCTCAGATGACGTGATTATTTCTGCATTTAAAGTTATTTTTCTTCAGTCAGTATGGCCATTTGTATTTTTTGAACATGTGATCGTATGACTATGAACCTGTATGTTCACGTAAAATCAGTAACCATGTGAAGAAAAAAAGGATGTTAAAACCTTAACTGCAGCATTCTCCTTTGACTATTTAGCTAGCGTGTACTTTCAGTGTTAGAAATTAAATGACAAAATTCCACTATGTACATTAACATGGTTAAATGTTTGTTGTATAAACATGAGGGCTTCCAGTTTCCATATTCTTCCTGTTGTGGGCTAATGCAAAGACAGTGCTGATTATATCAAAGGTTGTCAGAGTGTGTTAACACAGAGTACGGTCTCCTTGATAACAGGGCACGGCTCTTCCTATGGGTCAGTTTGTCTTCTTTCTGTGCCTAATTTAGTGTCAGCTACTAGGTATTAAGGATCTTGTTCAGTGTGAGGTTACTTGAGATAGAAGGCCTGTCATTACTTACTGTGGGGCTCAGCCAGTATGCAGAGTGTCAGCTGCACCATGTTCCTCACCTCCCTCACCCCTATCGACTCCTCTGACACAGCAGGGAGACCAACATCTGCACAGAGTTAAGGCCACATCCTAGTTTTTATTCTGACTACAGGTTTATATTTTACGACCTTTTATTTGCTAAACTATTTCAGAGTATTTCAGAAAAGTATAAACACTCTGTCATTACGACTCAGTTTGTCATGATTGTCAAGGATTATAAAATGTCCCACTTCAGTGTACAGGCTAGCAAAGGATACATTCCAACATTGAGGTGAGTGTGAGCTTCTGCGCAGGGCCAGCATTTGGGCAGCATTTGTGAAACTCCTTTCTCACATCCACAAATGAAAAGAAACATTCAGGTAGGACCAGATTCTGGATAGGAACAAACAAAAAGAAAGTTACTTGGTGCAGCAAAATGACAGTTTGGAAATCTGATATGGAAACTGGATACAGCAGGATGCTAATAAACAAGCATCACACTATGCTACTGAATAGTAGGTAAATGTAAGTCAAAAGACTATAATTAATTAGTAATATGAAATCAGTGCATACCAATTTATTACAAACTATAATAGAACTGAACTGATCAAAGGGAAAAATCTAGTTTGTTTATTGTTGTAGAAATATGGGTAGAGCAACAATATATATAAATAAAACAAACATATATGAAACATTGATTCTACAAAGCCAGTATTTTCTATTATTGAGTCATGATTCATAAGACTTGTTTCAAATATTTAAAAAAAGAAGCTACTGGAAATATTTCTAAAATCCTATATTTTTATATTTTACTCTATGTGTCTCCAGTTTATGGAGCAATGGAGGGAAATAATCACCTTTTTGGAAGCTTCTGGGTGGAGGGCCTGACGAATGACAAGGGGACTGTCCACACAAAGTGTGTACGTGGTCCTGCCAAGGCATTTTACTTCTGATGACACTGACTGCTGGAACTGCATAGATACAGAGAGAGGAAGGAGAAAGGCCACTTTAAGACTGACTGGAGTATTTTTATCCTTCACAAAAAAAAAGCAGAACTGTGATTGAAATGACACCATATTTAAATTGTCTAAAAGTATCTTTTAAAGAGCGAGAGAGAAGAAAAGCTAATGGGAAGTAATCCAAAATAAAGTGGGACTTAAAATCATTCAGGTTGTGTCGCCTACCATGTACAAATGAGAATCGGTTAGTGTACTTGAGATCTAAAGACAGAAAAGTGAAGGTGGTGTTGTGTTTGACATTTGTCTCTTTCTCATTACGAGCGACGCTCGTCTAACAGGTTTCAGTGTTTGCCCAGTGAGGGAGGGAGCAGGCAAAAGGGAGGAATGATTACAGCACTGATCACCAGCACCACAGTTTTCTCTTTGTACAGACGAGTTAAAATCCCAACCCATACAAGTCAAACCTGCTGGTCTCCACTTTGCATAAACTCTGATGGCCTCGCCACCCAGTCCCAAATACCATCACCTCCCACATAGCCGTGCTTATTTGTAACTACAACATTTACTGAGCCCCCTTCCTTGTATTTTGTCAACCTGTATTGGCAGCAGTTAACTGCCAATAAAGGACACCTCTTGTACAGAAAAACAAATCACTTGCAAAATAGTTGCAGTCAACCATAATTTTCCATCACGTTTTCATACTGTTTTGGCCACCATATTATGAGATAAACATTTAAATGTTTCACAAACTTTCTTTGGCTTCCCACCATTTCATGCTGCTTCATAAAGCTGGGAGTTCACTTATTGTTGACACAGCATTTGATTTATAGCAAGCTGCTGTAGGTAGCATTAGGCTTCTTAAAGTTATGATACTTGTGGAAAATAATTTGGAAAGAAAAATAAACCTCTTCCTTACTAATTTTTCCTTTCTGACCAAGATTTAAGATAATCTTTATCTTGTTTTAATACAGGAGGGAATCCATTTACTTTTATACTGTATTTAGAATATACTGGGGACTTGAGGCTGGCTGGTGAATTAGAGGAAAAATAAAGGTCAGAGCTGAAAAAAGAGGCAGTGCTTGGCTCCTCTCTGAAAGCAGTTTGTGGCTTTGCAACTTTCTCAAATCTTGCAAAATCGGTACAATGTCAAGGTAATGTCAAGTTTTCTCAGGACCCTCTGCTTTAACTCATGCCCAAACTTGAAACCGACTCCAACCAATTTCCAGGGACCTATAGCTCCAGATAATATCACCATAAGCAAAACAGAACACATAATGGAGAATAGCATTAACAAATAAACAAGTCATTTCTTATCTTCTCAGTCAAGAAAACCCAGAACACTCAAAATCATCTCTGAACCATACCAGTTAGACCACCTGGATCTCAGTGACCGACTAGTTTCTGGTGGACACTGGCTTTGTACGACAAACCTTTAGACAGTCAAGAGTATTAGAAGTGCATGTTGGGACCTGCTCCTTAAAAGTCAAAGAGAAATATGGGGGCTATTTGGCAGCATCTACTAACAAGGAAAGAAATGCTTCAGGGTTAGATTAAAGGGGTTTTAGGATGGATGGACAGAAACATGTAAGAGTTTTTAATAAACGAGTCATTGCAACATTAAATTAAAAAACAGGCTAAAGGAGAAACCACATGCTCAGCTATGGATGAAACAAATACACGACCTAATTAGCAAAAAAACAAACAATTTTCGTAACCATTCCCACAGACTTGCTTTCAAGATAGTGGTTTACAGGTGATATGCAAACCACATGAAAACTAACTCTACTATTCATTGTCCATCAAGATGAAAACCCTCTTCAGTCAATGCATTAATCATTACACTCACAATAAGCTGCAAATGCGAAAGGAAAAGACAGTTCTGCAACTTAAATCCACGACCGCTGAATTCCCCCAAAGATGCAAAGCATCATTTTTGCAAGTTACTTTTCACTTCAGGCGTGTGTGAGTCGCTCAGTTTATATTTATTTTTTTTAAAAAGAAAAAGACAAAAAGTTATAGAGATCAACTTAGTGCAATATGACTGGACTTAAAATGAGTTTCTATTCCATGTGTACAGCGATAACAGCACTAATATTTGCTCACAGCCATTCTTGCAGCTCCACCTTTGCTATTGTCTAAAGCCGGATTACTGAGAGAAAAGCTGTAGAGGATGTAGAGACACACCCTCTCTTTCTCCACAGTGTCAAAATCCACGTTTAAAAAGAGCAAACACAAAGAACAGAAAATTAATCAAACACCGACAGCACAGAAAAGAGCCAAGCTCATAAAGTGACCACTGAAAAAGGGCCAGTGCTTCTATATTAATCTGGTTTTATTTTTAATATTTAGCTAAAGTCCTTTTCTTCTCAGGACTGTTGGTGTTTAATCTGCCTGCAGCACGCTCCAGTTCTGAATTAACAGTGCTGTTAATTCAGTGATCATTATTCCTCACTAGCACACCTGTCAAAAATGGCTGTTCATTACCATCCTGATGTGATCACCCGTATCACAGTTGCTGTTTGGTGATGCCCCTTTATAATCTTAAGATTTATCTTGGTCTAAATGAACCAAAAATATTTGTTGCACACGTTATAGTTTTGTGATTTCTAATTGCTTTCATTTTTATTTTGTTTTGGCTTTTTGTTTTTAATTTTAGCTCAGTTTCAGTTTCCAGAGTGGCTTTGCTCATTTCTCTTGAGTTTTTATTTGCTCAGTTAAATGCTTGGTTTTAATTTAGTTTTTAATTTTAGAGTTAGCTTTTAGTGAGTCAGTCTTCTGAACATACAAAGTCTCAATGAATGACCTTCAAGGACCTTCTGGGGCTTTGAACAACTTTATTTAATCTTAGTCAGCTAAAATGTTTTTTCACAAATAGTTTTTAAGTTTACTTTTAGTTAACTATAATCATTTTGCACATTAATGATGCAACTTTGCGTCTCACTCTCCTCTGAAAGCTCTTTTCATGGATAAGTGGGAGGAAGTGGCCTTTGAACATAGTCCTATCAGAGTTTGCGCTCTACTGTAGCTGGACTGTTTGTATGTAGAGGTGAGGTAAGGTGGTGGTGACTGAAACAACCTCTGATAAGAGTGGCTGGGAGTGTCCGAGCAATATCTTTGGGAAACTTTCAACACGCTTACACCACCGAACATGTGACATGGTCTTCACACTGTTTGCACCTACAGGCCAAAAATCACGGGGGAAATGTTTTACAACAGTAATCAGAATTTATGTGTTACTATAAAGCTAGTTTGCCCGCCCCTTCACAAGTGATCACCCTACCATGAGCTCTACTACCAGCTACAATTTCAGTTTTTTCAGCAGCTGGCTGGAAAATGAAACCAAGGCAGTAGCGTCATGCGAATTTGTGTAATTCCCCTAAATGGCCACTTAAGGCTTGCCCTGAAGGCAAATCAGTGCCTTTAACTTCTGTTAAAATGCCCAACTTTCCATATTTTGTGTTCTAGGTGCTATACGTTTCTTTTTTCTCCTTTTGTTGTTTTTTACAGGTGCAGCAGTTGGAAACACATTGTGCTTTTCTATTTGTGCTGCATCATTTTATTTTATTTTATTCCCCCTGTCAGCTTAGACTTTGTCATATTACACATAAAATACAAAAACTGAAATAACACTTTAAAGAAATGAATAAATAAACAGATAAAGGCCAACTTTAAACATTTGATTTTAAACTTTACAGCCAGTTTTCTATTTCAATTGAATTTTTATATACCTCGCCTGTTTAATTTGTAAAATGGTTAAAACATTAATTATTAACAGCATGACCACTTGGTCTGAAAGGTGAATGCTGTCAGTGACCGGCCTCACCTCAGCTAAATCGAGTCACAAAACTTCTTGACTCCGTTTGTGTGGTGTTGCCTTTTGGAACATTTTAATGCAATTTTTGCTTTAGTTAAGATGTCAAGTAGGCTTTCTGTGCGGTAAAGCCCGTCATAGAAGTTTGCCTCTTGTTAAGGTGGCTGAAATGTTAATATTTTAATAAAAATCTGTTACTTCATACAAATATAGTAACTATATTTGCAACATTTAATGCCTTGCTAATCAAGTTTGCTTGTATTGGCTGAACTTAGCTTTATATCGTCTTGTTCAAATACGGTCACAATCATAAATATGATGGCTTCCCAAATCAGTGCACGCCATGAGGGCGCATAAGATAATAAGAAGCATAAATTCTATTCGTTCTTGCACTGTGAAGACTGAAAACTCACTGTAGGATCTGCAGTGGATCCAAATATATTCAATATCTTCCTTCTACAGTTGTTGTAATAAACAGTCTGTTAATATCTTCCTTTCACATACTAATTAACGGCATGTTTGATTTAGACACACCCAGCAGAAGAAACAGAGCTGTGATGATGGATTGGCATAACTATTTGTGTTAGTACAAATCTGTCATCTTTACAAGGCTTTATGCTGAAATATTCAAATCCTGGTTGTGTGCGAGAGTCTTTCGTGCGATTCATCATAAGAAGCATGTCACAACTTGGCTGCCTTTGTAAGTGAGAACCAAATGTTATTAACTTGGATTACTGGATAAATTTCTGAAACAGTTGAAACATTTCTACATGCCGTGACTGCATACGAATGTGATATTTCAGCTTCACAGTAATGTAGATACAGTCTGACATCACATGACATTTTTCATAAACACACTACAGGTTGTGTCGCAAACTAAACAAACCCACACCCGTACAGTCAGAAATAGCTTTGTTACAGCTAAACACAAATTTATTCTGAAAAACATGAGTGGCCTGCAGGTGTGATATGCAAACTATACTGTAAAAAGTGTTACAGCTACAGTGACATTAACATATTTTTGGACTATCGTGTTTCACAAAACCTGTTCTGACAGCAGCCTGGTACATTTGTTTGGTATAAAAAAAAAAAAAAAAGAAGGAAAAAAAAGACAAGTGTGACAAGTTTCTATATCCAGTGCACCTGCACTGCTGGAAACTGAAAGCTCACCAACCACATAGAGGTTAAAATAATTTTGCTGAGCTGCAAACACAGGGTTGAAAAATGCCTACATATGCTTACATCTATTCAACACCTTGAAATAGAACGATTTACGGTATATCCTGTGTTTTTTTTTACTGTGCTGCATTTGGTATGCAAGGGTAAAGCATCATGCAAAACATGTCAGTTTGTTCTGCGTAGGAAAATTACCACACAGATAGAAATAGAAATTTTGACAGTGTTTTGCAGATTGCACCAAAATGTATGGGAGCAAAGTTTTAAACAGTCCTGCTAATCTCTCCAGGCTTCTATACCTTAATCAATCGTTCACAAAAGAAATGCAGCACATGTCCTTGGGTGCTCTGACCACACAGGTCAATACCATAAGCCCACCACTTTAAAAAAAAAAGAAAAGAAAGCAAAAGGCAACTGCTCGTTTCCCCCTATTCTTATAAGTTGGAGTAGGACATCACTTCTAAATTTTAAACGTGAGCCAACAGCTTCTAGACTGCATATCTGGAAAAATGTCCGTTTTCTTCTCTTCCCCCTATCAACAAGGGTAACACTTATCTCTGAGTGACGAGCAGAGAGAGAGGAAGCAACCAGTGAGACAAAGGTATGAAAAGACCAAACTGATTGCTTGGGTTAATATTTGAAGGTTCAGCACACAATCTAAGATAGAGTAGCTGAAGCTGAGGTCTTGGGCGACCTGAATGTACATCAGCATGTAAGGGAAAACTGTGGAATGTTTACACGCTGGGTATAATAATCCCAGGAGCGTCACTGCTTCAAAAATTCAGAAGGAATTAAAGAAGCAATAAAAACAAGAACGCTAAAACCCAAACAGACCTGCAATCAGACCACAACAGCACAAACATTAACACAAACATATTGCTTTGCCGTGATAATGAGAGGTTTTTAAAGTATAAACTACTGGAGGGGCAGGAATACTGCGTGCAGTGTAAATACACACTCCTTTCAAGGGTGGTTTGAAAAAACATGTTTGGCAACATAAGCACTTTTGCCAACACATACCTCCAGACAGTGGGGACCAAGGGAGGAAAAATTACATCTTGGTCATAAACAAGTGTTGTAACCAGGTGCTAAAGATGAAGCCCACAACCTGAAAGCTTCCACCCTCCTGTCTGTGCTGCTGCCTAAAACAGAGGTGCGGTCCCAGGTAAACACTCTGCTTTCCAGATGTCTGCAGCATACATCAGGCCAGGGCAAGACTAGACCTGCGACTCCTCCTCCTTATCTCCAGACGCCTGAGGCTCTGCCCCATCATTGCTCTTGAGCTCCTGCAAGCCGTCAGCAGAGTTTCACTGTCAGGGCTAAACCAATGACACATCTCAACCGGGTGGAAGACCACTTTTAAAAAACAAAAAGATCATGTGGGAAATGTGACACTCCTTACTCTAGCTTACAGCTTAATACCCAGTCAGACTTGTCATATCGCATCACGCTCTAGGCAAAAACCTGCCAGAAGAAAGTTTTGTGGGTTTAATAAGCTTCTGGGTTTCCCACAAAATGAGCAGCTGCTGTGGTTTTCATACCCGTATGCATCACGTCAAGTTTCCCAATGCACCTGAAAAGACCAGTGAGACTAACCTGTTGCAGAACTTTGTCCAGTGGCTCAGCTTTGACGATGTCGTCCACAGTCAGCCCAGTCTCCTCTTTACACTGGTCAGTCAGCTCCAAAGTGTCCGGCTTGACAAAACATTTATGAAGCTTCCCGACCTGTGAAAGGATTTAGCGTTTCATGGCGTAGGAATACAGCTTGATGACAAAAAATATGCTAACCTATAGCAAATTAAAGGTCCCCCACATACAGGAAATGAATTGTTTAAAAACAAACAAAACAGAATTGGCAATGCAGTCGCAAAAAAAAGAACTCAATTGTCAATAAAGCGTCGTTTACATCCAGAAGCTGACATATTAAACCAAAAAGGTGTGTTTGTCCCCCATTTTCGTCTGCTTTTTTTTTTTTTTTTTCCAAATTTGGTCGCACACCTGTTAAAAAGGTGCGCTAACGACGGGCAGATGTAGCGTTAGCTAGCATAACAAGACAAGCGGGCTCCACACGGTTTCAGAGAGCACACCATGTTGATTTAAATGTCAGACTCTACAGGTAGACACTATGCCACAAACACTCTGAATACATAAGAAACCGTACAACGAACGAAGGGGGTCAGAAAGGTCCGTACCTTTTTCTCATGTAGATCCACAATTTGCCACACCAAGAGAATTATTTCCCTCTCATCCGAACCCAGTTTACCCCCATTTTCACCAGCTGTTGCCCCAAAGAACACCACCAGAGTATCACTGTGCGAAGCCATCAGGGACCACAAGGGTAAAAACTACAATTAAAGCAAAGATTAAAATAAAAAAAAATAACACGAGGGTTCACCTTTTCCAAGTGATAAGAAGAGCGAACAAAAGAGCTGGAAACTCAATTGAGATAAACGGAGAGAGAAAGAAAAATAGGGGGAGATTATTTTCAGAGGAGCCACGGAAGACTTTGCGGTCAGAGACTCTACCTGTTGCAGTACTTGAGTGTGTTCTATCCAGAGATACTGGTTTAACTGGTAAAGAAGGGTGGAAATCCGTGTTTCCTTCACACGAACTCCATAACAAGCCCCGGAGTTTTTTTTCTTCCTCGCCTTACTATTTTTTTCACCGAGTTACCTGTATGGCTAGGCCTCTGCTCGAGCAGAGCCCCGGGGGCGTCGTCTATTGGCTGGTTTGCAAAGGTGAGGGCGGGACGCTGAGGTCAGTGTTGTGAGCTCATTGGCTTGTTGGTGCTGTTGAATCCGGAAGTATGTGGAAGACAAAACAGGGCGACAATATACCTCCATGAGGCTTATGCGTACGCTGTGCAGTCCACGGGCAACCTGCAGATGACTCACGGTGATAGTGGGAAAGAAGTGAACAGAATCAAACACACACATAAAGGTATATTAAAGAGAAACTGAACTGCGGGACAAACTCTGTGCATTTCCATTAAAATTAGTTTTGTGCTACCTGAATTTGCAAAGAACATAATCTTAAAAAAAAAAAAAAACCTTTATGTGCCAGATGTTGGGCCTGATGTGCCATTTGGATCACATCTTGTCCAGACATTTGCCTTAACCCATGTCAAACTTGATCTCAAAAATGACTGGGGTAAGAACAGTTAGTTAGGGACTTCTGCTCCAGCTGTAATTCAGTGCAGAGGGCACAGCGACAGAAAGTACTCCAGCATGTTTATTCTATGAAAAGGTGTTCAGACACTACATGTTTATGCCAGTGTGGAACTTTGATACAACGAAAGTGTTTCTGCACACAAATTCACACTTAAGATTTCACTGTTTGCCTCCTTGTCTTCAGATAATGTTATTTCACTTGCAGAATGAAAACCTGTAAACATGGAGATCACAGGAAAAAAAATCTATGTACAAAACAACATGCATTTGTACGGAGCCCCTCTGATGACATGGTCCAAAAAATAAATAAATTATGGCCACAAAATACTACTTCGTGGGCACGAAATGGGTATAACGTGCCCACGAAATACTTATTTGTGCCCACGAAATACTATTTCGAGGGCACGAAATAGGTATAACGTGCGCACGAAATGCTAATTTGTGGGCACGAAACACTTGACCAATAACCGTGATCCTTCCCAGTCCCTTGCAGTTGGTTGACAATAAAATCAATCCCGGTGTCCAGGTCGTACTTACGTCTGTAAAGCAACTGGGCTCTCAATATCCTGTTTAAATGTCTCTCCATAATAATGGTTCCTTGCATTGCCAGGCTTTTCAAAATGCATTTGTAGCTCATTCCCAGCCTAAAATAAAACTCAATCATACTGTCTCTGTCCATGGTGTATAGGTTTAGCCTACTCTTATGCTTATGTCTCTACACAGCTGTCCAGGAATTGTATCAATATGATGTGCGCACGTTATCCATTTCGTTGCCACAAATGCGTAATTCGTTACCACGTTATACCCAATTCGTGCCCACGAATTAGCATTTCGTGCGCACGTTATACCTATTTCGTGCCCTCGAAATAGTATTTCGTGGCCACAAATAAGTATTTCGTGGGCACATTATACTATTTCGAGGGCACGAAGTAGTATTTTGTGGCCACAATTTATTTATTTTTTGGACCATGTCATCAGAGGGGCTCCATACATTTGCTTCAGGCAAAAGAAAGATTTATTGCTTCTGTAGGCTTCTTAATTGTAATGCAGTTTTAGGTAAAAGGTAGTAGTAAATGCAGGGATGAATAAAGGACAAATGGAAAAATTAAGAACAAAACAACAGGACACATCCTGGAACTTCTACCACAAGAAAGAACAGTGGAATTAGCACTGTACTTTACATTTCCAGCTTGTGATCCTTGTTCTTCCCTCTAAAATCCCACTGTATTGTTATACGCTGCATGTACCTGTCAATAGAAACTATTTGTCGCCAGAAAATATGGTACTTCAAAAGAGCAGTGAAGTTTTTACCAGTCTTTGGCCCACTTCCCAGAAATCCAAGGTTTTGTTGCTACTGACACTCCCTGTTCTGCCTGCTATGGGCCAACAGACTGCAGTGAATGCAAGGCTTTTTGCCTTTTCATGTCCATTCACTCAAAATAAATCTCCCCTATCTCAAGAGTAATTCCTTGTGTCTCCTTCCTCATGTCGAATCACTATTTCCAGCCAAACCAGTCCGATTACTTAAGGGACACTCTGGAAAACGCTGAAATCTGAGACATATAATGATATTTCAACACAACAGCAAAGAACATTTATCTTCATTACATCATACTGAGGGCATGCTTATGCATGTAGACTGACTCGGACAGTAAAGTCACAAGCTAACTCCTTTCAGCAGGTGTAACTGGTGAAAAAGTTGAGAAAGACAACATGTCACATTCACACTCCAAATATCCTCCTTAATAATGTGCTTTGGCATAACTTTTATCATAGGCTGTAAAGTGGATGACCTTCCAGAGAGCCAGTGCTAAAACCTTTGACACGTCTGTGTACATTTTTTGGAAGAGATTGACAGCTCTGATGTACCAGGTGGCAAGTCTTGTCCTGTAAGGTAAGTATGACTTAAAAGAATAGCAAAAAATACACGCTCGTTCATGCGGCTTTATTAGTATAAGCCAGGTTTTCTTGGAAAAATCTTCACGCTACACAATATTATAATACAGCAGAGACTGAAACCTAACTTAAATGTGGTAAGCATGTAATAATATGCCTTATGAAAGGCAATGGGAACACAGCCACACTGTTGATGATGATATACAAGTTGCTTCCTCATTCTGTGAGAAAATGTCAAGCAAGTCAACTATGCTTGCCAGTGTGAGCTCGGTTTTGTCACACCCTTTGAGCGCTGTAATTTTCCGCTGTCATGTTTAAAATAATTCCGACTTACTCATGCCCAAAGACTTAAGTGAAATCTGAATGCTCTCACATCAGATCTTGTTCATCTCATATTTAAACAGACAGGAAAATTATTAGGCTGGAATGTCAGTTCTTCCAGCTGTGTGGTTTAAAACAATGAAATCACATCTATAATTGAAGGATTTTTGTGGTGCATTTGTACAATGACTTTGCCAAAATATCATGTTTTTACAAGCTAAGTGACTTAATTCACAGAACTCACTGTATATGGCTAAAATTAAGATTCATGGGGGCTAAATCATGAATAAACTCTGTAGATGTGTATTTCTAAAGTGGAGAAAGAGTGGAAAAGCTTGGTTCCTGTTCCCACAACAGATTCATATCATGAGCACTGTAACTGAGCACTCAACGTGCTTTTATACAACTTGCCTCATTCACCCATTCATACAAGCACCTCTCTTTGCTTTTGCCTTTATAAGTGCTCTATATCTAATATTCACACACTCATGGATGCATCGGAGAGCATCCATCTGGAGAGCAACTTCTGGTTAGTATGTTGCCCAATGACATTTGGCATGCAAATGGGAGCAGACGGGGCTCAAACCACCAACCTTCTGATTAGCAGGTGACCTGCCCTACTTCTTGAAGAACAGCCACCCCTTAAGTAAAAGTACAAATGTTACACAGAGCAACCACTGCCATCTTCTGGCCGATAAATTAATCAGAACTATTGCTGTGTTGCTGTGGGGACAGATAAATGCAAAATACTACAACTAACACGACTAATTTATTAATATGTGTGCCTTTAAAAATGTCAGTGAATAACTGGACACCGAACTCTGTCACTCCCAACATGTGCAAATGTGACAAACATCAGGGCACGATTCCGCTTTTTTGCTGCTTAGCAAAGGAAACACGCTAGCCTTCATTTGGCAATCTACTCAGTGAGAGGAAGTTGAAAGCATGACTATTGTCTGAAGTAGACTATCAGGTCAATTGTAATCTGTCATGGCTGAAAAAAGAACACTTTTATGAAATATTCTCAGATTAAAAAGTTTATCAGAAATGTTACAGAATGAGGCAAAAAGGTTCAAAAGGCTCAAATCCTTATATTAAAGCAGCCAGACAGATCTCTGATGAAGTTCTCTTTGTGGTCAAATAAATAAATAAATGAAAGATGCAATAACAGGAAATAAAAACCACTGTGCGTTGTTTAATCATGATCCCAAACTTACAGTTTGAATTTATTTATTCCTTTTCTCTTTGATGGAATCAACAAAGAAATTGAAACAAACTGTATTTTACAAAACTGAGACATTATTTACATATAGAATTTTTTATTGGTTATTTGGCACATGTCATTATGGACATTTAGTACATAACTTATAACATTTCTATAAATATATTCACAATACAAACATGCAAAATTGGTAATTTATTAAGTTAGGGAAGTGTAGCACAGATATACTTGTTATTTTTTTTATTGCAATTTCATACAAATAAACATCAACATTTATTTTATTCAGAAAAAGAATACTGAGTACACAGGAGTATCTACACAGGGCAAACAGACATTGTACAATTTTACTGCCCAGATGGATTGTTTTCACACATTGTCATCAACACACCTATTTGATCTTTTGACTCAGATAGCACATGAGAGGTGCTGGTCTGATTGCTGGGTCTCTTGGACACATAGGACACCTCCCTGTTGCCCTCACCTGGGGAGGTGCTCGAGATGTGGCGGAAGAGCTTCTGGATGCCTGTGTCACGGAGGGAGCTCCTGAAGGAGCGAGCTGCAAACATGTAGAGGATGGGGTTAATTGTGCTGCTGATAAAGACCATGGCTCCAGTAACAAAAGCCATAGTGGCCCTCACATTTTCCAAATGTTCTGCTACATCCTTGTAGGAGTTTTCAGTTGCCAGGATGATCAGCGAGAGGATATTTCCTATGTGATGAGGTGTCCAGCAAATGCCAAATGCAACCACGACACTGGCGATCAGGATGGTGGACTTGCGTTTGGATTTGAGAGTCATCCGAGTAATCCGGCTGCACAGGCAGCCGTAGCAGACCACAAGGATGGAGAAGGGTATTATGTAGCCAACCAGTGTCTCTAACAAGAGACACACCAGTTCCTGGGTCACAGAAGTATATTCACGGTACAGGCAGTGATCCTCACCAGAATCGTTGTCAACAATCTGAGTTGGGATGACAGGTATGCTGAACAAGAGTGCTGCAGTCCACAGAACCAGCAGTACTTTATTCAGAGCTTGTTTCCTCTTCCAGTGAGCTGAAGCAAATGGATATCGCACAGCCACAAAACGCTCCACGCTCATGAGGGTGATGAGAAAAACGCTGCTGTACATACACGTGTTGATCATGAACACCATTGCTTTGCAAGATACCTCCCCAAATATCCAGGAGTGGGCCAGAGAGTAGATCCACAGAGGCAGGGTGATGAGGACAAGCAGGTCCGCAACAGCCAGGTGTAGAATAATCACCACTGTGTGGGAGCGCTTTTTAACATGTCTCAGGATGGTCCAGATCACCAGCAGGTTCCCAGGAGCTCCGGCCAGGAAGGACAAACCAAGGATCACACATGCCACCACTGTCCCACCATCAAACTCTGAAGGGGCCATTTCCTCTTGAGAAGACAGCTGGTATGTGTTGTTCATGCTGCAAGGCGATGTGCTGACTGTGGTGTCTGCATGAAAAGAAAAACAGATTACTCTAAGTCATCACTTCCCTTTTAAAGCTGCGTGGAAAGCTCAGGAAAGAGTTTCCTAACAGGGCTTTTTAAGCAGAGATGACTCATGCATGTGCCAGAAGTCCATCACTTCAGGGTGCAGTTTAGTTTTTAAAAAAATTGTAGAAATGTATTTATCAAATACTTTTAAACAAACTCATATGATATTAATTCGTAAATGGATGAATAATTAATAAATGATTGACTTTGCTGTATCAAGGGAACAACTCTGCACACAAAAATTACTTTAGCTTGTGAAACTTTGATAAACTTTTCTGTTTCACCACCCCCGTGGTTCTTAGATTTTTGTTCTGCTTTGTTGCTACATCATAGGCCAAAACAAAAGTTCACATTCAGAAACCGAAAAAAGTTCACACTCCACACCTTATTTTTTTTTTTTTTGCTAAAACCTCAACACTAAAAACAAGATTAAGATAGAAAATGACTCAATTAACAGTCATACAAAGCAACAAAAAGCTCTTCTTCTGTTTATTTTCCCTGACCTTTGTTTTTTTTAATGTTACTTTCACTTCATTTTTTTAAGCCTAGCTGTCTTACCCACAGTTTGACAACCACTGTCTTAGACTTAGAGAACCACTAGCACATACAAAAACTAGCAGATTATGAATTATTTCCAAACACATTCTACCTTTGTCACTAAGGAATTGTAAAAGTAAAATTAAAATGGATTCTCTGCTCTGTATTTCTGTTTTTGTTTCATTTGCAGGTCTTTACATGGCATGCAGCATTACTGGAAAAGGTGTTACCTAATACGTAAACAACAGAGAGATTCTCAGCTTTCATTTCAGTGAGCCAAGAAATATTCATCAGCTTGCTAGGAAAATATGATGAAGGATGGCACATATACATGGAAATATAATTTACTTACGAACATGTTCAGACATTAGACTTTTTCAAAAGACTATACGTATGGTTGACCGGAATTAATGGTTTTGTTTCAGTATTTGGCAGAAATAGTGAAGAAATTGTGCATTACATTTAAGTTTGATAGAACGATAGTCACAGCAGTCAAAATGACATTTGGAGCAGTTATCAGTAGCACTGTTTTTATTTTTTCAGGTAGGATAACAAACAGAACACCTTACACAATAGTGGACAATATCAAATGTTCAAAAAAAAAAATTATCACAGACATTTCTCAAAACACAAGTTCAAAGTTATGTATTTTGACTGCATTACGTGAATTAAAAAAATATATATACATAAAAAACAATGGAGGAGTACAACACATGGCAATAATATGAGTACATCTTCATAATTAATAGTAAATGACAAGTGTCACATTTTACCATCATCACAGTCTTTCACACACAGTCAGATAGCAGCTCTTCTTTTGTACTTGCTGCCCTCTCGTCTGTCTGCTGTTGCACTGCCAGCTCCCTCACTTTGTTTGTGTTAGTGGCTATTTCCTTAAATAGCCTCACTAGTCGGGACTCTTCCAGACTCCCTTGTAAGTTCTTTGCAAAGAAGGCATATAACACAGGATTTACTGAACTACTGATGAAAACCAGGGCACCAGCTATGAAGATGATAGACTTTGATACACAGTTGTCATCAGTGTCTGGCCAGCTTAAGATGCAAATCAGATCAATAATGTTGATAACGTGGTAAGGCAACCAGCACACTGTGAAAGCAATCACTACAGAATGGATGAGAACCATGGATTTCTCTTTTGAATTGAAACTCATCTTCTTGATCTGTGCAGCTATTAGACAGTAGCAGATACTAAGAACAATGAAAGGAACTATAAAGCCCAACAAGGTGTCTAGGCAAAGGACGATAATTGTGTTGGTGTCAGAGTGTAATTCCCTGGTGAAACATTGCACATTTCCGTCAGTTTCTTCCAGATTCTGTGTTAAGGCAGGCACTCCTAGAAGGAAAGCAAGCAGCCACAAAAGTACAAGATATATTTTTATATTGCTTTTTGTCTTCCAGCGCATCATCAGAAATGGATGACAGATGGCAAGAAAGCGCTCCACGCTCATAACAGTGATCAAGAAGATGCTGCTGAACATGCACACAGTCACAGTGTACACTAAGGTCTTGCACAATACCGCTCCAAACACCCAAGTGTGAGCCAGAGAATAGATCCACAGAGGCAGGGTGATGAGAACCAGCAGGTCCGCAACAGCCAAGTGCAGAATGATCACCACAGTATGGGAGCGCTGCTTGACATGTCTCAGGATGGTCCAGATCACCAGCAGGTTCCCAGGAGCTCCAATCAGGAAGGACAAACCGAGGATCACACACGCCACTGCTGTGCTGCCATCAAACTCCTCTGAAGGAGACAACTCGACTGAGTGGTTCATGCTGCAATTTGATGTGCTCGAAGTGATTTCGGCATCAAGAGCAAAATAAGTGCCGTAAAAGCAGGATTCATTTCCTCTTATAGTTAAATTGAACAGATACTAAAATTCTTGCACAACCCTTTAAGGAATATGTGACATGTTGTACTTGTCATAATTTCCATAATTCCCTCCCTAACAGGAGGGGCAGCTTACAGGAAAGGGGTATTATTGAGTACTTAAGAACCTTATCACACAGTCATCTACAACAACAAAACCCAGTTCTGTTTTCTTACCCTGTGGTTTTTTAGTTTTATGTTTACTTTTAGAAAAGTGTCAGTTCCACCTTAACATAGGCGGTGGGTTTATCATTTTGTTATGGCACTTCTTTTAAGTTAATGCTGGATGTGTGAACATCATTTTTATCTGACACACTTTAAGTGTAATTTCAATGTGAGTTTCACAGAAAATCAACATTGATTGTTGCAGTTTGTTTGTTTTTTTTAGATTTTTGTTCAATCATTGGCTATAGCTAAAATATGGATGACAAAGCAGATGTGAATAAATGAAATTCTTATCCTCTTTTAGATGATTATATTTGTATTACACTTTTACACAAGCATTACAAGTCTGCCATTTGAGAGACGATTATTAGAAAAAGAGTGGCCTAATGTGTAAAAAATGAGGGGAGACTGTCAACTTTAACCTTAGTAAAAAAGAAAACATTTGTCAGCCCTCTAAGGAATGATGACGAGTGATGAATACACATAAAGTGAACCATACACCAATCTGGGATAAGAGTATGACAGCTGATTATAGCTTCATCATAGCATCTGTTAGTGGGTGGGATATATTAGATTAACTAGATTACTTGTTCCCCAATGCTGTGCCCTTATAAACTGTGTTTAAACTGCCTTTAAACTATGGAAATTTTACAGATCACTCTTTCTGTATGTATGTCTTCCGAAGGCAATAATTAAACATAATTAGAAAAATACACCTGAAGATGTCACTTGTTGCTAAATTTGTAATGACAAAAACTGAGCAAATTTGATAATTTGATAGATTTTTATCAAACTATAGTTAGTTTGGCAGAAATGTTAACCTCATGAACTGAAACTAATCACACCTGTGAGGTCAAATCATTTCTCATAACAGGTTCACTGTAAACGGAAACAGAGTTTAAAGTCAGGCCATTACACAACTGAAACGTTTTTTTCACAGTCATAGTGAAACTAATTCCTCAAGCGGATAATAACAGTGTTAAATTAGAAGAACTGTACTGTGCTGTATGAGTTCTACAACTGATTAATATCATGTTAAACCTGACTTTCCTTTTGGCCCATGCAGTATAAAACTGTGGTGGAGCTGGGGTGACATTTTTAAATTCTGCTGTTCTGGCAAACTAACCACATGCCCTTGTTGCAGGGACTTATTTGGTTACATAATCAGTAATCAATAACCCCACTTCTTTTATCAGACAGGGCTCTAGACTGTTCGGGTGACAAAAAAAAAATAAAAAAAAATCTCTGCAACTCTCCATGTGGTCAACAACAGACACACATTATGCCCCTATCCTGGACTAAACCAATCACAGAAAGTTAGGGGCGGGACCTCTGTGATTGGCGTGGTCAATTTGAAATGCAGGTGGATAGAGAGAGGTGAGTAGCTTGAATAAAGCGATATCGATTCATTAAATCCTGAATCGACTTTTAAATATAACTGTGTTTTGCCAGAAATGCCAGATTCTCAGATTAAAGTTCACAAAACTATTTCAACAACCACCAAACAGCAAATGAGAGCAGGTACACGGATTCCACACAAAGACGTAAACACAGAGCGGACCCGATACATCAGAATCAGCTTTGTCTTTCTCGCTTTCTCACCCGATGGCCCGTAGACGGACACGCTGTCGGAGCTCACCGATTCTGATGCGTCGGGTCCGCTCTGTGTTTACGTCTTTTTGCGCTGATTCTGAGCTGCAGGTTTTGTCTCTCTCCAACCAAAATTCACCGAGCCAGCAGCAAACGAAGCAGCAAACTATTAACATTTGATAAACATGGTCATGAATTCCCTCTGACTTTTGCTGTTTTGCTTCCACCACGATAAAAAAAAAAAAATCACACTTCATGCACAGCTCTCTCTCTCTCTCTCTCTCTGTGTACTTCAAGAGCAGTTTCCCGTCTCAAATCTCTGTTTTCTGCATTATTCATTGGCGTATTACCCACCAGTCTACCGTTGTTTACAGCGCTGTCGGCAGCTGTCTTTTTCTTTTCTTTTCTTTTTTTTTTTTACTTAAATGTCTTCGGACAAGAAAGGCTAATTTCTGCTGTTCAATACTGAAGAAATTTAAACTTTTTAAAATTATGCAAAATTAGAATATTGTAGATTATTTTTAAGGTTATCTGCTATAAAAAGCCAGGCCAGAAAAATCTCCTTCATGTTTTCTGTGTTTTATTCTCAATTACTTTCACACAAAGGCATCTGCTGTGATGTTCACAATTCTGATGAAGTCTCACATGTATCAGTACTGATAAATGATCAGAATTATAATATTTCTGACTGTCTGAGGCTAAATTGAATCGAATCAGGACTTTGAGAACCGAAATCGAATGGATTATAGAAATCAGTGATGATACCCAGCCCTAGTGAGCAGCCTAGGCCCGACAGAAGTGGATGTAGCTGTGGGTAATAAGAAAAGATGAAAAGAACTATTGATAACTTTTTTGTAAAGTTAAGGCCTGATCCGTCTGAAATTCATAGGCAGTGCTCTGACACGGTGCCATCAATCTTTGAACGCTGAAAAAGCACAGTGTATCCAGAAAACACATTATATGCTGCAATAAATGCACTGCCCACGTGTCCCCCCCCCTCTCCCCACTGTCTTTCAGCAGCATGCAACAGCAAACAGGTCGTCAGAGGCCGAGATAATGATTAAGAATAACATTTTCTAAAATATTGCCAAAGCACTTTAAGTACAAGTTTGTTAGTTAATCATTTAGAAATGAATATTGTCTGTATGGACTGCAATTTCCCCCCCAAAAAAGTGCACATGTAAAACTGCGGTGTTAAGCGATGCGGTTGAAAAATTTGAGTGCGCCTAACTTTTGTGCCGGTGCCTCTAACTTTAAGTTAGGCGCACCGGTGCAACCGTGGCAAAAAGTTAGTCTAGAGCCCTGTCAGATTTATTTGAGGAAACTTTAACTAGTTACACAATTTATGTAAAAGAACATGTATGGTAAATTTCTGAACGGTTACGTTATCTAAGAGTATTCATCGGTCTTAATATAATTCAGTTAATCTCCAAAAGTTGAATCTGTTCATCTGGACGTAGCGTTTTGTGGGAGAAACGTTTCGCCACTCATCCAAGTGACTTCTTCAGTCTCAGCTGACTGCAGGTTTCCCCAACAGTACATTTGCATAATGACTGAAACCAGTCCACTGAAGGAACAATGGGCTGTGAGGTCAGTTCCTTAATCATAATTATGCAAATTCCCATGACCATTGATCAACAATCACTGACCAAAACCCACTGATCAAAGAACACTGATCAATGGCCATGAGTACCATTCACAGAGAGTTGGGGAATGGCTGCAATCACAGCATTGTAAGATGGCGAAAGATGTACCCTTAGGCCCCCTCCTCGATTCAGAGATGGTCTTTCCCTTTTCACGTAAATGGCCTCCTTGACGCCGCGCTCAAACCAGCGTTCTTCCCTGTCCAGGATGTTACATCCTCATCGTTGAAAGAGTGTCCACTGGCCTGTAGGTGTAAATAAACTGCAGAGTCCTGGCCTGATGAGGTTGCTCTTCTGTGTTGTGCCATCCGCTTCGCTAGAGGTTGTTTGGTTTCCCCGATGTATAAATCCTGGCAATCCTCCTGGCACTTAACAGCGTAGGGGAGAGCGGGGTAAGTTGTCACACGGGTAAGTTGTCACACTGTTCATAACTCCAACACTAGAGGCTCTATCTCAAAAATGAAATAGCCACTTTGTGTGACTTCTTCTTCTATAGTCAACCTCCTGTTCACATGTGGTCAAGACTGCTCTAATCTGAGGTGAGCACATCTTTTTTATTTTTTTGACCTAAAAGGAAAAATAAATCACTTTAAATTTTCTTCAGTACAACTTTGTTAGGTATAGATGTTACAAATTATTATTTTACACAAAATAGAGGAGACATTAACGTGTCTTTTGATACTTCAGCTGATGTGCTATGTTGAGCTAACCCTGACATTTAACCAAAATTAGCATAAATGTCAGTTTGGGGCAAGTTGTCTCATTAACTTTGGGGCAAGTCGTCACATGTGACAACTTGCCCCAGTACAAATAAATGCTCCAAAAAATTGTGATATTGTAATTCATTTGTATTTGTAATAAGGTTTTTGAAGAAAGGAAGGAGAGGCAGGAATTAAGGAATGAAGGAAGAAAGTAAGATGGTTCGAAATTATCAACGAAAGACAGAGCGTGGCAGAACACCACCTGACATTATGTTAAAGGCAGTCAGGCAGGTAAAGATGCAGAACAAATCAATCAGAAGTACAGCAAAGGATTTTGACATAAATTACCGTACTCTAACTCGGTATTGTCAAAAGATTACCAGAGAAGAAATTGAAAGTCAGACAGCCATGCCAACAACAATGGTTGGTTATACAACGCCAAGGAAGATTTTTTTCCCCTGATTTGGAAAAGCAGCTTGTTGAGTATATTACTAGGTCAGCTGACATTTATTTTGGTCTGTCACCAAGTGAGGTCAGAAAGCTTGCCTACCAGTTTGCTGTGGCACACGAACTGAAGTTTGTGCCTTTGTGGGCAGAAAAAGAAAAGGCCAGCAAAGAGTGGTTTACAGGCTTTTTAAAGCGGCATACAACATTGTCACTGAGAAATCCAGAAGCAACTAGCCTTGCCAGGGCAAGTAGCTTCAACAGAGAGAATGTCAATGCTTTCTTTGACAACTTAGAGAAAGTGTTATGCAAATATGAGTTTGGACCAGGAGACATTTGGAATGTTGATGAAACTGGGGTCACCACTGTACATAAACCAGACAAAGTGTTGGCCAGACGTGGATTCAAACAAGTAGGGTCATTGACCTCTGCTCAAAGGGGAACCCTTGTCACACTGGCCTGTGCTGTCTCAGCCATAGGGAATAGTTTACCTCCATACTTTATTTTCCCGCATGTCCACTTCCGTGACCATTTCCTGATCAACGGGCCACCCGGCAGCAAAGGAGGGGCAAATTCCTCTGGATGGATGAAAGACACACACTTTGTTGACTTCCTGCAACATTTCAATGAACATACAAAGTGTTCAAAGGAGAAGCCCTGTTTACTCCTTTTGGACAACCACGAGTCTCATCTGTCCATTGATGGACTCAATTATGCCAAAGAAAATGGCATAATCATGCTGTCATTCCCACCCCACTGCTCACATCGGCTCCAACCATTAGACAGGTCTGTCTACGGGCCACTAAAGAGGCACATCAACAGCACGTGTGATGCCTGGATGAGGAACAACCCTGGGAAGACAATGTCTATTTATGACATTCCTGGGATTGTGGTAATTGCATATCCTCTGGCTGCAACCCCATTGAACATTCAGGCTGGTTTTAGGGTGGCTGGGATTCAACCTTACAACAGAAATGTATTTCTGGAAGCCAAGTTTGCACCATCCTACGTCACAGATCGCCCTATTCCGGACCCTGCCCTGCCAGGCCCCAGCACCAACTCTGACCTGCCAGGCCCCAGCACTACCTCTGCACTGCCAGGCCCCAGCACCAACACTGCACTGCCAGGCCCCAGCACCACCTCTGACCTGCCAGGCCCCAGCACTACCTCTGCACTGCCAGGCCCCAGCACTAACTCTGCACTGCTAGGCCCCAGCACTACCTCTGCACTGCCAGGCCCCAGCACTAACTCTGCACTGCTAGGCCCCAGCACTACCTCTGCACTGCCAGGCCCCAGCACCAACTCTGCACTGCTAGGCCCCAGCACCAACTCTGAACTGCCAAGCTCCAGCACCATCTCTATCACGAGCTCACCCTTACCCAGCACTGCAATTACTGACAGCGGACTACCAACTCCAGAGGACATCCGGCCATATCCAAAAGCTGGCCGCCGAAAACCATCCAGCAAAGGAAGAAAACGACGCAAATCAGCAATTCTAACTGACACGCCAGTGAAGCAGCAACTAGAAAAAGAAAAGAATAAGGCTGAATCTAGCAAAAAGCTGTTTCAAAAGAGAGGGACGCGAGGGGGGAAAACATCTGGACCTATGAAGAACAACGCAGCTAAAAGAAGAAAAATAATTCAAGAGTCATCATCAGATGATGAAGAGTGCTTCTGCCTTGTCTGTGTGGAGCCATTTTCAAACAGTCGTCCAAAAGAGACCTGGGTAAAATGCGTAAAATGCAACAAATGGGCCCATGATGCTTGCACCTCAGGCCAGGCAATTTATGTGTGCCAGAATTGTGACTCTGAAGTTGAGTCTGATTAATCAGAAATAGGGCATCTGTTTTGTTCAGAGGATAAACATGTTAAGTAAAGCAAGTTATTTGCAGCATTCCATTCAGTTATGATGGATTTATGTGCAAGCCAGAGAACATTTGAGTTTAAAGTTCAAACTAAAGTTTTCTTTCTACTTAATGTTTTGATTAAAATGTGTATTGGATTGAAATAATTGTTTTTTTTCCAAATTCTCTTGGCATAATTGTTCAAATTTCCAGTTTTGGTTTGAATTTACTAATTAAAATCAATAATCACAATTAAGTATTTGTGTTCTTATTTTAAGATAATCTAGTGTGACAACTTACCTGCCGATGGGGCAAATTGTCACAAGTGCACATTCTCCATTCAACAGTCTACAACTCCGTAATGAGATAAGATATGAAAATGTAATGAATACATCATATGTGCCCGAGACTTCCTTCTTTCATTTGGTGAAACATTTATTACGTTGTGATGTATGGTGCTCAGTAAAAGTTAGTCAGTGTGAAAAGTGTGACAACTTACCCCGCTCTCCCCTACACTATGTTACTCTGTTTGTGTCGGGGGACCCGATCCTTGGGGTGGACCAGTTTTTGGCGCAGCGTATTTTGGGGTTTAAAAGCCACAGAGACGCGGTGTTTAGAAAAAATGCGTCTCAACTGTTCCGATACTCCTGACACATATGGGATCACTACAGGTTTTCGCCTGGGCAGCGGTTGTCCTTCTCTCCTGGATCGGCTGGAGCTTTCTTTAGGTGTCTTCCCAGCTTTGACAAAAGTCCAGCTGGGATAACCACATTTACTCAGGGCCTTCTTAATGTGCTGTTCTTCTGCCTCCCTGGCCGCTGTGTCAGTGGGGATGGTGTTCGCTCTGTGTTGTAGCATCCTGATGACACCCAGTTTGTGCTCCAGTGGATGATGAGAGTCAAACCTTAGATACTGATCCGTATGCGTAGGTTTACGGTACACGTCAGCTTTTAGATGTCCCCCATTACTGATGGAAATCTCACAGTCTAAGAAGGCTAACCTGCCACTTTTCATATCCTCCCTGGTGAATTTGATGTGTTGGTCCACCGAGTTAATGTGATCCGTGAAATGTAGTACGTCCTGAGATTTGATTTTCACCCAGGTGTCATCCACATATCTGAACCAATGGCTTGGTGGTGTTCCAGGGTAGGATAGCAACGCCCTCTTTTCCACTTCTTCCATGTACAAATTGGCCACGATGGGTGAAACTGGGGAGCCCATGGCACACCCATGTTTCTGCCTGTAGAACTGACCCTTGTATGTGAAGTAGGTGGAATGAAGACACAGTTCCAAAAGCAAACACACTTGGTCGATGCTGAGAGTGGTTCTGTTGCTGAGGTTGGTGTCATCCTGTAATCTCTTACGGACTACCTCCAACGCTTCCGTGACTGGGATGCAAGTGAAGAGAGATGTAACGTCGTACGAGACCATGGTTTCATCTGCCTCCATAATGACATCTCTCACCTTCTCAACAAAATCCAGGGTGTTCTGGATGTGGTGTTCAGAGCTGCCCACCAGCGGGTTGAGGATCGAAGCCAGAAACTTGGAGATGTTATAGGTGACCGAGTTGATCATGCAGATAATTCAGTTAAGAAAGAGTGACCTCCAGTGGACTTTGGGTGGTATTGTAAGCACCACCCAAAGTCAGAGAAACTATTTTCTTTTATCGTAACAAATAAATTCAAATACTTTAGGTGTAAATGTTTTCCTTTAATTGTACAACTAAAAGAAATCTCTTTTTTATTATAAATCTATTTTTAACGAATTTACTTTACATATGCCAAATGAAATTCCCGAAAAAGTAATCATCTTATGAAAGAACAACAAAACAGATCTAAGCATATAGCTTCAGTGCCGCAATTTCAATGAAAACTATACTAAATATAGTTGAATATTTTTTCTTTGTGGACATTAACGATATTGCACAAAACACCTTGAAAAATGCAAGATTAATGTGAGGTTAGTGTTTTGATATACACAACGCAGAAAATGTAAGATAAATGCTTAATTTATCTTCAATTTTGATTTTTTTGTTAAACAAAACAAACATACAACAAATAGATTAAATATAAAGAAAGGTATACAGTTAAGTCGAATAAAATATGATAAAACAAATGTCTTAATGCGGTAAAACGAATCTGAAGTCCAATTACTAACAATAAGTATACATTTAACTTTCAAATAACTACTAAAATATTTGAAAATTTCATACTAAATATATTTTTAAGAAAGAAAACAGAGAAGAAAAAGAAGAAAAACATGACATGATATTAAGGGGATTAGTATAACGTGAAATGTGTAAACAATGCAGTGCAATAAAGTGTCTTAGCGTGTACGCACTAAAAGCAGTTTGAAAGCACAACAAAATGGTTTTAAATTTAAAAATAATTGTACTATAAACACGAGCCTAGAGGTGAAGTCGTTTCTATTTTTGTTGTTTGCACCAAAAATACACCCAATCCCAAGAAAGAGCGTCCATTCTTGCGTGTTCCGGAAACTCCCACAGCTTACTCACTGATTTAGTTTTCCACAATATAATCAAAAAATTAAATCAACACATATAAAAACATTTTCTTTTGTAATCACGGGGCAACGAGTTATTAGTTAAATTAAACTGCTGAATGAAAATATTTATTTTGTAATGACCGTGATTATAAAGTTGTCGTGATGGCGCTGTTACGCAGCTGCGCAGACGGAAAGCCTTCCTTCAGCTTTCAGCCAGCTGTCTGCTCGGTGAAATAAACATGACGATGTTGTCAAGTATCGTGTTCCCAGTGCCACAGGACTAAAAGTTCAGCACTGACTGCAACAGGGGAAGCCGGATATTGTGTTTATTTAAATCTGTGACAAACTGTAAGTGACCATTTAATACAAGTCTAGCGTTTGATGGTTGTTAACGGTGGCTAGCATTAGCTAACCACTAGGCTAAGTGTTAGGTAACATTAGCCAGATAAGTAACTAATGTTATGGGAGTGAACTCCCGTTTGTTCCGTAAAGGTGTTGCTCGTTGATGATGATAAGCCATCTTTACTTGCTTTGACTAATTTAATTATTCCACTTAAAGTTAAACACGGTAGTAATTTTTGCTAAAGGGAAGTTAGCACTGCTTGGCGGCTGAGTGTAGGTTAGCCAAAATGTTTAGTAAACGTAGATGTTTTGGGGGGGACTAACTTTTTAAAAATTAGAAAGATACATTTGCTGTCTGTGTGTCCCAGTTGTTAAAGCTTAAAATTCGTGCGTAGCCGAAATGGCTGCCATCACATGCTGTCTTTGCTCTATTTGCGTAATATTTACTCTTTGTCCCGTAAAGTTGGGCTAACGTCCCTACTGCCTTCACAGGTTGCTGGACTGACACCATTTTAACAAGCTGAGAAGTGGACTCGTAGCTTGCGATTGCAATGCCTCTGCTGTTTTTGGAGAGGTTTCCTTGGCCCAGCCTGCAGACCTACACAGCACTGAGTGTGGCTTTGCTTGCTGGTAGCATCTTCAGTGCCTACACCACAGTAACTGACCCGGGATTTGGGGCCTTGGAAACGGATGAGGCACAGCCTCCCTCCGAGGTGGAGCGTGAACTTCTAAAGAATGATATTAGTAATACAGAACTGGCAACAACTGTCCTGTGGTATCTTGTCACAGACAGTCTCTTTGTGTGGGTGAGTGATTTTAGTGCATTGTGTGACGTGATGGTGATTATGAAGTTCATACAAAAACTAATGGTGACTTTATTATCTGCATACCTACAGGTGTTAGTGAACACATTCTGCTGCTCGTTGATGTTAATTGCTAAAATGATTCAGTACGTGGTGTTTGGCCCACTCAGAGTCAGTGAGAAGCAGGTAAGTCTGTGTTGTTACAGCTGTTTTTACTTCTTTCAAACAAGAAGCAAATGGTCACTCATCTCATTTCCTGTCTCCTTTTTTTTTGGTTCATCAGCACCTGAAAGATAAATTCTGGAACTTCATTTTCTACAAGTTCATCTTCATTTTTGGTGTACTGAACGTCCAGACAGTGGAGGAGGTGGTCATGTGGTGTCTGTGGTTCTCCGCACTCGTTTTTCTCCACCTAATGGTTCAGCTCTGCAAGGATCGCTTTGAATATGTAAGTATTTAAAAAAACAAAACAAACAACAACAAAATCCAATCATCACTTTAGACAAATACGACTAGACTCACGTTGCATTTATTGTCTGTGGTTATTTCTGTTTTATGCCATTTGACTCCTTGAGCCAAGCTGTTTCCAAAAGTTTGTTTGTTTTTTCAATCAAGCTTAACTAAACCTTCTGTAACCTGGTGGGGATTGATTTGGGGCACTTGAGAAGAGACTTAAACCAGTGTAAAAGAAAAGGGTACCCTGGATCGATAAAAATGCAACTTTCATCTTTACATGGGGTGCAGCACAATAATAGTATTGTCTTAATTGTGGTGTTCCTTTTTTCATATTTGTTGGAAGCCAGACTTGAGAACAGCTAGATTTATGAGAATCAAGGGTTGAAGAATTAAGCAAATGTACTTAATTACTGACTTTCTCAGTGGCTTATCTAATCACAGTTAGAGTAAATTACATTAGCTAACAACGTTGTAGTTGTGTAGATTTCATGGGTAAAAGAAATGAGAAATATGTTTAATGGATATAGGATTAAATATAGGATTTAAGATTTTTTTTCCCATTATGTATATGCAGCCTAAAAGCCTCTGAAATACATGTGTCATTTCAGTGGCTTATCGGAGAGTAGTGCATCACCCAGTGTAATCATGGGTGATGTACCTTACTTGCTCTTTACCAGATATCTGCAAAGCTCTTTGAACTCTTGCCTGTTACGAAAGGAATCACATGTTACTTAAGAAATATCAGATACTGTTAGAAACAGTATATCATAGGAAATGGTCAGTGTGGTGTTAGGCAAGCTCATGGATCATGAGCTTAACTGCAAAAGTGTACATTTACAGGAAATTTTTTTGTTTCTGTGCTTTGAAGGAACTCAGTTAAAAAAAGGGGGGGAAATCCTGCTTCTGGAAGGGTTTTTTGGTCTACCCTCATTTTGTTTTTTGTGTGGGTGTTTTTTTTTTTTTTTTTTTAGATTTTTCTATATTGGATATTAATTCTGCGCTTTAACATAGGTACCGGTGCCAGTCTATTATATGTATTACAGGGGTATGCTTTCTGTATTGTGTAATTCAGTATGTATGTAATACGCATGTATGTAATAAATAGAAATCTGCCACAGCAGATCTATGCCACAGCAAAGCTTGGCAAATCTAACTCTGTTCCTACTTAACCGTTTCTGAATATTAAACACTAAGCCAGATTTATCCACCTGAGCAATACTTCAGTACACTTTCTATAAATGCTTATTTAAAAAGTGTGCTTTCCCTCAGTAGACACAGTGTAACTGTACTCTTTTCAGCTTGGGATCTATTAATAGCTTTTTATACTCAGATGTTGACTGTGACTACTGATACAGTTTCAGTTACTATGCTAACATCTCTCTATCAGAGTGTATTCTGTATGGTGGGGAAAACAAAATATCACATTTAAATACCTTCTTATGAGTGCTGACATTTAAAACAAGGTTTAAGTTGTTTTAAATGTCAGTTAGACATTCAAAGTTAGACGTGATGTAATGCTGGCTGCCTTAGTATACTAGAAGGTTATTTCAACCTGCCATATTGTAAACATTTCATTTTGATGTGATTGTGTTCCTCTTGCTGTTTTTGTTTCCGTCTTTCAACTTTAACTGTAAATTTAGGTTGGAGGTAGTCCGTTGTTTGCCCAGCTGTTTCCCCTTTCTGTCTTCCTGTCACTGTGGTTTCTTGCTTTGGGGTGAAGATAAGAAATGCAGGTTGTAGTGCTGAAGGTTTAGCTTGGAAACCTTGTGGTCTTTGTGATACCGAGCAGCTGGTTTTTATATTTTTCACCTTAGTTGTAATCTATAATAATGTGCAAATTTGTTGTTATTTACACTTTGCTAGAAGTTTAGTTGTGCTAGTGCTTAGATATTTAGTGGTTGTGTGAGAGGCGTTTGTATTGATAGAAAAGGGTTGTGTAATCTTTAGAAGAGAGTACATGTAGGGTTTTCTCTCAGTATGTCACAGTAAAAATTGAGTGTGTTACTGAGCCTCTTAAAACTCTTGTCTGTAGCCAGTGGCGAAAAACATGAACTCTCTTTCAACAGCATGTTTCATGAGCATCTAAGTGAAATTTTCCACTGTTTGACAAATAATTGTTATACTTCCTTTGTCTACTGATGTCCACTAAATTAATTTATAGCTGGGTCTTTTTGGTAACAAAGTTTCACAAAAAAGTATCACGGTGGGATTTAAAGGCCATCCTGAGGAAATGATCTTTAACCTGCATAAACACTGAAAAGAAATCTTAGGACATGAGAAGAAAGAATTAAGAAGCACAGCATACTCATTCACCTTTGGTTTATTTTCCCCCCCCCACAGCTGTCTTTCTCCCCATCCACACCTATGAACAGCCATGTGCGAGTGCTCTGTCTGCTGGTCTCCCTGCTTCTGGACTGTTGTGGCCTGGCTGTGGTCTGCGGCCTCCTGGGAGCTTCTCATGGCATGCACACGCTCTCCTTCATGGCAGCAGAGGTGAGAACTTGGAGCCAAGCGGTGGGAAAGTTTTGGCTACACTTTGCACATATGATTATGGATTTTTTTTTTTTTTTTTTTTTTTTTTTTTTTTTAAATGTCGTCTAAGCTTTTGTTTAGGTGCAGGTATTTATTTATACACGTTTGCTAACTGCACTTCTCAGCACGCATTTGCTTTCTTTTCTTGTTCAACCCAGGATTGTTTGAGAATAATTAGAGCAGTTATCAAAAGTAAAAAATACCTTAATTTTCATGTAATTACTTAGTAAAATAGGTGCTCATGCTTCATAGACGATATCCCTCCAGAGGACAAAATTGTTTTCACATTTTTCAGTATCAATGCAGTTCTTTGATGAACTTAAAAACCAGTTAAAATGTGACTCTGATCCACCACCACACAATTATAAGAGTACTTTTTCATGTGTGCGTTCCTTCTTGCTGGTGTTGTGCATTCTGGCTCATGTTTATGTTTCCTGAAGAAGCGGAAGCATAATCAGTGTTTTCAGTTTTCAGTTGCACTCTTGTGAATGGGGGGAAAAAAAATTCTTATTTGCTGTAAAAGCTGTCAACAAAGTTGAATAAATAAGAGTTTGTCTTTGAGTAAACAAAACCACCAAGTTTAGAGTTTAGTGTAAATGAGAGTTTAAACTAGCTCTTTTAGACTGTGATTTTATGGCCATGACTGTAATGTCTGTATAGAAAACAGTTGCATCATTTTCACATTTACTTTTTTCCTCAGTGTCTGCTGGTGACTGTGCGCACTGGACATGTCATCATGCGGTAAGTCTCTGTGCAGCCTCATAGACACACTGCAGCATGGATGACAGCCTGTGCAAATTTGGAATCGGGGATAATCTTAGCACATAACACTGTTTGTTTTCCTCTGGTTCCATTAGCTCTAGTATGAAAGGCTTCTTTGTCCTTGAGAGGGTTCCTAATATTGAACTACCACCAACTCTGATGGGCCAAGGTCCTGGATCAGTACTGGATACAGTACTGACTCCCTTGGCTGGTAACAGCTGTCTGTTGCAGTACAGTTGTTTAGTACATGGAAAAATAATGTTTATGGTGACTTCCCTTTAAAGATGTTTCTTTATACCTTTGCAAGTTTTGTTTTTGAGCTTTTGATTACTTTCACTCACTTAACTAAATACATCTTATGATGAAATCAGAACCGTATCATAGCTCTTCTTTCTTTGTTACTCAAAACAGTTCTGTCTCAACCCTTGAATTTCAGTCTTTTTGGTATTATTGTACCATATACAGTATTGTTGCACATTTTATTTATTGCAGTATTTTGTCTCCACCGACCTTCTAAAAGTCACCAGCATTTCATGAACTGAAAGAGCGGTGTCTTACCTTTCCAGATACTCAATTCATCTCTGGGATTTGAACCATCCAGGGACTTGGGAGAGTAAGGGGACATATGTCTACTACACAGACTTCATAATGGAGCTGGCCATGCTGTTTCTTGACCTAATGCACCATATCCATATGCTGGTAAGATGCAGTATGACTGAGTGTATGGCTGTCATGTTCTGAACAGTTCCTGTCCCAGTGTGACTTTCTGATCCACTAATCTTTCACCTTTGTGTGCACATTTCACTTATTAGCTTTTCGGGAATATCTGGCTGTCCATGGCAAGCTTGGTTATCTTCATGCAGCTGCGATATCTTTTCCATGAGGTGCAGCGCCGTGTCCGCCGACATAAGAACTATCTGCGTGTCATTAATAACATGGAGACAAGGTTGTCTTGCCTCCTTATACTTCATTCGTGTGTGTTCTTTTTTTTTCAGTCTTTTGCTAATCATTACTTGTTTACTTAATAGTTGCATGTCCTATGAACTCTGTGCAGATTTGCTGTTGCTACTGCAGAGGAGCTGGCAGCCAATGATGATGATTGTGCCATTTGCTGGGATGCCATGCTTACAGCACGCAAACTGCCCTGCGGTCATCTCTTCCACAAGTAAATGATTTTACTTTTACTGCTTATAGTTGAGATTATTTTCCTCTGCTTTGAGGTGCCATACCCTAGAAATAGTACTTGTGAGTATGTGGCCTATACTGACACAGTTGAGTTGAAATTCCACTTGAGAGATTTCAGGCTCAAGTTGCTTTACTTTCTAATGTCTGGAAATTTATTAGGGATACTGTTATGGTTTTGGATTAAAAAAACAACAAACTATGCTTTGGCTCAGGCAAACATCGACAGAATATACTATACTTACAGAAAGGGGCATTTTTGGAGGTGTCATTTTATCAAACATGAAGTTATGCAATGCTGTTAGTTGTCCAGCACATGAAGTAAAATTGAATTTGACATCCTTGTCCTGGGAAAACGTTTGTGTTATGTACCTAAATAACAATGGCTAAAAGAGAGCCAAAGAGAATAGCGGCATCCTGGATTTACCAGGATTTAAAGGCTGAAGCTTCCGTTAGGGTAGTTCCCCAAATCCTTAAAGGATTTACATAGTGAAGTGTAAACTAGACTGCACAGCAGTTCTTAGCTTTTGTAATACAGTTTGTTTGTTTGAATGTTTATTGCTGTGAGCTCTCTGATATACATTCAGAGCTTCAGTGAGATACCCTGCATAGATCCTAGATGTAGAAAATTTGTCCTGACCCCTAAGATACATGTCAAGTTTTCAGACTGGCGACTTACTTAGGGTATGTATATGTGTTTCTCCAGCTCTTGTTTGCGCTCGTGGCTTGAGCAGGACACGTCGTGTCCCACATGTCGGAAATCCCTGAATATTAGTGGGGATGGGGGCCAAGCAAGAAGCCCGCAGCAGGGTGGGGGTTTGGAGGACAACATTGGCCCAGTTGGAGCTCCCCCAGATGCCAGACCACATATCAACCAACACAATCACTTCTTCCACTTTGATGGTAAGGGTGCTGGACACGTGACCTAAAACTGATGGGCTCTGTGTCACAGCTAAGTTTAAAAATCCATGCATTTGTCTTACAGGATCTCGTATCGCCAGCTGGCTGCCCAGTTTCTCAGTAGAAGTAATGCATACTACTAACATCTTGGGCATTGCTCAAGCAAATAACTCCCAGCTTATGGCTATGGTGAGTTCGAGTTTACCGTCTAATGAAATTTGTTGTCTTTAAGCAAAAGGATATACAGACTGCAAGTTGAGGGAAATATTTAAACTTGTAAGATCTTTTTAGACAGTTGATGACCTTAAAACTTTTGTTATTTTCTGCTAAAAGGTCCAGGGGATGAGGGCAAAGTAACAAAAAGTTTCCGGGTTGAAAAAAGGAGACTGGAAGGCAGCATTTTTAAATTAAAGGGTTTCACTAATATTTCTATTAGTAATTAAACTAACAGAGGGAGAGATGCTGAAATAATCTTTTAAAGAAGGAAAGCAACAAAACCCAGGAGTTGATCACCAAACTGAGAAGTTAAAAAAGGCACGAGAGCTCACCTTTCTCTCACCTCACTGTACTCTTAATGCTGATTAGAGTCAGCTGTACAAAAAGGGTGGCACCTAAGGCAGGAGAGATGCCAGGACACACCCACACGAGGTCCTGCTAGGGCTATAACAACTTTATTTACATAAAATCACTGCTGCCTTCTTATTATTGCAGCCTTCACCCCATGTCTTAGTCAGTGTCTATGGCTTTAAATATTGCTTAGGCATAAAAACGACTAAATATAATGTAACTTATACCAGTTTTCTCCATCTCACTCTCCTTTTTATGTACTTGTGCTCATCAGGCTCATCAGATTCAAGAGATGTTTCCTCAGGTGCCCTCCTACCTGGTACTGCAAGACTTACAGTTGACCCGCTCTGTGGAAGTTACTACTGACAACATCCTGGAGGGACGTATCCAGGTGCCTTTCCCTACGCAGGTCAGTCAACCTGGGGTTAAATGTTAAGTGCAGTTTTTATTTTTCATTAGATTTCTGCCTTGCTCTTAGTTTTCCTTGTTAGTTTGTTTTGTGTGTTTCTTAAAATTCATACCTCAAAATTATGTTTGTCGTCCTCTCGAAGGCCATAGAGCGAGCCCCTTTACAGGTTAATCCTGCACCAGATGAGCAGCCTGGGTCCAGTGGAGCAGCTGAGCAGGGTGAATCTGACAACTTGGAGGTTAGAGGAGGCCGCTTCTCTAAGTCTGCAGAGGAGAGGCAGAAGATGTTAAAGCAGAGGAAAGAAGAGATGCTTCAGCAAGCACGCAGGTTGTTCCTCTACAAATTGGAGTTTTCCACATTTTATATTCAAAATGTTTTTGTGAATGTGGTTGACTATATTTAGTCTTTAACTCAAGTTCTTATAATTTAATTAACTGTGTGCGAGTTCCAGGTTAGGCAGTCAAACTGTTCATCTTTACACCTGTATGTAACACATTCAAGCTGTGTCACACACAGTTGAATACACATAGATGCACATGTTTAAACAGACTGCTCATGTTTCTTCCCTCACATGCAAAACACTTGTTTTACATTTTGATCAGTTTTCTCCACTATTTATTAGAACAGCCTCTCAATCTCGCTTCTGGATGGGTATAAAGAATCTCTTCTGCAGTATCAAGTGTATAACCGATTATTTCAGAGCTTATCTATACTGCTGTCTATGTCATTTTACTTCTGTGCCTGTTTAATACAGGGTTTTGAGATGAGTTTATGTCACTCTTTTAACCAAGACGGAATAAATTAGATGTTAAAATGTCACTTTCTAAGTCTAAATTTAGGAAAATTTAAGTTTCCCTTCCTACAGCTTGGCTGCTTTGCCGTTGTGGTGACAGTCAGTTCAATCAACTGCTTCCCCAGACAGGCTCTTAAACCACTGTTTTGCGCTGCAGCTGTCGATTGTTTGCTGGCCGTCTAATCACAGGTGTATTTTTATGGTGTCTTTAGTCTCCTCTGTTGTTTTAGTTGACTTAGTGTAGCAGGCGTGGTGTGAGCTCTTATGGAAATGGAGCTTTAGCTCACTGTTGCACACTGTCATCCTACAAAGCAGAACAAGGGCTACAATTGCAAGTTGCAGTCAAAGTCAAGTTGTGGGGCAACAAAATCACTGAAAACACTATATCCAGATAAACAGAACTGACTTTCTGGCACTGGAAATGTAGTATTGACTTGTTTCTGTGTTTTAAAAAAACAAACAAACAAAAAATATCCTTACATGGTTTCTGCATCCCTGTAGGAAGTATCTGAACAAAAATTCGGAGGATCAGGATGAAGATTTGCCTGGACTGGAGGAGGATGTCCCAGAATTGGACTCAACTGTGCTGAGACGCAGAACCATGGCAGCAGCTGCAGAGAGACGTCTACAAAACCTACAGGACCCTGCGCCCTGATTCTGGCTTCAGCAGAAGGGTGTAGTACATTGTTACCCTAAGAGGCACTGACAGAGCTATTTCAACTTTTCCCCCCATTTGGTGTAGTCAATGGTCATCACCTAAAAAACATAAAACAAAACACAAAAAAAAAAAAAAAACCCATTGCAGACATGGCCTTGGAGCTGTTTTGAGGCTGCCTAAAAAGGTGAGACTATTGTAAATAGCCTCTGTATCACGGATTCCAGCCTAGTATTTGGAATATTATATATATATTGGTGCAAGTCATGAAATGCAAGGTTGCATTGCCCTCTATACACGTGCCACACAATGCAACCACCAGCTTCAATAGACAGCCAGCAGCTGTCATGATTCAGACTGGCTGTCAAAAAACGAGCATGCTTTGCATTCAGAAGACTATTACAAGAAGATGTTTATGAGAAGGGTTTGAAGGTGTTTTTGGTAGATAAAGCTGTTATATGAGTCTTGGTTTTCCTTTTATCACATTATGCCCATGGCAGAAAATTCTGTATTCTGGATGGAGGAACTCACCTGATGTGTCTGTGTGTTATTTTATGAGTTTCAACTGTGAATTAAGTGTAGGCAAAATAACACATTCTTATTTCTTACCTAGGCGTAAGAGAATGTCACTTTAGTATTGTTCAGCCTTTCTGTCAAATATGAATGTTTCTATCAGAAAAAAATGCTGCAAACAAGGTTGTTTGTTTTTTTTTTGTTTTTTTTTTTTTTCTTTCTTCTTTTTCACCCGCATGGGTTGTTTTCTATTTAGTGTGTAATATCACCTGTTGCAAACCATTTGCATTTTGTTATTTAACAAGATGGGGAAATGGGCCTGTAAATCTTTTTTCCAAAACCGGTCCCTTTGCGATGCATATGCAGAAAATAGGGATGTATTACATTCTGTTCAGTGAGTGTTACATGTGGTGTCTTTGCTAAAGGAACCTCTGCGCGGTAAAACTATTTCTTATTCTGTTGATTAATGGGTGTGTCGTCATCTTTATCTGTTGAGATGGGCAGAAATTGTCAAGTCTGCAACAGATGGACTTCCTGCGGTGCATTTTAACTTGCTTGTTTTGCCACCAATTCTAGAGGCTTCGTCATTTTTATCTATGAACCCTTTCTTCTTTTGCTATAAATGGTGGTGCCTCTTGCATATGTAGCAAAACAAGTGAAATTCTTAGCAAATAACTGACTTTCACCTTGTTTAAATATTCTGCAACCCAAATGACTGAGAATCTTCATGAATAAACTTTTCGGGTTTTTTATTTGAGTGGACTTTGTCTGCTTACATTGAATACTAGTTAAGAAATTACACCAGCGGGGGAACATAATCACCTGCTGGTTTAAAAAATTCGAAAATGTACAACTGTGCAAACTGAATGTGGCCCTCGAAGCTTTTTGGGTATTGGTATATTTCGCTGAAGCTGGTTGATGCATATCGACAGATATAATGATGAAGTGTGTTTGAATTCTATCATTACAGTGCAAAAAGGCAGTTTGGGGTGAGATATGCATGAATCTATAAAAGTGATTATGTTTTCTTCAACTTTATCCCAAAGAACAGCCCACAAACTTCCACTAAAGTTGAAGTGTTGTTATCTTTGTGTGCTCATTTTATTGCTCAGACTTTTAGCATAGGATTTTAGTTTAAAGATTTTAATTAGTCAAAATGTAAAAAAACTAAAACTGGACAGTTTGGTTTTCATTTTTTCATTCAGTTACTTAGCAACTTTTAAAATCCATGATATATTTTCCTATGCATGGATTACCTTTCATAATCATTAACTATGGAATCAGAATTTAAATACTTTTTTTTGGACTGAGCTTTCTGGTATTTTTGTGCCTAAATCAAGATGGTTCAGTTATGGATAATTTCTGTAAATCTAGTTTTTGTAAAATATGTTAATATAAAAGACTCAATAAACAGAGCTTCTACAGCTTTTTAACAAATGATGGTTTGTATCCTTTGTTTACTGGTTTTTCTTTTTCTTCTGTTTATTGAGACAACAGTGATTTCTGGCTTTACTTTGCAGATGTAAACCTCCAGTCCTAATAGTGCAGCCTAATCTTTCAATTCCCAAGTTCAACAAATGAGGTTGAGATTGTTAAGTTTTCTTTAGTTGAGGTTATGCTCTCATTTCATGATTTCTGATTGGACCTGGATTGCTGTTGATTAAAAAGACAAGGTTTATATTTACATCTGCCTAGAATTGTGAATTATTTTTAAGAATTTTGTTTAGAATTTTGTATTTACAATATTGTTCTGTACACAACTGAGAGCAGCAAAAGGAAACAAGTGCAACTGTGTGTGTGTGTGTGTGTGTGTGTGTGTGTGTGTGTGTGTGTTTTAAGTATATTTGTGATCAGAAGTGGGTTTTTTTTTGACTACTTAAAGAAATATTTTAATTTCTTTGGGATTTTCTTTAAACCACACAAGGTCAGAAGAGGTACAGACTCAAGTATACACACAGGAAGTTCAAGTTATCCAGTGAAGCTCTAAGAAGAATTGTAGAGTTACACAAGCTGGGGAGAAATCTTGGCACCATTTTATCATTTCAAGCAGTTATACAAGTTTGGAAGAAGACCCAAACTGTCACCCTCAGATGAAAGGAAATGTAGGATGTTCAGGGACAACCCTACCATATTTGAACCACAAAGGCTCAAATCTGCCATGAACCCTAAACTGCTGGAACACCAACATCACTGTACATAGTGAAGCAACTCTTACATCGTCATGAACTGAAAGGGTGGCCATCAAGGAAAAAAAAGCCTTTACTGCAAAATCAACATCTTCAAGCTCAACTGAAACTTGTAGCTTCCCACATGGACAAGCCAAAATATCTTCCTGGAGAAAAATTTTCTAGTCAGATGACAAAGATTTAGCTATTTGGCCACAATAACAAGAGGTATGCTTGGAGGAGTAAAGGTGAAGTTGTCACACTTAAGAATGCTGCAGGAACACAAGCTATCACCACCATGCAACTGTCAAGCATAGTGGTGATAGCATCATAGTTTGGGGCTGTTTTGCTGTCAGTGGAAGTGGTACAGTGGTTGTACAAAGTAGATGGAATAATAAGGACTACCTCCAGAATGATCAGCTTCACCTCAAATCAACAGCAAGACGGTTGAAACTTGGACACAATTGGATGTTCCAGCAGGACAATGATGCCAAGCACACATCAAAACTGGTTTTTGAACAGATAAAGCAGGTTAACATCAACTTTCTGGAATGGCCTTCCCAAAGCACTGATCTCAACCCTACTGAAAATTTGTGGACCAAACTTAAAAGCCAGGCAGGTCTGTGCCAGGAAATCAGCCAATTTAAATAAACTTTACCAGTTCTGCCTGAAAGAGTGGTCCGATATCCATAATGATTACATGTTAACTTCTGATCACAACTGTAGCTTACTGGATAATATTTATGTATAATTATGAGTAACAGTGCTTCAGTTGTATTAACAAACACATAATGCAGTTATAGGGAAGAGTTAAAAATACTTATGCCATCAAGAGCGTGTTTCATCCACTTTTGTTCAGCTAACATTATTGTTCTTAGAGTGCAGAGACAGAGATGCAGTCACATAGATCTGAGCTACAGCCTATAAACATGTATTGCCAGTGGGCATTCATTATAATACTGTGCTCCTTTTGACAGAAAACAACCGTATTTCTGTACAAACCTCTCATGAGAGTATACAAGCCCTTCATAAATCATGGGTGCATCATTGACTGTAGAAAATATTCTACAGTCATTGGGGTGTATTCTGGAAAACTATTGGCATCTGGATTTCTTTTAATCAATTGACGTCAGTGGGTTGCGCCAATTACCTCTGCATCTTTGCCACGTCATACACAAGGGCTAGTGCCAAGCGGAAACGAATGCCGAAGGCAGCCACAGTGTTCAATGATGTAGCTCAGCCTCATTCAAAACTATAGTAGAGAAGCCCGGCTGTCATTGCAGGTCACTTCACTGTGGGGATTCCGAGGGACCATCTCTAGCTGTGTTGGCTTTTACTTGGTAAGTAGCTACCAGGTGGCTAACTGCTTAGCTAACGCTAAATTTATCATTTGGTATGAAATGTGAGGATACACTTCCGACGCCAACTGGGCTATTTAAGTTTGCTTACATGAAGGTAGCCTCGTGTAGACGTTTGACAGTATAGGGGAAACACGGTTTACATACGCCTGTATTTTGCCGGGTTAGTTGGCAAAGGTTTCAATAACCCAAGTTTCGTTTGGCTAGCTAACGTAACATTAGTTAGCTAAGCATTGTGGTCGCTGTACTGTAATTTGTCTTAGTTAACGTGGGCAGCTTGCCCTTATTTCTTTGCCACACTCAACCGGGAAACAATTACGCTTGTAAAAGTGTAATGTTTTATGGTGCTGCCATGGAAACAAGATTTAGGACGCCTGTGGTAGAAGTAGGAAACTCTGTCGCAGAAAGTGACTCCCATCAGCAACAGCGACAGTGTTACCTTCTTCCCTTGCTCTGTAAAGCCCTCTCAAATTACATATCCTGGTCAGGCCCTGGGTCCTGTTCTGTAGAACAGATCATGAATGAACACTGAGGAAACGTAGCATAATCTGTATGCGGGTGTGTCAGCTGGTTTGTCAACCTCTGAAAGCATACCTGTGAACCCTGAGGAAACGTTTTACCAAGTGAAACTGTCAGGTCAAAGTTCTGTATGACCAGAGCACACGCTCTTTCAGTCCAGGCTGATTTTTATGACTTGTATCAGTTCATTAGCCAAATAAGTTGGGTGCTGCTTTGCCCACGTACTTTTTTGGGTGTGTGTCCCTGAACTCATCTGTGGTACGTGTTTTCCATTCAGAGATTTTGGAATGCTGCTGGACGAGACTCCACTTTTTGAGCCCTCTCTGCTTCGGGAGCTAGACTGGAGCAGCAACACTGCCTCATTC
This sequence comes from Oreochromis niloticus, assembly GCF_001858045.2. Taxonomy (NCBI): domain Eukaryota; kingdom Metazoa; phylum Chordata; class Actinopteri; order Cichliformes; family Cichlidae; genus Oreochromis; species Oreochromis niloticus. Next base: position 27,569,007 of record NC_031965.2, on the reverse strand, counting down.
TCTCCCCCAATCTCACCATGCAGTCCAGGGGAAGGCCTGGTGCTGAGGCCACTCTGTATGGCAGATTTCAACAGAGGTGAGTCTGTACAGCATAAACCTCACCAGTATGTTATTTTTTTGTTGGTGTACAATATGAAACATCTCAGAATTTCCCAGGAGATGGATTAAAATACAATAATTTTCACTAACTCTTTATTCTTTTTCATTCCAGGATTTTTCAAGGTTTTATCTCAGCTCACCAAGACAGGCGATGTCACACCAGAGCAGTTCGCCAGTAAGTCGTACTTACCGTCTTATAAATATTATAAAAGTGAGATAATTTAGTTTGGAACATAAACTGTTAACTGAGTGTCATTTTGAATGACTAATTTTCAATTTAACACAACTATTGTTGCATCTTAGACAGCAGATCATATATGTGTGTATGTGTGTGTGTGTATGTGTGTGTGTGTATATGTGTGTGTGTGTATATATGTATGTGTGTGTATGTATGTATGTATGTGTATATATATGTGTGTGTGTGTGTGTGTGTGTGTGTATATATATGTGTGTGTGTGTGTGTGTGTGTGTGTATGTATGTATGTATGTATGTGTATATATATGTATGTATGTATGTGTATGTGTATATGTATGTATGTATGTATGTATATATATGTATGTATGTATATACACACACACATTTTGTTTATTTTTTGACAGAGAATTTTGAGCACATGAAGAAGACTGGAGATTACTATGTCATCGTGGTGGAGGATACAAATCTGAGTCAGATCGTGGCCACGGCAACACTGATCACTGAACACAAATTCATCCACTGCTGTGCCAAAGTACAGTATACCCCCTACCCACAGTTTGTGTATATTCAAGTATACACCTGTTTGTTTGGTTTTTTTTCTCCCTGTGTTTTCCTTATCACCAGTTACATAAAAAAGTTACTGATTAATGTAGTGGTAATTACAAGACTAATATTTAATTATTAACCCAGTATATGACCATAAACTGGGTTAATAATTATTTAATTTATCAAATGAAAATGCAATCTTATTTCCTTAACTAGGAAAGCTCAGCTAACATTATAGAGATTACATACATGTTTATTAATCTTGACAATGAGTAAATTAAAATCGTATTTATTTATAGAGAGGCCGGGTGGAGGAAGTCGTCGTCAGCGATGTGTGCCGAGGGAAGCAGCTGGGCAAACTGTGAGTCAAGACACTGCTTTGGCTTTTCTTTAATATCTTAGTTATTGTCCAACATATCAAAAGACAGTTCTATATTTTGAATAGTTTATGTCTTGTGATTTCTACTTTTAATACTTTTCACCGCTCTTCTTTATCCCAACAGATTAGTCTCAACTCTTACTCTTCTCAGCAAAAAACTGAATTGCTATAAAATCACTCTTGAATGTGCACCCAAAAACGTGGCTTTTTACCAGAAGTTTGGCTACTCTGCGTCAGACGAGACCTACATGCAGTGTCGATTTTTTGACTGAGAACGGAAGGTTTAAAAAAAAAAAAAATCTGTTTTGGGAAAAACGGACTGTATCTTTGCACGCCCAGTGATAATCAGAACTTGCAGAATGTCTTAAGAACTGGAGCTTCCCGTGGATGAGGTTGCTGTTGTGTCACAGCTGAGTCATCCAAGAACACTCATCATGATTTCAGCACACTCGAGTAAACATTTACGAATGTTCAGGCTCAGTGCAACACAGTCCCTTGTCCTTTTGGTAACCGTGGCTACCTCACCAGGGTGGACCTGACATCTCATCATCTGGAAAAGAAAAAAATATATACTATTTTCGTTCTTTAAATTGCTGAAAGTTTTTCTTTTCCATTTACCAGTGAAAGAACCGTTTATATATGTGACTTCCATGCAACTGTAGGTAATTACAGCTATGTGGGAGATCAGGATGATACCAAATAAAGTTATATTACTTATTATGTAACTAAAACAATCAACAGGTAACAGACAACTCTACAAGGTCACTTCAAAACCAAATATGCTTTAAGAATTGTAGATTGTGATTGAACTGACAGACGGCTGCCAGAAAAGCTTTTTTTCTTTACTTAAACATATTTAGTTTTACTTTTTTTTTTTTCATATAGATTATGTGTAGCTGGATAACTAATCAAATTTTAATTACAAGAACTCTGATGAAGACTGTTATAAAGTTTCACATTAAGTGAGGAAAAAATATTTTGAGGTACTGGTAAGTTGTTAACATGCTGTTAAGTTTTGACTTAAGTTGCCAAATGGGATTAGCGTTTAAAGGTTTTTGTAATGGGAAATGGGTCAAAATGATTTTTGTAAATTAACTCTTATTTAAGCTTTTCTAGTTAAGTTTTATAATTATTCTTTTATCCTGGAGAGAGGGGGAACATATTTAATGTAATTTATTTCAAAATGAGTAGTCAAATAAAATCATCTTTGGTCTAAGGTGTTTTTTTTTTTTTATTCTTGTATTTATTTCTACAAAAAAGCAGATCCATGTTTTAACTAAAGACTTGATTTGAGATATTTGGAGTTGTTTTTTTGGAGGTCAGGATGGTGGTGGAATTCAAAAAGGTTGGTATGCTGCGGTTGAGGTGGTGTCCGATTCCCCAGTTACATATCGAAGTGTCTTTGGGCAAGATGCTGAAATTGGTTGTGTTAATTTTCTGAGTGTGTTAGTCCAGTGATGGCAACCTGTCCAAAGGTGCATTTCTCACCCAGTCAGCTGGGATAAATGAAATCAGTTTATATCCTCAGTTAAAACTGATTTTGTATCATGAAGAAATGGCCCATACATTAATCTCAAGTGAGAAGAGTATCAGGTCTAGTCTATCAGAGGAAATGATACTAAAATGGGGATTTAGCTTCCATCATGCTCTTAATGCAATATTGTTTCAACTTTAGTGATGTTTAATTATCAAGCATCACTATAGAGTGACCTAAAGTAACTGTTGTTGCAGAATCTTGAATATGGTTTTGTAAATGTAAAATATGACTTATTATTGGCAATCTAATAAAAGCAGTGAAGGACTGCAGAAATGAGGACACAGCTGAACAGGACTCAGGACTTTATTAAGCAGTGAGTTTTCTATTCCTTACTACCCCACATTAAGTCTGATATTAGTCCATAACCCTATTACTCCCGAAATAAAGGCGTAGCTATTCCTCTTCTCATGTCCTCCACTGGGCGATATCTTGGCTACTTTCCCTTTTGCCAACTTTCCCCACCTGGTCGTCTACACAAATTCAAGTATCGAAAGTGCATTATTGCAATACTGTCCCGCTGCAAATGCAAAATGCTTTAAATACTATAAAACTGCAAAAAAGAAAAAAAGTCCCCCATCAGTGCATACAGCTCAAGAGAAAAGAAAGAAAGAAAGAAAGAAATGAGTTATCAAATTGTTCCCAGTCCCTATTAGTACTCCATGTCTCAGACATGAGTAGTTCCCGTCCTGCCCCGATCCCTTCCCCTTAGAAAAAGTTCAAATATTTACATTTTTAATCCCATTAAAAATGGAAAAAAAAAAAGAAGAATTGAGTGCACTCTGCCACACAGCAAACATTATCAGCAAAGCTCATCCATTCTGTGCAGCTGCGACCTGCATCCCTCCAAAATCTTCATCTTCCTCCAGGCTGCGTTTGCGGCTTCCTATTACAGAAAAGAAAATGAACGATTACAAAACAGCAACTTAAAGTCCGTCACCCATAATCCCCAAACATGAACACTCTCACACTGTCAATAGTAATAAGGACCAAAAGAAAATATGAATGCTATGAGTCATGAATTGGTCACAATGGAGCTAGCTTTTTTTCTAATGAAAGCCTTCTTTAAAGTCAAACATAACAAGCAGCGTTTTACAAATGAGTAACCCACCATTACCACATTACCAGCTAATGGTCCTGAGAAAGTCTGATAATGGATGCCAAAATGGCACAATGGACCCATCGACACTGCTTGAATGCTTGAATTCATTTTAACATGACACATTTTTTATTATTTCTGCTGTGCTAAAGCTGTAACCAAATGCTTTACCTGCATTGGTTCAGTAATAAGAAATAATGGGACGTGTGTCTCTTTCCAGAACTGGGTACGTTAAATACAAACCTGGCATCCCAGCTTGTAGCGAGAACGGCCTGTCCAACTGCACCGACATCCTTTTAATGGTCAGTTTGGCAAGGTAGATTGCTTCATATTCCTTTAAAAGCAAATCAAATTTACAGCTGTAAGAATCACAGGAATGACAACAGCTTTTGGCTGACTTCTTACACGCTCAGTTAATTACTTAATGAAGCTCAAAGACTTTATAGTAGCAGTATTTGTAAGCCCATGCCACAATTTCTGTTTTGAGTTAATGAAGTAAAAAAATAACTGTGTGATAAAACATTTACTTTAGTTTGAAAACAACACAAGTACACATGCCAAGTAAGTTAGCAAGCCACTTGTACTAAGTGTGGCCAGCCAAGGCAGACTAAAGAGAGATGATATATGGTGGTAAAGATGGGAAAATAATTTCTGCAGCCTCGAATGAGAAAACACAATAAAGCAAAATCAGCAAAATGAACCAGTATAACAACACAGGCTGTAGTGATTTTGTATTTTTTCTGTGTATGCAACTTTTTATCCAATACCATCATATAAATGTTGCCTTTCTTTCAAAGGAAAATGACGGGCGCACAGTGAATCTGCTGTAGTAGCAATATTATTAATACAGACCAATTACAGTCATGTACAGACAGTATGATTATTAGGTATTAGGCTACACTAAAAGGTGAAAATATGAGCTTACCTGTAGCTGATGCACAAAGCCCACATTGGGATTGATGCAAAACCTCCTCTCCTGAACATGGCTGAATGCTTCCCTACAGAGTGAAAAAGGAAGAACTTGAAACCTCTGCAAGCAACAGTAACTGCAGCAGCAACTGCTTTCTGTGCTTCTATCCAGTATATTTATATATTATAACAATTAGGCTGCACTCCACTTACTTCTGTGTAATAATGTCAGCTTAGTTTTACAATGTGCTGAAATTGTAAGCAATACACTGTTGTGAGGAAAAAACACTCACCTGTATTTCATACCGAATGTTTCCATAAGATATGCAATCACTAAGGCAGCACTGAAAGAATAAAAGTAAACTTGGTTACTTAAGTGGTACAAAAGGTGCATCATTTCATGTAATATATTTCCTTTAAGCATCGTTAGAGTTAGACAAATGCAATAATGGACTTATCAAATAGTGGCAGAGCTGGAGCCCACACCAGCTAACTTTGGGCAAGATCCAGGGTAAGTCATGGTGAGGTTGCCCATTAATAATAGGACTTGCACGGACAGACTCAGGAAGAGCATTATTTAACCTTTAAAGGCATTATGTCATGATGTCAAGGCAACAAAGATGTATAGTACAGTGAAATGTCTTGAGTCACCCTTCTTTATATTTTGATAGAATAATGGAAAATGGGTGCAGCAGTTTATTAAAACGTCAAACATGCATGGAAATACAATATACCGGGCAAAAACTGTGCATTTGTAACAAGCCTGAAATTAAATATTTGGTATGACCACCTTTATTCTTCCACACAGCTTGAACTCTTCGTACGCTTTCTCGTAATATCTTCAAGTAGTCTTGAAGAAAAAAAAAAAAAAAGGAAGGATGTGCCAAAGCTCTTCGTTGGATGTTAACTGCCTTTTGTTGGGTTCCATCAAGATGATCTTACACTGCCTCAATAAAATTGAGCTCCCGGCTTTGGGGAAGGCTGATCCATGACTGATATTGTTCCACTGTGTTATTTTCTTTTTTTTCTGTCCAGGTATATTTTTTACTGCACCGACAACATGTTTGGAATCATTGACATACTAAAAAAAATGAAGACGCTACAAATCAGATGCTTTCCAGATGGTATTGCATGACAGCAAATGTCAGCTGTGGGTAACACCACATACTGGATTTGACAGTTTTACACAATATTCCTTCCTTCCTGTCACAATACGAAAGGGAGTTTGTGTCTCTGGCTGGAATTGAACTGCTGACCTTTTGTGTAACCCAGTACACTATACAACCACTCCTAGATGGTACTGCATGACAGATCAAAATCTGACAGTATTTTTCTGTGTTCATAATCCCACCAGGGTCCTCGAGACCACTGGCTGAAATACAACCCCAAACCATTACAGAGCCTTCACTGTGTTTCAGAAATGGCTGTAGACACTCACTTTTGCATTGCTCATCTGACCAGCTCCAGAATTCGAACCAAAAATATCAAAATTGGACCTGCTGACACTGATTTTCAGTCCAGTTCTTGTGTCATTTTTCTCTCTTAAAAATGGCCTTACACAAACAAACAAACAAAAAATTCCTCTGAAATTGATCAGGTTGATGGGCTGGACTAAAAAGGAGTGAAGAAAAGCAGCCAATTGCCAAAGAGGAAGTTTGAGAGACTATGAGAACTATTTCTCAAATCAAACAAAAAAAGAAGTCAAGATCAGTGGAAGCAAAATATAATGAAATGAAGGGTTGCTCAAGACTTTTCACACAACTTTATCTTACATGCAATTTGCTCTGCAAACTGAAAAAAATATCATATGAGGTGAAATTACACCATACAGAACAAATGTAGTCTCACCTTCTTGATATCCCTGCATTACCATGAACCAGTACCTTTCCTGAAAGAGCAAGGAAACAGTTGTTAATAAAATGCCTTACACTCTAGGCAATACAAACGGGATTGGCATGCACCTTTACCTTCTGTTGCTAAGCAGCCATCAATGAATTCTTTAGTCTGTAAAAAGGAAAATTAAATTTTATTGCAAACGCCACACCTTTCAGCGAAAGAGAGCTTTCCCAGAAAACACGCCCCACCTCTTTACTCACCATAGGGAAAAAGCGGATTATATTTTCCACTGGATTGTCAGCAATATCTAACACAAGGTATCTGCAAGAAAACACATGATGAAATAAAACTCCCTGTTTCAGAAACATACCAATGTTAGGCAAAGATCACAGAAACACTTACTTACCTAAACATGTGAGGGAAATTAGGTTTGATAAAATTGGCTTCAATGTCTTGGCGGACGCACACAATGTGTGTTATGTTGTGTCTTTCGAGAATTGGCAGCTAGACATAGAGGAATAAGTAAAATGAGGGATGAATGCATTCATTTTATTTGTGTCTCCATATCCAAGAGAAATCAGTGAAATCAGTCCTCCAGCAACTACCTTGCTTTTCATCGCAGAAGAGTAGGGACCTAAAAACAGTCCTGGTAAAATCTCCTGAATAGAAAAATACAGCAAACATTAACACAACACAGGCACCAACATTTCTTCATCTTTAACAAAGGATTTTATATCTGGATACTGACATTTTACTGTGATCACTAGAAGTTTACACACACTCATCATGGGCATGAATCATGGTAATTATGGGCTTTTAATGAGTTCTTGGGATGGTTTAAAAAAAACAAAAAGAATTAAGTGCACAAGAATTAATTATAATTTTGTATTTTCCACTATTCCACACAGAGTCAAAAATATACATACACCCAACTAATCTTTGGTTAAATGTCCCTTATCAAAGTATATCTTGACTGGATGCTTTTGGTAGCCATCATCAAGCTTCTGGTATAACTTTTCCTGGATATTTGGCTGCTCTTCTTGGCAAAATGCATAGAGTTAATTTAAATTGGTTAGTTTCCTGGCACAAACTCTGCTTTTAAGCACTTAAATTTACATTAGGTTGAATTTGAGGCTTTGGGAAAGCAATTCCAGAAGCTTAATGTTAGCTTGCTTTATACATTTAACAGCCCTGATGTGTGTTTGAGATCACTGTCCTGCTGGAACACCCAACGGCATTGAAGTTTTAACCATCTAGCTGTTGATGATTCTGGAGGTACTCCTCCTCCTCGATTATTCCATCCACTTTGTGCAAAGTAACAGTACTACTGGTAGCAAAACAGCCTCAAAGCATGATGCTACAACAACCGTGTTTGACAGCTGGTGCAGTTTTTTTAGGTTTGAAAGCCCCTGCTTTACTTCTGCAAACACACCACCTGCCATTGTAGCCAGATAGCTAAATCTTTGTTGTCTGTCAATAAAACCTTTCTCCAAGAGGGATTTGGCTTGTCCATGCTGGCAGCGACAAATTGCAGTCCAGCTTAAAGGTGCTGAATTTGGAGTAGGGGCTTCTTTTTTAGCTCTGACCCTCTCAGTCGATGTGGATATAAAACTTCACTATAGAGAGTAATGCTGGTGTTCCAGCAGATTTCAGTTCATGGCAGGCTTGAGCTTTGATTGTTCCTGGGTTAACCCTGAACATCCTAACCAATTATCTCTCATTTTAGGGTGACAGTTCGGGTCAAAAGCAGTGATGAGCAGTCAGACTGCAGCCTCAGGTCACACAGGAGAATCGCTCGGATGACCGCTTTAAAGTCTCATTGCGCTGGTAAACGACCCCAGCACTGATCATAACGATGAAGGGAAAAAAATCTCCAAAATGCACAAACATTTGACCCAGAGCATACAATTGATTTGCACAAATATAATGTTTTTGATACGCTGCTTAGTGATGGTATTGACTCTGAAATTAGTGCTGATGAGAACCAAATGAAGTGAACTCGATAAAGGAACCTGTTCACCCAAGTCATTACAGATGTATGGACCATGAGGCGTGTATGTAAACATCTGATCATAAAATGTACACATATCATCAAAGTAGTACCACGACAGCCAAACAAAGTTGTATTAAAGTTTAAACAGTAACTATAATGATTGAAAATACAATTAGCTGCATTGTTCTGTCTCCAGATTAATGTTTTAAGAACTTTAAAGCCGCATTTACCATAGGAATAGACTAAAGACGTTCAACTGTCAAGATTAAACTTGCCACTATAAACAACAGACTCATCCTTACACACCTGCATATCTCGTCTCATCGGATACGCCCAATCCTGGAAAAAACAATGGGAATTTGAAACCAAGGTTAAAAGATGTGGCAGGTGTTCCTACCACAAAACGACAGCTTAAGGCTAGTTTACTTTGTGCACGTTGATTGCTAATGCTAGTAGGCTACTCAGTGCCTAAACGCCGCAAAAGACTCATTAAAAGACAATTTTGAGAATGGCTCTCACATTATCACACATTACATTAACACGTCACCCTCCCAAAAACTACAAACTACATACATACACATATCGCCCTCTATATTGTTCCCTGCCAGAAAGTAAAACTGCAGTGGAGGCTAGCTCAGATTAGCTGGTCAGACAGACACAGTGGACATGTCGGCTAATACAGGATCTCACCAGAAGGTCCTCCTTGGTATCGGGCAGAGACGGAAACTGAAGTTTGTTCTCCTCCTCCATCCTGCTGACCATTCGGCCACCGCCGGCCCGACTTCACGCGCGGTATCGATGTTTCCTCGCGGCGGGGTTAGCTGAACAAACGGTACAATTTGTTTTGAGGCTCCACATGCATGTCCGCCATACTGCTCCCTCACATGCGTCACGTGATCCCGAAGGAGCTGGCCGACAGATGCGTGGAGAAACGGAAAAGGGGAAACAGCGTCGCTTCGCGGTTGTTTTGCGAAGCGCAGAGGTCACAGAGGAGCACCCCCAGTGCCACTGTAAAGGAAATATTTAAATTTGTGAAATTAAGGAGTTAAGATGAAAACGTAGTCTGAGATGTAGTCTACGAGCTTCTGCTCACTGCTTCTCGAAGGGCCTTAAAACTGGCAACATCATGACTGATAATGTTTTACTGTCTACATATGATTTTACTGTGATGTCAGTGTGTTTGGGATCATGTCACGACAAAAAATGAATTTCTTGTTGATGAACTTTCCAGGTGATATTTCATTGTGGATCAGTATCTGAGAGTATTTCGCTGAGTTTCTAATTCCATTAATTTTGAGAACATTCCCCACAGCACTGGCTGAAATCCAGCTCCAAACCAAGACAGAGCCTCCACTGTGTTTTACAGGTGGCTGTAGACACTCACTGTTGTACCACTCTCCTGACCTGCTCTGTACATACTGATGACAATTTGAACCACAATTTTAACATTTAGATTAATCCCTCCATGAGACTTTTTCTTACAGATTTTTGGTTATTTTCTCCATATTTTCCTTCCTTAAGTTTTTTTTTTTTGTGGTCTTATTAGGTTTTAAACAGATGGATTAACTCTTCTTCTTCTTTTTCTTAATAACATAACTTTTAGATACTGCCCCCCACGTCTTCCTTTGTCCTCCATTTGTCCTCCATTTGTCCATTATCTTCGGATATTTTAAGGATACATTGCACGCCATCCTGAAATATGCCAAGTTTTTGTCTAACAGCTCTTTGAGAATCACGTTATTGGTGCAAAAATATTAATTTCTGTCTGCCAAACAGTGTTATTGTTGCCATTCTTCATCCACTGAAGAAATGGGAGGAAATGATTTTTGCAACAAGCTGCTTGTAAGAAAGTGCCTAAAGATACAGTTTAAATTTGATTCTTTGCTAAGCTGTCTGTTATGCATATACACAGCACTGGTTCATCCCTTGAGTTAAGTGCTATTCTTATGGTCAGTGTTAATAGTTGAAAAAAATGTATCTGAAAATAGTCAGTCAAAGCAGGACTAAAAATTAGTTAAAAGCAAGCAGGTCCTTCAGTCTTTTATTATTTCACCCTCTCCCCCCTCCACCATGCGTTAATAGTGACATCAGCAGTAACTGATAATGAGATCTGATAAAGAACAGAGCGCGTGGATAATCTGTAGATGTTTGTTTGGCGTCTCAGATGTGGCATCTGTTTGTTGTTGTCAGACATTGCAGCATTTTGTGATTTTTTTGTTTACCGTCTGGTCCGTGGGTGGGGACAACACTTTCTTCACAGATCAGAGGGAGATGAGATCTCACCAGTCAACAAAGGCTTGTATGTGTGTGCGTGTGTAGGTTTTCTATAAGTGCATATGTTTGTGTGTCTGAATAATGTATCCTAGCTTTGCAGCACCGCTGGTCAGCATGGGTGGTGTAACCAAAAGTTATTTCTTATCAGGTGCAAGGACAGATGTGCCCCCTACTGCTGCTCCTCCACAGTCACACATACACCTTGAAGAAGAATCTTTGAAGAAAGTCCCTTACATGCACTTCCAGTTAAAACATTTTCCATGCGCATGCATCATCTTCGCTCAGTTTCCGCTTAAAAAATGTTTATCAGCATTTAATGAAAATAAACAGCTAGCGCCAGTGTCTCCCTGTGTGATGATTTCCCTGTGGTGCAGGCATCCTGGTGACAGGGGTTCTTTGATATTTGGTTGCTCCAGACCAAATCACAAATCAGCAGCCATGCCAGATTCCTTTGGCAAAATGTAGTGGTGGCTAGGGGGGCGGCAGAGCAGAAGTAAGAAGGAAATTAACACTTTCTTTTAATATAAAACTTACAGAATAAGGATAGTGTTTTGGTCAGTATTTTTATACTGGAAAAGTCAGAAAATTTTTGTCTTTGGATATGTTAATGATTATCATTGTGCATGTAATGGGAACTGCATATCCTCCTCTGTCACACCAACCGTCTGTGTGTCCTCCTTCATGATCCATGAATCGTCTCTGTGGTCGTTCTCTTTCCCTCCTCACTGGTACATATATGTCCACTATCCTTCCTCTGCACATGTCCAAACCATCTCAGCCTCGTCTCTCTGACTTTGTCTCCAGCCTGAGCCGTCCCTCTGATGTACTCAGTTCTTCCATATAAACCACACTGCCATGCGTTTCAACATAACAAAGAAACGTGTCACACAGTATGAAAAAAATAAAAGTATGTTTCTTTGGTTGAGGTTTTTAAAAATATAGACTTACTCCTGATCTTGATTCCTGGTGGTCTTTGATATGTTATGCTTTGATAACTTTCATTTGAATTTAATTCAATTTAATATACATGTGAAACTTGTGAATGTTCTTAGTAGTTTAAGGTAATCAATCAGAAGTCAATTGACTAAATAAATCTAATGGGTCCTTTTTGTATTAATAATTCATTAATAACATCATAAACCATGTGCAAAGTAATAAAAGAACTTTTTGAGCCACAGCGAATCAATCCATAATTATAAACCTAAAGACTTATGATTCTAATCCTTAATTCTTTTAAGATATGTAAACTGATTTAGCTGATTTTCTCTTTGAGTCACATATACACTCACCAGCCAGTTCATTAAGCACACCCAGCTAACGGCGAGTTGTGCCTATTTTAGCCTTCAGAACTGACTTAATTCTTTATTGCACAGATTCAACAAGGTACTGGAAATCTCTTATTCCACCACATCCCAAAGATGCTCTAATGGAAGGAGATCTCGTGACTGTGGGGGTCATGTGAGTGCAGGGAACTCACTCTCATCTTCAAGAAATTCGTTTGAGATGATTTGAACTTCTAATAATAGGATGGACATGGTCAGCAACAAAACTGAGATAGGCTGTGATGTTTAAATGATGCCCACACTATTATGTCACCACCAGCAGACATACCACCAGAACTACCAAGACAAAGCAGGATGGATCCGATGCTTTCATGTTGTTCAGGTTTTGATGAGTCTGTGTGAACTGTAGCCTTAGTTTCCTGTTCTTAGCTGACAGGAGGGGAGGGGCAGCTGGTGTGGTCCTTCTGTTCCTGTAGCTTATCTACTTCAAGCTTCAGCATGTGTGTTCAAAGATCTTCTTCTGCACACCTTGGGTATAAGAATAGTTATATGAGTTAGTTGCCCTCCTATCTGACCTCTGACATCAACAAGGCCAACCCGTCTGGAACCAGTTTTACTTAAATTACCTTCTTCTTTATTTTCGTGCTCGGAATGAAATTCAGCAGGTCGTATTAACCATGAACTAAAAGCTTTGATTTAAGGCCGTCATGTAAAAAGTGTATAAAGACATTGCTGGAATTGTGCAATAACAATACTTGCTGTATATCTCACCCGCTGGGATGGACACAAAATCAGTGTGAGGACTTTACCTCCCTTTAACTTTATTAACTGTAAAAGTTAGCAAAGGACTGCAAAACATACATTTTCAATATTAGTCTATTCATTCAACTTCCAGTTACAGGTTATGGGCCAATAGTAAGACCACAACATAAGCTGCCTTGTGACCTTTAAAAGTCCTTTTCAGGTCATAGTCATCTGGAATAAATCATCACTGTCTAATTGAATGTGAGCCACTGTCATTTCAGTGGAGACCATTAGCAGCCATCTGTCTACGTCGTTGCAGAGCCTAATGATGCTAGCATAAGTTGCAAGCCAATAAGACAGACTTCAACAAACAACAAATATATTAAAAAATAATTATACCTTGTTTCTTTACACAACAAAGTGACACTGCAAACGCTTTGAGATTCCAGTGTCATTCAGTTGTCTTCGATTAAAACTTGTATTTAAATCTCTGTCAGCCGAGGAGCTCTACCTTTGCATACAAAACAGAATAAAATGTGCTTTTATTTGTCTGAAATGATTCCACGCTGAAGTAAACTCATTAATGGTTAAAAAGCTGGATAGCGCTTTCTTTTCATCATCAGAACATTTTATTGGATGAGTGAATATAAGAAAACTCAAGAACTGTGGGTGGATCAGCCGACATTAGCCAGCATATGTGCTGGTGAGTCATTTAAAAGTATGACTCCAAAGTAAAGAGGTGAGAGGATGCGAGAAACTTCAAAAGATCACACAAATTTCGGAGAAGATTATTTTCAATAATATAAACAAAACCCTTTTCTCATAGGGTTTGCACCAAAAGCAGCTCGTAGTTCACCCCGGCAAAGGGGATAAAGTGATCACTGCAGGAGAGCGCACTGATCTGACAGTATATATTTTTTCATATATATATATATAAAAAGATAAAAGTTTGACCTTAGGCATTATATGTACTCATATGTCATTCAAAAGTTTGACTCTGAAGAATGAGAGGATTAAGGAAAAGTGTATGTTCAGAGTTGGGGTATGGGATCTGCCACTCCATTGGAAACAGTGTGGAACTGCGCCAAAATAACCCAAACTGCCCTGATGGCTGCCTGAACCTATCTCAGCTATCATGCATTTTAAATTTATGTTATTTAATATTATTTAAAAACATTTTAAGACAATGGTGTAACTTCAAATTAGCCTGGAATCCTATTAAACGGTATGTTATTAGATCAAACCACAAATCTGATTCCATCAACCCGCAACTTTCTCTTAGTGTTTTCTTTCTTTTTATCAAATCTCTGGTTACAGTTCCCTTCCTCAAATCTACATTCAATCTCCAATGTAGATTGGAGATTATCATCCATGCCCTGGAGCTATAAAAAGGAAATTATGAAATAAATTTGTCTGAAAAACTGTTTATCCTGAAGAACATCCTCAGAGGTTAGAAGGGCATCTAGTAACATTAAGCACTGCTCTAACATCAACCTGATGTTTGGTGTATGCTTATTTTAAAAGCAACATATAGCAAGTAATAAATGTAACACAAATTAAGTTTAAATTCTCCTTCATTACAGTTTGTTACTTACATTCACAAGTATGCATAAATACATCCAGCCTTTAACACAGACATCACCCAGTGCCGTTGCCCCAAAGAGATTGACATTCATGACAGCACATCCCACTTTTGACAGGCACCTGCTCTTTAGAGATATACATCTTTTTTTTTTTTTTACCTGCAATGATGGATGTTAAAGGGGCAACTAGATAAGAACAGAATTATTTAAAAAATTATGTCCATTAGTAATGCTGTGTATCTAAAAACCCACTCGTGCACATCTGAAGGGTCACTGCTATCACACAGAGATCCACCACAAGGCTCTAATGGTTTTCTATCCCTCCTCTGGGCTGGGCTTTAGATGGAGCAAGAGTATTTTGTTGTGACATGTGTGGCTAAATTAAGTGGTAAAATGAAATGACAAGAGAGCCTGAAATACAGTATTTATGTATGTATCTTTTAATCTGTAGGCAAGTTTTTCAATTATCTAAAATATCAGACAACATCCATCCATCAATCCAATTATCGCTGACGCCATCACCTGTTTGAACTACTTGTGATTTAAAAAATGTTATAAAGGGCAGATGACTCTGTTAGATTATTCATGGATCTATCTATATTCCTCTATTACTCTGAGGTCTACATTTGCTCAGTTAATTGTTAACCGGAGCTGTCATTCTGCCACTTTACTGATGTGCAGAGGTTTCATTCTTGTCAGATTATTCAGCCATGAACCCGATGACAGTTGCTGTTTGTTTGTATTCCCATGAGCATTGTCAGCTACAGAATGGATGGATGATGAAAAAGTTAGCCACTCAAACTGTGTTTTATAACTTAAAAAAAAACTTTGGCAATAATAATGTAAACATTGTACTGAAAGCTGGTTCTATAACTCATATCACCTATGGAAAGTATACTCCGTTCCCCCCTACTGTGACAAAAAGCCATCATAGATATCTGGATGTTCTGAAACTGGCTGTATATGAATCAAAAATTCACGATGGAAAAGCCAACATATATTACAGAAGCTCTGCCTTTTTCAGGAAGAAAATAATGGTAAGAACAGGTGAGACATTTTTAGTTAATTTGAGGAACTTACAAAAAAAAAAATCTTCAAGGAACTTTAAATAGTATAGCAAGAAAATGCAACCTGGTGGAGTCTTTCTGTTTACTCTCTTAAAAGTCCTACATTAACATATAGATGAGACAGTAGACAGCAGAGTCAGGGGGGAAGCTGAGATTGAGACAATGAAACTACAGCCAAGACACACAACCCAATCTGCCTAACAGTAATGTACACTTATTCTAGCTCTGGTATGGTAACTGTATACAGTTGTTATAGTTAATTCAAGCCACAGATTTTACATATTTTAATCATTTTTTTGTTGCTTCAAAGACAACTGTAATAAAGGTGGCTGCATCCAGACTTATCAAATTTGATAGAGAGACTGTGTGATATTTATTATTGTGGGGAGATCAGACTGTGACTGAGGACCAGTAATAATTTCGACCTTGGATTTTTTAATAAAACAAAAAGACATTTGCCCCCTAGAATTTTTTTCCTCCAGTAATTTATGGTTCAGTCTAAGAGAACTGACTCAGAGGATTACCAAGAATAACAAATACAACTAAAATTACTAAGAAGTAGAAGATAAGTTGATTCCTTTGAATTAGATTTTGGGAAGCTGATAAAATCCATCCATCCATCCTTCAATTTTCTTAACTGCAGGGTTCAGAATTGGATGTGATGTCATAGGGTGAGAGGCAGAGTGTACCCCGGACAGGTTGCCAGCTAACAGCCAATAACCGTTTTTCTGTAATACAAACACGAATATACCGCATCCATATAGGTACTGTAGACCTACTGAATCACGCTTTAACAGTCACCAGTCAACCAGCACAACCAGAGGAAACATTATAGCAATGGGATGAGCATATAGAGTAGAAGACAACCTAAATATGTTAACTTTGCACAGAACACCCACGGGGGTCTATACGGAGTGGCATTATCTTACATAACTCATATTCATGGGTGATAATATTTCTCTTGGAGAAAAATTCTAATCCCTAAAGAATAATAAAAGCCCCCTGCTGCCTCTGAAAACTTCTACACTTTTGATTATTAAATGCCATCAGCTCTGGTAAAAAGAAACTTTACTCACTTGGGAAACTGTTGTGTCAGTGTTTAATCTTATCATGCATTTATCAGTGTAATGGCTGAGGGTGTACGGGTGGGTGTTCTTTTGGACGTTCTTATGGCATTAAGCAGGACTCAGATCAGGAGAAATCATTAACATTATCTGAATACTTTTCAAATTTGTCGTGGATGGTAATATTATGCTTTAGCTTTTTGAAATCCTCCTTCATACCCACTCACACGAGCATACATCCAGTATATGCTCATGTTATCCACAAGAGATCACTTAATAGGCTTGAAGAGTTGCTTTTGTAGCAGGTATGACGTCGCACTGTTTTCTGTCAAGGCTCTGCAAACAAGGAATATCTGCTGACTTGGATTATTCTGGTAACAGACTGGAAAATGTTTATTCAGTGATTATGAAAGCTTGCACCAGCAAGGTAAACTGGGAAGGACATAAGGTGCATCAGTGATTTACATGCAAAAACTCAAGTATTTAAAGCGATAGAACCAAAGTCAGATGACACATATACACATATCTGATAATGACAAATGCCAGTCTCCTGCACTAGGTGGCAGACAAACATAAACATTTAAAAGCTACTGGACTGAGGCAGCAGCTGACGCTAGGCTTGCCCAGATCCATCGATGGGAACTGCTTCTTGTGAAGACGCCACATCTCTTTTGTGCCAGACATGTTGCTAAAAAACAGATTATGAATACGCGCTCATCCCCTCCAGTCTACCTTTTATTTTCACACCGCGTTCAGCCCCGGAGCTCGACTTGATTAAAAATCAGCCCTGTAGCTCGAAACATGATCAATATTAAAGTGAGTGTGCTTTTGTTGGCCTATATAGCAGCACATCAGTTAAATGTATTAATACCCCCTGGCTGTTCAGAATTAATAATGAGGTTGTGGATAATTTAGAAAAAAAGGGATAAAATTTCATACACTTTAGCATATGGAAACTTTCATTTCATCGTTGTTTTTTTAAAAAAAAAAAAGCCAACAGGAAGACCTAATGCACAACAGCCTAAACTGTTCACCTAAATGTTGCTGCACTTTATGCAGACAAATGCTCCACCATCTCCACCACCACCCACTTTCAACCTTTGACTGGTTATTGAGCCTGCAGCTGAGACTCAGCACATCATTACTAAATTACTGATTACAGGCTTAAAGCGATACAAATGAGGAGGTTGCCCCCGACGCTTAATTGGTAGGATGTAATAACGGAGCAGTGATATGTGGGCCCTTAATTGTGTGTTTACTGCACTATTTATTGGAGGGCGTCCCTCCCCTGGCTGGTCGCTGATGAGGTGAGCTCTCTTTCCGCTGGCATGCTATCAATCCTGCTTCATTAAGGACATGGAGGATAGGAAGTGAAAACAGCACAGAATATGCCTTCCAGACTGATGTGGGCAGACGAGTCAGCCCTGTTTATGAATTTCAAATTCCCTCTGAAGGAAAGTCCATGTAGAAAAGCAAATCATAAAAAAGACCTCAACTTAGCTGCTGAATCAAAGCTTTTTAAAGTTAAATACTAAACTGAGGTACTGAATAAGGAAATTATGGAGGGGATTCGAATAAAGTGACCACAATTCTTGCTAATGAAAATGTTAATGAATCATGCATCTGTGCTTTTGTATATGTCAGTCCATGCGCAAATATCAGCAGAAGGAAATGGTCAAACTTCAACTTCATTTTTATATCTGACTGTGAAGTCTACTCCAAAGGGAAACATTTTAATCTAATAACTTCAATACCGACAGAGTCTGTCAATTCTGTCAACTATATTTACTTAGCCGGAGTGGAAATTCTGGACTAGATATCTCTAAAATAGAATAATATATTCAGTATATTAAATATTCTGAGTGAAGGCTATGGACTTCTTTGTGCCACCTTGACCCACCCAGCATGCAGGCAGTGTGGCCTATAGCAAAAAATAAAATAAAAATTCAAAAAAAGCAGACAGTCAAGGATGTTTGTCTCATCAATCCACAGACTGCTATTTACAGGATCTCCTCAACGGAGACATCCAGGCTGTGCTACAGCCGGGGGGAAAAGTTATTTACTGAAGAATTCCTGGTTTTTTATTCAGAACAGCGTCATGGATTAGGATTCAGATTGCTATCTAACACAGCGGTGGGTAGCTGTGCCGCACCTTCAGCTGAACTAAATCCCGCTCAATATTTTTTTAATCTCTTTATAAACTGCAAATTTTAAGAGTAGATGTCATAATTAGGCAATGAAAATGTGAAGCAGACATAGTAGAAATGCCAGTATTTTATCACTATTTCATCAATAATTGCAAAAACAATTGTGAAAAAAAATGCGCAAGTTTTTGCTAGATTTTGAAGACTAACTTATACAAGTAACTTAATGTGGTTTTATTGCTTCATCTGCAAGTTTTTGGTTCTTTTCTTCTTCTTTGAGAGAATTTTAGTCAGTTTTGGGCTTGAATGAGTACATTAAAGTGAAGTTGAATGAGTGGAAATGCAAAGTACAATGAACAGGTCAGACAATCTGTATCTGGATTTGTTAAACTTTTTGTTTGTTTTTAATCACAAATTAAAACAGATCCAAACAGAACCAACATATTCAGTGCTGGCATGTGAGTAAGAATATTTAAAATAACGTTTCATAATTTAGTGCCATCACATCAGCAACAAAAGTCAGATCCGCCATCCATTCTGCATCCGAGAGCTCTGGATGCCGTTGCCTTTCTTCTAAAAAACCCTCTTCTATTTCTGCCCTTTAGGTCTTCTAGTGATTTTTAGCACCTGACAGCAGCGTGTTAGCCTATGTCGCCATGTTTATCTCATGCACCTCATAAGTGCAACAGACTGCCTGTGATTCAGTGCTCCTGTACCAATCAAGTTAACTATTTTAGCTACAACATCAACCAAAAGGTTAATTTTTGGCACTGTAAAAACAGCACTTTTAGCCTGGTATATAATACAATGCAAAAACACCAGTTTTAGTTTTGGATTCATTTTAGTCACTTTGCTATCGGTTCCAGCACCTGCAAGTTTATCTTATTTCAGCCCAAGCATGCAGTTACCTCCATGAATAAATGACTCCTTGTCATAGTCCCTTTCAGTAAGTACACTACTGCCTGATCATGTGGGCCAGCCTGGAACAACCAAAGGGCCAGCTATGGCCTCGGGGCGATACAACACCCAGGCCTGATCTGACACAATTAGGTGTTACTGCACAGAGTAATGAATCTGGTACTGTTTTAATTCTTTTTTTTTTTTTTTCAAATGTGAGTCTTAACTTGTTTGTAAGAAGCAAGCTGATTATTTGTGCTCAGATTTGTTTGTGTGATTCATGGTCACTGTGGGTGGAAGAGAGCTAGATTTCCTTCCGTTTAAAAAAAAGAAAGAAATTATGTTACTCTGAAACCCAGTTTGGTATAAAGGTTTAGGCATTAGTAATGAAGCCACATTCCCCGCAAAAGGATGGTTTCTCTAATCATTGGACCAGTACGGGC
This sequence comes from Oreochromis niloticus, assembly GCF_001858045.2. Taxonomy (NCBI): domain Eukaryota; kingdom Metazoa; phylum Chordata; class Actinopteri; order Cichliformes; family Cichlidae; genus Oreochromis; species Oreochromis niloticus. Next base: position 27,548,917 of record NC_031965.2, on the reverse strand, counting down.
ATTCCTGTAGGTTTCCTCTCAAACAATTGCTTCCCTCAGAAAGGAAATCAAGACTAAACAGTATATCTAAAAACAGCACAGAACCATCTGCTCTTTGAATGTTCAACATTAATTGCTTATATATATCTGCAGTTGGTTATTTGATCAGAGACACTGCTGAGAAATCATAAACTGTCACAGTGTATTTGGCTTGAAAGTGATTTCCAGGGAAACCACAGTTTTTACTGTCAGTTAATTATACATCTGCATCTATGCACAGTTCATACTGATCAGATGGTTTGTGCCTTTTTATGTGGATTCTACGCAACACGAGCTGGGATGCTTGACAAAGACAGCAGGGTGGCGGTGAAGCTGCAAATGAGGATCAAACTGAGGTCCACACCTCCGCACAATATATAGCATGTGGGCTGAAGTCAATTATAAATCCAGTCAGACTGATTAGCCCGTCTTACACTTGGAATTAGCTTCTGCTGAATAATTTTTAAAGATCTTTAATTAAGTTCTCACCAGGCTAATTGCCCTCCATTTTAAAACAAGCACTAAAATCAATCAGCTGGTGAGAAACGCATTAATTGACACTCAGAGTAGATGCATAAATATGGTTGCCATGGTGATTTTTTCCCCCATCTGTATGTTCATGTACACAGTAAGTACTAAAACAGTAAATATTAAAATGTAAAGATGATGTCACTTTCTTGCTATCAGTATTTAAAACGAACACAACACTGTTAGCGTTTCAAAACACGTTTCGGCTGAAACTAATAGACACGTCCGCTTGGATGATACTTTTGCTTTCATTTGTAGTTTCGGCTTGTAGGCATCACACATTTTGAATTTCCCAGTCTTAGCGAGAACATATAGTTGCCCATGGGAAATCTACCCGAGGCTTGCATAAAGCAAGGCCAATCAAAATAAATTGGGAAGGCTCCTGTCACATCAAGTACAGCTGCTCCAAAGTCATGTTTTCATTTCTGACCTCCCCGAAGATTTATGAAAAAGGACTTTCTGCAGGGCCTCCGCTCACTAAAGTGGTGCTACACCTTTTTGGCAATTTATGTGTCCATGCAATATTTTACACAGACTTTTTAAAGCTATAGTTACTATAAAGGTTATTTCATACAAAAACCTGTTATCACCATATAAAAAATGCATTCCTATATGCTATTAATCTACCCAACATGACATATGATAACATGATATAACGAAAACACACATTACAGCCACATCTTGTTTTACATTATTTTAAAAAGGTGCATTTAAAATACAGTCCAGCATTCAAAATAAACTTTCAAACATCTTATAACAAGCAATGAGTGACAGTTTATGATAAAGAGAAGACAAAAAATTAAAGTATTCCAGTATTATGCATTAGATCAGTATTATGTTCAGGTGGAAATTTGTTATATCCAAGTCCAGTGTAATGCAAGGTGTATAGGCAGCTTGAGAAAATCGTATTAACTGAATTATTTTAATTGCAGTTGAAGCCACATTTGTGCAGGAAAAACATCAGTATGAAAAAGGCATGTCAGTGGACTTTGTAGGGATAACAAAGGAATGGCAATCATCTAAAAGGATCAGCACTCCTATTAATCTGAACAAAGACCAATGCTGCTGCTGTAACAGATAAGAAAAGCTGATGGAATAAAACACATAAATGTAAGGATGACTAGAAAAAGATCTTTATTTTTTACAATCTGTCATTACTTTTTGGTTTTCTACTGGATCCAAGTGCAATTCATTCCACCTTTTGTCCACTCGTTCTATGCTTCTCTGCAAATTCTCGCTCGTTCCTCTCCTCTCCTCTCCTCTCCTCTGCTCTCCTCTCCTCTCCTCTCCTCTCCTCTCCTCTCCAGGCAGACATTTCTTTGATCCTAGGATCCCACGCCTTTCACCCCCTCTCTCCAATCCTCTCGGGGTCTTATTAACAGACACGCAGTTCTCATGTTTTATTGCCTATGATAAAACCTTGCCTCTGATCTCTCATTACAGGCTGGCTCTTTGGAAATGGCCCTGCACTCTTCGGCTTAATATTGCCCGTAATGGGGCAAAAAGCTAAATGCACAATCTGAATATGTTGGGTACCAGGTCCCTGTGCATTAATAAGCCATCAGTTCATGCTGGGATTGGCCTGATTCTGGCATCTTTTACAGATTTAACATGGGAATGTGTTTTTTTTCTTGACTTTTATTGTGGTCTATAGTTATATCTAAACACGTAACTTGTAAACAGGCTGACACACATGTACAAACACACACACGTGCACATTTTTTTTAAACCTATGCAGCAAAAAATAAGTACACATATACAGAAATAAACACACTAATATTGCTCAGGCTGGTCTGTGTTTTATCTTCACACATTTGTCTTACATGATGTATTAGATGTTGAGTGCATCTCAGCTCTCTCAGGGCACCAGCTAGCCTCTTAGACTGTCACACATCCTTCTAGTCCCTTTGGGTGACATAATGACAAGAGACCTGCAGGCTGAAGAAATTTGGCTGCTTTCTTTTTCTTCTTTCTTTCTGTCCCCCTTTTTCACCCCCTAAGGTTTTGATTTTAGACATTTGTAGGTCATACATTTACGAAGTGAGAACAATCCTGTTCAGTTAAATAAAAAAGCCATTCATCAGGTGACCCATCTAATTATTATTATTATTACTTCAAACACTGCCCTGATATAGAAAAATACTAATCACACATTTTATCGTCACTATTTACCTTATAAGAACACTTTTTACTATTTTACACTAATGTTCTAATAAACCCACATCCACACAAATTTACAATGCATTATTATTTGCATGGAGGATATTGTATGTCTAACCAGCATTGTCTCATTTTAAATGATAAGGTGATGGTAAAGAAAAGCAATGTATATGTCCTCATCAATAATTAAAGCTGGCTATCCATACAGGGATACAGGGGATAGGGGGTAAAACCATGTTCACTAAATGTCCTCATTCATCAAAAGAGGCGACAGGACTGAGAACTCACTGTGTTGACTGCCCTTGTTATCAGCCACTCGCCTGCACAGCTGCTCCTCATTTGCTAATTGGCTTCTCTGTGTATAGAGGCTCGATTTACACGTGTTTTCATCAGATTGTTTATGTTGCCTGGTTGTTGTGGAATTAAGAACCATTCAGGCCTACCTGCCACCGATGCTAGCTGCTAATTGTTTGTTGCTAGTTGGTAATTAGACTAAAGCACAGCTAAATGGAGCACAGCCTCTTTTTAAACACTTGTTTGTTTTTTGCAATGAAAACATACATATGCGTGTAAAGTTCTTAATACATACTGTCAAAAAATCACACAGTGGGATTTAGTACTGTTTTAGACACCCTGTTAGGATAAGTTGGTGACCCTGGATAGAACCACCTCACTGCTCATTGTTTCTGTGCTATGCTAAGTTAGCCTCTGGGTTCCACGTTCATATTATCTAAGAGTGGTATTGATCTAATTATTTAACTCTTGGCAAGCAAGCGAATTAGCATGGTTTCCTAAACTGTGGAACTATTCATTTAATCTTCCTCATTATTTGTATTAGTGACATTAGCTAAAACTGTGTTTCACAAATTATGTGTTGGCAGCGCTGAGAGCATAGAATTGTCCTATTCTGTCCAAGTGGCAACCTCCGGGGCAGAAAAATGAAGCCAGTGCTGAAGTGCCAAAAACTGCAGTGTCCACTTGAGGCTGGCTCTAGAAGCGAGTAAATCACTAAAATGCCCAGCTTTACAGCATTAAAAAGGGTTTGTTTACCTCTTCAGAACCTGTGGAGGGTTAGAGGTGGAAGCATTTTTGTAAGCCATTGATCTAGATCAGCAATTAATTTTCTCAAGGGGCCACATGAGATACCAGCACTATTGTGGAAGGTCATACTGATAAGAAGAACTTAATTCTGCTCCGTAATAATTTTTTTAATCTATTTTTTAAACTGCTGCTGGTAAGAGTAGATGCTACAATTCCCATTTTGGTCCATTTCAGCCCCGGCCTGTCTAAGGATGTAGTTACGCCCATGAACAAATCATCATCTCTTTCTTTGAGTGCATTGCTGTCAGATCCTCTTTAATCTCAGCCTATGTGATTATCCCATGTACAAACACGAGTAACTGGGTTGTGTCACGTACATCACGACTCTTGTCCAAATCCATGGAGAAAAAGTCAAAACTGTCCACTCTGTTTTTTAACTGAAGCTTCATATTTCTGCCCTCGATCTTATTGCTGTTCACCTGAAGAGGGGTGAAATGCTTCTGTTTGTTTCTGATTAATTCCCCATCAGAAAATGGCTTGCCGTTTTTTTGCAGCTTTGTGGGGAAATCCACAGCCAAGCTATCTCCACTTTTTTTCTCAGGATAAGTCTGGCTGCTGAAGTGTGAGGATTCACCATCTTCTGAGGATTCCACAGAGGCAGCCGTTGATATATGTCTGTGGCTTACAGAGTGGTCTTTTTGCCATTAAATCACAGAGGAGTATACTTTTCACACTGGTCTTAAATATTCTCAGTTTGGTGGATTTTCCGATCCCTTTCAAGCTCCAAACATTCTTAATGATCAGTTTGTGCTTTGCCTATTCTTGCCATCACATCATTAAATATACAAAGGATTAAATATACTATGGGGGTTTTATAGCACAGCAAGCTGACTGACAGGATGAAAGAGTTTATTTTTGTATGACTTTAATATTAATAGGCTATATGCTCCTTATTATATTTCAAAACATTTTTTCATGGTCTGGCCAATTGTCAGCCTGTCAGATGGGAAGGAGAAGTAGAGATGTAGGGAATAATTAACAGGATTTGACAGGCTGCTTCCTCCAAGCGTTCACTCCAGATGTTTGACTGACAAGTGGAGTGTGAGGGTCAGACTTGTGTTGTCTCTGTCTTTTCTCTCTTTCGTGTCTCCCACTTGCTTCGCTGTTCCCTGTAGTCTCTGAAATTGGCTAGTAGTTGGACTGGCATAAAAAGATGACGCACAGAGGTCTAAACACTAAAAGACTTGCTTGGATGTGAGCTGTGTGGTCCCGTTTGCTTCATGACGAGAACAGCAAAGAACAATTTTAAAGCTGCAAGTCTCCTTCAAACATAAACCCACGCTCCCTGGGTCTCGGCAAGCCTCTCTGCTTGTTTTATGAGCCTGGTTCAAACACAGTCCACCATTGTGGCTTATCTGTTCTTTTGCAGGTATAGTTGACTTGTTTGTTGTTGTTATGCTTTTTTCTTAAAGGAAATAAAAGTAATTGATGGCGAAAAGCCACTGAGAAATTCCTCACCAACAACACCAGCTTTAGTAAATTGTATGTACTCTTGTTGTGATGTATAACTATCCCAGCTCAGAATAAGTACCTTCTTATGGTTATATTTCATTGTTTACCATTATTGCATCTCCGTTTTCGCTACAAAATCTCAATGCAATCTCCCTAACACTAAAAACAAACAGGTAAAGTGCACCCAGATCCACTCGCTTTAACATTTCATACTCCATCATTTATCTGATTAATAAAGGTAATTAAATCAGGAAGTAAAACACATCCATAGAAGAGGGCTCAGCTTTAATCACTACTGCTGGCATTGCGCAGTCCAAGCAGCACAATAAAGTCAGGGAACCTGAAAACTTAATTACATGGGTGCCATATATACAAGCACCCACCAGTCTACTGCCACCTGAGATTGAGTTTGATTGCAGTTAGATTGGAGAAGAAAATGAGAAATGGGTGGTGGGGTGGGTGAGTCAGGGCTTCAGTCCCACAATTACTTCCTGGCTTTCATTAGTCCAGTTTGTTATATGAGGACATATCTTGGTAGCATCGGCACTACCCTGGGGCCTGAAATTTATAGTCACAAACATCAATGAAGACTTTAATAATCCCCAACTAAGCACGCGCATGCACATATTCATAGACACAATGAGGAAGCACACATTTCACACACTTGAAAAAGACTTTGAGACTGATGATGAGGGGTCTTAAATGCATAGGGGGACTTTGGACATGCACACAACCTACATACAGCACATCAAACATGCTCAAAGCAAAGCCAAAAAAAAAAAAGGTACACACACACACACACACACACACACACACACACAAGAACCCCACACTCTTGGTTTCAGTTTATTATGTGTGTGCTTCAAGCATATAACACAGCTAATTACTGAGACCCCAGCCGTTGGCAACCACGAGCTGTATCTGATTTCAGTCTTCCTTCCAGGTAACTGATTTCTATCCTGAATGTGTATCTGTGTGTATTTAGTGGTGCACAGAGCACATCACACAAAGCATCTGTGTCATTGCATTTCGCATCCCTGTTTGTATCTACAGGTGTGTCTTTTTGTGCTGTATCTGAGCATGTGTGTGTGTGTGTGTGTGTGTGTGTGTGTGGATTATTGAGTGTGGTGCAGATTGCGCAATCAGTTATTCTGTATGTTTGTCATCAGCATAATAACATGACTGTTTCTGTTATGGGGCGGAAGTTTGTGTTGGAGGGGGTTTTTGTTGGGGTAAACGTAGTTACCGTATTTTTTGGACCATAAGGCGCACTGTGGATGAACGGGTCTGTTTTCATACATAGGGCACACCGGACTATAAGACCCATTAAGTGAGACAAAGCAGTCAGATAAGTCAAACTTTACTCAACTCATTCTTCTTGCTTCCTCCACTTCCGTACCATTGATTCATTAATGTTGAATTCTCTCACAGCTGCTCTATTCCCATGTTGTTGCAGTATATTAATAACTAACCTCGTATTGTGGATGGATTATCTCAGTTGTTCTGCTGACTAAAGTTTGGTCAGTTTACAGCATCCTGTCATGCGATTGCATTTGTCCTTAACCATCGGGAAGCCTCACGTTAACTTTTATCGAGTGGAAAAAAGTTAGCATTCATCCTCCAGCTTCACTGTGTTTATATTATGCTAACATAGCTGTGTCGCCTGCGATCAAGTAGCACATCATTATATACCAGCTAGCCCAACTTCAGTAACCCTACAAACGTCACTGCTGTTTAGTTTTCTGTCTTCATTTATGTTGGAAATGATAGCAGAGCTGTACGTTTTATTTTTTTTTTTAGAAATCTCTCAGTCAGAACATGGTATATGATGTTTAGGTCGAAACTAGCGAGCTAACTTCCTGCTGACTTCTAATTCTGTTAAATTTAATAAGTTCTGTTTTCATGGATGCCTGGATGTTAAACTTAATTGTTACACCTGGTAAAGCAGCAACGCTGATCATCTTATAAACGATGAAATAATTTAGACAGTTTTTACCTCTCGGTGATGCCGCAGTGTTCGTTTGACTTTGGGACGTGAAGCGGACGAAGTTTTGCACCTAGATTACTCCGCGAGGCTCCTTATTATGGTAGCCGTAATGCTCTGACAATCCATGAAGTGGTGCGGTTTCGTAGCTTACTAAAGTTGTACTAAAACATTTTTGACAGATTTTTGAACGCTGTGTACCACATAAAATCAGTTTGAAGTCAGTAAGCACAACCAGAATTCATACATAAGGCGCACCGAATTATAAGGCGCACTGTCGATTTTTGAGAAAATTAAAGGATTTTAAGTGAAAATACGGTATACAGAATGTCCAGCCATCCAGAAGGGAGCCTCCCTTTCCCCAGCCACTTCCTTCAGCTTATCAGGGGGAACACCTCTGTGTTCCCTGGCAAGCTGGGAGATATTATCTCTTGAGCATGTCCTGGGTGTAACCCAGGCCTCATCGCCGTTTTGATATACCTGGAACACCTCACCCAGGAGACGCCCAAGAGTTTTCCTAGTCAGATTCACAAACCATCTCATCAGGCTCCTTTCTATGTGGAGGAGTAGAGGTTCTACTCTAAGGGAGAAGCCAGTCACTCTTTGGAGAAAGCTTGTCTTACATGTATTTGTGATCTTGTTCTTTCGGTTGCTACTCAAGCTCCTGTCCATAGGTGAGGATAGGGATGTGGATCATCAGGTAAATCAATCAAAGCTCGCTTCACCAGAATTGACTGGTACAGTATCTGCATCACTGCATACGGAGCCCCAATCCTTCTGTCCAATTTTCCCTCTCCTCATTTATGAGCAAGACCGCTGTGAATCGCAACCTTAGCATGGTGGAGGGGCTTGTGTGCCACAGTGAACTCGGGGGGCTATGTTGTTGGGTTGCTTTTGTTGCCCCCCAGGTAGAGTGATTCAGTCGAGTCTTATGAAAGGAACTAAATCAAGGGACCAGTCTAACCAGTGAACCCTGGGATAGGTTCACCTATGCGATCTCCAGCTATTGAGGATGGCTATTGGCTATAGTGAAAAAGAATATGTTCTATGAGTCTATAAGTATCACTTATTCCCACATTTCTGTACAGTTATGGCATTTGGTCATTTTAATTTCTCTCCCCTGGCGTACTGAAATAATACTTCTGAGTCATTCAATAACAAAATATCATAAACAGCTGGCACAGTTTAACAGTCTTGGACAATTTTTTTCCATCTATCAGCCATACCCTCTTGAGGATCTTTATGGCCTCAAGCCTTCCAGTAGAGAGGTCACTGACAAATAATTTCACATCTAATGCCAACTTAGAGTTGACAGTTTGGACAAAAACACAGAAAGGAAATTAAACCCAACAGAAAAGCAGAGAACAGTTACAAATTTATTATACTGCTCAAATACGCCTTTGAGTCACACTCACAGTTTCTGAGCAGTCCCAGCACTGAAGTTTTACTGGCATTTGCTAGTAGCTGTTTGGAGATAATTTATTACTGTTAAGACGGGAGAGCACTGATCAGCGAATGTGGAGTTTTTATGGTGAGGACAAAAATAAAAGTATTTTTTACCATGTCAAGGTAAATTGTTGAAATTTAAGAGGAAGCTTTCGAAATATAAAGGAAATCATAATTGATTATTATTTATTTTTTTTATTATTTTACACTAGATTCAAATTTAACTAACAGTATTATGCAAAGCTGTAAAAGAAAACTTTTATAAGCATATAAACATCGGGAGGCAATTAAGACATATTTTTAAAGTACATATATTATATTCGTAGTGTTTTGTTTGCAATGAAAATGATCTTTCTATTGTTTTTGTTATGTCAGCTTAAGTTCTGTGTGCCTAATTACTAATCACTAAGTAATTATTAGTAATTACTAATTAGTAATTTCTAATAATTGCTAATTTCCTGTTTAACTTTCACACTTATTTATTGTCTGTGTCTTGTATTTAGTTTTAGTTCCCCTCCTCTCACTGGTTACCTCATATGTATAAATAGTCCAATCCTCCTCCTTCTCCCCAGTAATTATCTTGGTGTCTGTTTAAGCATTCATGTGTTTTCATAGTTATTACTTGTCTATTTTTGCATGTGGATTTTGCATTGTTAGCTTTAACTTGTGCCTCAATAAATGGCTCACTTTTTATTGATTCTGTCAGCCTCTTGAGTCCAACCCACTTCAGCACACTCCAGTTTTATTTCAAAAAGCTGAAGGATTTCTTATTGTTTCCATTGTCCAACACATGTGCTGTTTTTACAGCAACCTGCAAGTGTTTTATTTGTTCTAAGAGTTCTAAGGGAGTGTTTCAGCTGTAAATGTATCTAAATTATAATTTCTTATTTGCTTAGTCGTATAAATTTATGTATACACCACTAATAATTATGACTTTTTTGACATGTAGGAATTTTAGCATCCTTAAGTATTTACTTTTGCTGTAGTCCACATGAAATTATTTATTTGCAAAAAATGTTCACACTGAGATTGATGTTCAGTGCTTTAACATTGCAAAGTATGTGAAAGTCTTGTGGATTTGACTTAGCAGAAACAAAGAGGCTGGAGCAGCCAGGGATCGAACCACCAACCTTCCAATTAGTAGATGACCTCTACCTCCCTAGCTACAGCCATGATTGCAGTCATTTCTTGAACTGTAAGGGCACAGCTGTCATTGAGGTTTGAAGCTATTTTTGTGGAAAATTGCTAAAATCATTACTTTAGGCTGAAAAAGTCAAGTATTATTTATGTGGTCTTAGGTCCAGTTTTAAAAATATGAAGTTAAATTCCTGAAAGTCCAATATTAGATCAAGGCAATGTAAGTCTCAGGTACTCAAATGTTTCTTTCAAGTTTCAGCAGACAATAGCTCACAGCTATAAAGTATTGCATATCATATCCACTACTCTGAATATCACACCCACTGGAGGGAAAAAAGGTTCCACTGGTCTCCAGAAAGCATATTATTTTGAGCATGTGTACATAAATGCTACCTGATGCTCAGCATGGTTGTCATTTCTCTTGTGTGCCTTTTCAACACAGTTGCCATTTAAATACACATAATCTCAACTGTAGCTGTATTTTACTCTCACATGTAGCTACATTAACTGTTATTTTTTACATATCAAACTAATGTCAAAAAATACATTTTGACAATGATAGGTTAAATTAATTAAATGGCACAATGGGACTAGAATATATGGCTACTATACATTATACATAAAGAACAGAGGATTTGATCACATAGTTGTTAATCTTAGTCCAGCTGTTTGTCATGCCTCATTTCTGTAGCTGCTGCAAACAATGAACCTGTGCCTCCTCACTCACAGCTTCTTCATCAGGCCTTCTCTTCTCTCTCCTCCAGATGCATATTTAAGTATTTGAGACATCCTTTAAGATGATGTGCACAGGTGGCTTTCTTGGTCGCTGGCAGGAGGATGAATGAGGTGGCATAAATAGAGAAATGAAAAGTGTAGCCACTCAGTGGAAAGCAATTCACTTTATGGTGTTAACTTACATGCACAAACACATGTTAAAATAAAATGTACTATGATGATTATTAGAATTGTATTATTGTAGAGTCTTTACGTTACAGTATAAAGCACCTTGAGGCAACTGTTGTGATTCGGCGCTGTATCAGTAAAATTGAATTGAATCGAATAAAAGTGGTTGAGTAGTGTTTGCACTATGCATTTCAGCTACCCAGAAAAAGATACAGTTAAGTACTGGATAAAATAATCCACTTCCTGCTGTAGCTGCACACACAGAAAGATGAAATAGGAGCAGTAACAGGCAGTTTAAAATCAGAAAAGAAAGCTGCGTTTCAAGTGGATGAGTTTCAAGTGGATGAGGGAAATGGCTGGAGAAGAGCTAGGCTGTTAACAGGATAACACAGGTAATACTAGCTTGGGCTGTAAGCTGGGAATCTGGGGCTAAGGCTTGAGGATGGCAGCTGGGAATCTGAGGTTGAGGCCTGGCAGCTGTGGTTGGAAGCTTGTGCTGGAAATCACATCCTGAGAGTTAACCAAAGCCTGAGGATGGGGCCTGAGGGGAATGCAGAGGGGAGTCACCCAGAGACCGATCCCAGGCGCAAAAGAGGTGTAGCAAGTGACTACAGGCGTAGAGAAACACAAACTGAGCAGAATAAAGACAGAACAATGAAACTGATCACAAACTGCTAGAGTCGAGGCTAAACTTCGGCTATGAGAAGATGGCAAAGCATTGCATTTGAAGCAAACTTGATTGTTGAAGTGGCTGCAGCTGGAGGGGCTCTGTTCAGGTTCTGGGACACCTCTCTTCAAGTCCGCAATCAGGCACAGAGTAACACATGAGGAGTAAGAGAGAGGGAGAGAGGCTGCAGGCAAACACAGGAGGCACAAATGGAGAGAATGGAGACCATCTATCTCTCTCACTCACTATATATATCTATATATATATAGATATATACACACAGTACTAATCAGCAACGATTTCACTTGAGAAAATACTACCATTTTTAAGAATTTGTGTTATTCCTTTGGTCAACATTTGTCCAATTAATATTAATGAACCTGAACAACTTTCAGCCAAAACCAGAGGCTAAAGCACTGAGAATCATCAGGATGTAAAATGCAGAGCTGCCTCCCTTGGTGAGAGTTGCTTACTGTATTTTCCACGGGAAATTTTTACTGTTATTCCCTTGGGCAGAGTGCACTTGGCAAATTACTTTCTGAACTTTTGGGCCTTAAACAAGAATGTTTAAATGAGCAAGTTTTCAAGCTGCTTTTGCATACTGCTGCAAGTTAATCCTAGAACCTGCATTTAGTGCCTAAATGTACATATGAGATATCAGCTTTGGGCCAGAAAGTCCCCTCTCAGTGAACCTGCTGCCTCTAAGTTTTCAGGTGTGAATAAAAGTGAATGTGTAAGGTGAACGTGGAGGGTGTTTTTATGAAAAACAAACCAAAACAAAAACCCCCACCAGACTTGGCAAAGAATGGAGAGTAAATATCCACTTCATAGGTCAAGCGTGTAAATGAACACTTATTTCACCCACTACACTACACTTTTTTATCCATATTTGCATCACTATGTTAGTCACTTATGCTAGCTGATACAAAAAAAACACACGATTACAATGTTCAGATGTAATAACATGACTGAAAAACACAGAAACCAAATTTTATTTTTAATCTGAGAAAATGTCATAGATGGAATAATGAAGTGTGATATCATAAAATAAAAAGATCCTCTTTCTTGTGACTAATTTAAGCTGGTATTGACAATTTAACCCCGTTATAAGACCAGATAATTCGCATGCAGTCCAGAAATAGCGTGCACCAGCATATTAGACCAATTTAAAGACATGCAAGTGACTATGTGAGTCTGCACTAAACAACTGTAAGTTACAAAATGTCACAATCCTAACATTTTCAGAATAACAGTGTTAAAGTTTATCATACTGTACTCTGATCAACTTTCTATTGCAGAATGTTAGGCTCTACTCACACAGGACTGGAGAACATTTGGTGATTGTGCGGCAATCACCAGTTGCTAGGGAAACAGTATCCCTGACTGGTTCTGAGTGGTTGCTGACATCACTGTGAAACTGATGTCCAAGTCCCAGTCACGCAGGCCTTGAGAGTGGTCAGTGACCTACTGGTAACCTCCGGCTGGGAAAAATGTGTATTTCCCAAACGGTTGGTGAGGGGTTGTGGGAGATTTCTTGCTGTCACCGGGTGAAGTTGGTCACAGGGAGATATAAATGTTGCACTGAAAACCTCCTTGAGATTCCTTTGCTAGGAAATTGACACGGTAACCTATAGTTTGTATCGAACTTGTCTGCATACACTCGCTAACAACTCCTAAGCAAGTGCAATCTGTAGAGTGCTGATTCTGGCATGGCTTCAAACGATTTTACATATTTCACCCTCTGTGCAACAGTACATAAATATCTTTCCTAGTCTCATTGGTGTCCTTATATTAATTAATATAAGATATTCCACCCTTTTGAAATTTACAGGTGTAGTCTACAGTGTTGGTCAAGTTACTTGAAAAAAGTAATCAGTAACTAATTACTGATTACTTCCCCCAAAAAGTAATCCCGTTACTTTACTGATTACTTATTTTCAAAAGTAATTAATTACTTAGTTACTTAGTTACTTTTTAAAAACACGATTTACAACCTGAATAGGTGATAAAGCGATAGATCTTTCAGCCCAATTCTACTCTTTCTGCATAAACCATCATACAAAATGTAATCAAATGGAAATGTCTCTTTTTAAAACTTGTTTTATTAGTTTTAATCTTTTAACTTTATGCATCAAGCAAAAATTAAATTATATGCAACATTCTCTGACTGGAAGAAATTTGTTTAACATTTAAACCTATTTTCTGCAAATTCCAGCACATAAAATAAAATATTTCTGTGTGTTTACACTCAGTCTTTCAAGTACATGCAAGTGAAACACAGCAGAAAATAAATAAAGTCAAAGACTAAGAGGTCCTGTTGCTCTATTTTCACCTGTATAGCAGGCGGATGTTTGCCCTGGTGCAGGTGCCACAGCGGTCAGTGGAAGAATCCGCGAGTTTCTCTGTGAATCTCTCATTCCGTGGTAGCGCACTCGGTGCTTGCTCGGAAGTTAAGGGGTTTTTTCGCTGTAAAAATTAGTTTTCTTCCCACGCAGTGAACAGCGGACGCTAATGTTTTCGTCACTTTTTACGGAATCAAACTCAAAGTAAGGTCAGTACTTCCACGCTTTAAACGCTGCACGCTCATACTCTCTCTGCACTCGATATATTATCCATTGTTGATCTGCACACAGCTGTTGCCACGAACGTCACACTCGCTTCATTGTCATGAGACACTCTCGCAAAAAAAATCACGGTTTTAGTAACGCAGTAACGCAGCGTTCTTACGGGAAAGTAACGGTAATCTAATTACCTTTTTTGCAATAGTAATCCCTTACCCTACTCGTTACTTGAAAAAAGTAATCTGATTATGCGTTACTGCCCATCTCTGGTAGTCTATAATTCTCAACTCAACAAATGTAATTTCCCCCTATTAGTTATGGTCCAAAAGAGAAAAACAAACTTGGAAATTCAAAATTATATTAATGGTACAGAAGGTAAAGCCAGCCAGCACACGCTTGGGTCATATATAATGTTTCATATGCCAGCAATGGGCTGGCAAACTAATGAAATGCAGCTTGGGAATGTGAGGCTTCTACTGTGCATGAAGTGGGGCGGAGAGACAAAACTACAAAGTTTACTACAAGTTTGAACCCATATTTGTCCCAAGCAAATGATCATTAGGATAATCTCTCACATTCAGTCTAGACTTTTAGAAAAGATAATTTTCATGTCAAAGCAAGATTCTATGAACAGCTCACTTCTATGTAGCTTCCTCCTGAGAGGGTACATATGATGGCGATTTCCATAAGCCATATTTTTATTTGTTCTTGAAGTCAAATATCTTAGAGCAGCATAATTCATAGTTAAAAACAATATATATATATATATGATGCGGCCACTCAGTTCAACAAACAGATCAGTTTGACTATCTTTAAAGCCTAAACCCAATTTAAGGAGAACTTCCTCCTGATTTGCTCGTGCTTGTAAATATGAGGCTTGAAAAGCAGATAGGTGGGGCTAATGTGGTCAAAGCTGTGTGCCTGAGATGATAAAATAAGGATACCACTTTAATTTACATCAATGATTAAAGACAGAAAATAATGGATCCTCTTCAGTGATAACTAATAGTAAAATTTATTATAGATTTATTTTTGTAAATAAGGAGCTGAGCTATAAATGACCAGATTTGTTCAGCTCCATTTGAGACGTGTAACTACACGCAAGGAGATTGCATTATCTGCTCGTCTTCGTCAGCCATGTAGTTAAGCTTATCGTGTGGGTTTTTGTAGCGAACCATCCCCCTCATACCGGAGAGAGCCCCCTGCATGCTAAAACACGGCATCCTCCACAATTAGCCTGATGATAGGATCCACCATAATGAGAAGACTTACTGCCAACAACACATGCTAATGATAATTGTAATAGAGGCAATCATTTCCGTGATATTCTCCCCTCTCATTTGCATTCTCTGCTTGCTTCTTCTCTTTTTGGCTCTGTGATTTCTGCTCCTTTACTTTATTATTTTTTTTTTTACTGTTTTGCCTTTGTGCTTCACTGTACTTTTTCTGTTTGTCCCTATCTCTCCACTAACCTTCTCATTCTTGTTGTTTTCATTCATTATTACCTCCCTTGACACAAACTGCCAGCCAGGCAACAAATCAACATCTCTTTAACTTTAGCACCACTTAACTCGTATTGTGCTTATTCTGCAGCTTGTTTTGTTGTGGGAGATGGATACCGGGTGTGATAAAGTGATACAGCTCTTTTGTGTGTGCGCTGGCTGGTACAGACAGGGACTTAAATCAGCGTTATTGAGCCTTGCGTGGCCGGGTCGTTATGAAATACAGCTGTCAAGTTGCTGTAACTCAGCTGAATTTCCACTGAGACCTGACATTACACTCAGTCATGGAGGAAATTATGATTTGTTAACTGCTCGTTAGTCATAAATAAAATCCTAACACATGTAATGCATTGTTAATTGCTCAACTTATGAGAGATGGAGGCAAGCCGAGGGATGTTGTGTGTTCATTATTTTGTATTACATTGATGCTTCGACATCAAGGGAGGGGATTTTTTTTCCTGCTGATAACAAAAGGCTTAAATAGACTAAATCAGAGACCAAACTTAGCTCTGCAATATGATTTATACTATATTACCAGCTTATTAGGTACACCCACACAGTGTATTACAATTACAATTACAAAAATATTACAGTTCAAATGAAGCACAATTTACTGTGCTAAACTGTTTTTATTGGCTATTACAATTTTTTTGTACATCTGCAAAAATTGTTTACACCTGTCATTGAGATCAGATTTTTTAAATGCACAGTACAAGGTCACTTTTGAGTCTTGAAATACCCCTCATTTAAATTTTTATTCCAATGAGCCAGACCTTCTTGCAGTTTTGTACACGTGGTCTTGAACAATAGTTCTTTAGCCTTTGTGAAAGTATACTGGATGCTTTTTTCATTCATTTTCATTTCAGTCCTTGTACCTGACCTTTTTCTTTTTCATTTGTTTTGTCTGTGTTTTACATGTACCAGACATCTCAGCAAAGAACCAATTATAAATTGTATTTTTAAGCACATTTTTACTAGCAGTCTATTGTAAAAACACATCATTTGTTCTCATTTCTTAAGTTGAATTTAAGAAAAATGCTAAAGATAACACAGTTTGACAGGATTGGCAATAACAAGGTGATTCACAAAGAAGTACTGGTGCAAAACTGGCACGTCTCAGCATGATATGCAGTGTGTCCTTAAAAAATGTAAGGAAACTGAACAGTTTCTGAAAGCATAAACAGCATAGTCATATCTTTAAGAAACAGGAACAAAGCCTATTTCTAAATCCTAAAGAGTTGATACAGGACCTGAGAGATGCATCCAACTACTCGCTTTTCACTGAAGCCTCATCAGAAATGGTGTTAATGGAAGCCTGGTTGTCAAGAAGCCATTCACAAGGAAGATAGAAGGGGATGAAAGGCTAAGGTATGCCAGATTACACAAGAAAGGAACTGAAAGCCAGTGGAGGAGTTATGAACAGGTCTTATAAAGTGATGAAGTTAAATTTGCAATTTTAGGTTCAAACTGTTGTCAATATATACAGAGGAGATCAGGAGGGAGATGTCTACAGCCATCTGTAAAACATAGTAGAAGCTGTCATAGTTTGGGGCTGTATTGATGGATTTGTGAAAGCAAAAAAGTCATATATTTATCCATGTGGAAAGGACCTGGTTGGCAATAGCTTCATTTACCAGAGCCCAGACATTACTGAATCAGTTTGGAAACATTTCAACAGAGAAAGAGAACAAAGTCAAGGTAGCCAACATCCACAGAAGTGTTTTGGAAGTCCTTCAGGAAGTCTGGAGAAGTATTCCTGTAGATTACTTAAAGAATGACAAGAAAGCTTGTCCAAGAGTTTAGTCTATATTAAGTAATGATAATGATGGTCATACTTTCAAGCTCATCAGAAGTGTACAGTCTCAGTTTTTGCCTTACATACTGCATTTCCATGTATGTTTGTATATGTCTTATTAAATCACTATGCCTATTTCCTTATTTTCTAGCAAATTATGATGAAGGTGGCTCAAGACATTTGCACAAACTGAGAATATGTAATATGTCTATATCCAAAACCCAGATATTACGCATTAGGGCTGCTATTCAACAGCAATACCTATTCTTAGATGTCCACTGTTAGTGTTGGTAAAGCAACATAAAGCTCCTGTATCTGCAGGTCTCTGTATGATTCTGGTCACATATTTGGTACTACATTTATTAAGCCCTCATGTTGATGTCTGGATTTTTAGATGCACAATGAGATGTTAGCTGCAATTAGCTAATCTGGAACTGAAATTTACAAAGATAAAAAAAAAAAAAAATCCAAACCACTTTATGGTCTTACCCATCATTTTACAAAACATGCCGGTGACTTTATTGTGCTCCGAGAAGAACACAAGGCTTGTTTTGCCTTTCATATTTCCTGTCACTTTTCTGGTAAAGTACCTGTCACCCATGATGCACTTTGCCTTCGTACTCTATTTGGCATCCTAGCTTGCGGTGAGCAGATAGGATACCATCAACCTTTTCATTCCTGTATCAGTCCGTTTCTGTGCTGTAGTCGAAACAACAAACACTCTCAGCCTTTGGTGATGGGATGAAAAGCTAAGCCCTGTTCTGGAGGAATAAATAACTTTAAAGATAGCGGAGCTGGAGTGGCACTAAATTATCACAACAAAGATATTCGCTTTGCAAAACTCTCCAATATCAATGTTCTCTTTTGAAATCGAGGTCATGATCTAAAGCAAGGACTCCCAGCTGACTGTTAGTCTGTCTTCTCCTATCAGTAACTGCAGGAAATCACTTCTTCCTCTTGATTGCATCTTATATTATAATTTGCATTGCTTGTCTGATCCCTGATTATTTCGCATTATAATTTAATGATTACATAATCATTCCTTGGTCACAATCATAACTGTGAGACATTTTACCCACCTGAGCATTTGCTGAAAGATACTCTTGCTGGATCAAAATAATATTTTTTTAGTTACAGTTTGGTGAAATCTAAAATGTGCTTTTAGCCCAAATCAGCATTAGTGGCATAGATGAATGTGATGGCAAAAGTGAAATTAGTTGATCAAAACAGCCTTTCTGCACAGTCTTGACATATTGCCCATGTTTGGATCGTACTCTCTCTTTGAAATCAAACTTATTTGAAGCAGGACACACATTTTCCAGGCTGTGAGCTTGTGACTTCACTTACGCTCTGAAGCGTTCCTCAATGATACCGAAGACAACCGACTCCTTCTCTCGAGTAATGGAATCTCCCTCTCTTTCAGCCATGACCCCTCTCTCGCTTTCCCCCTCCCCCGCCTGATGATGTCTTTCTCTCCTCTCCCTTTTTTCCTCAAGTCATCAACCACCGACGGCAGTAACTTGTCCTTCTCACTGCTCTTCTCCCTCCAGTCATCTCCCTTTCCCCTCCCGTGAACCTCTCTATCACTGTCACCCTCCGCTCTACTTCGCTCAGCAACAACCATCAACACCCACATATCTGCACACGCGCGCGTGTGCACATTCATGAGAACGCACGCTATCTTTCTTGTATTCACACACATGCACAAAAATCATTCTTCTCCTTCTCTCGCAGTCACTCTCCCTCTCACACACACAGAAAATGCCCATCTCTGTCTCTCTCTGTCAATGTTGTGGAACGCCTCGACTCGCTTTGGGATGCCTGGACTCATCCATCACTGTAGGGAGAGACTTGGATGTGTTATGTCACCTCCTGTCTAGCATATTGTTGCATTTGTGTGTGTGCATTTGTGTAGGACTTTGGTAGCATTTTCACATTTTTAGGGATCTTTATATGAACATATGGAGAGCAGGCCACAATCTAACATCTTCTGTTTTTTTGCCAAAGTAAAAATGAGATAGATATGTTAAAATACAAGCGACATATACATTTCTGCTTAAAATGTGTATCTAGGACTGACAATGTTTCACACTACACTGAAAATGGTTAAAAATGGCAACATTGCAGTTTACCACAAAAACAAGCTGTTTAATTAATACAGCTCTGGCAATTTATGATCAGTGGATAGTTTGCATGTTATTTATAGATATTCATATATCTATCCCTTCCCCCAACTACTGAAACATAGATGCATATACGTGTGTGTCTCTGGATGGATGGAATTTTCAGTGGTCCGTACTAGTCCATGTTCCTAGATTCAAGATCTACAAACCAAAATAACGATACTGTGTGAGAGGTCATAATGAAAATGCAGTATATACAGTATGATTAACTT
The DNA here is from genome assembly GCF_001858045.2 of Oreochromis niloticus. Taxonomy (NCBI): domain Eukaryota; kingdom Metazoa; phylum Chordata; class Actinopteri; order Cichliformes; family Cichlidae; genus Oreochromis; species Oreochromis niloticus. Next base: position 27,529,268 of record NC_031965.2, on the reverse strand, counting down.
AGTTGAAACACTGTGTTCTAATTTGATTTGTGCTGGTTACAGGTTTAAAAATGCACACTGTGGTCTAGAAGAGAACCAAATATAGCACACTACCAGACACAAAGTACATATTCAGTGTCTGTTGAAAAAAATATATCAAAAAATGAGTTCAAAAACCAAACTGGCACAAAGAGCATAAGGTTAAACTTAGAAAAACACTGGACCACGGAAGGAGAAACAAAAGAAAAGAAAACCTAGACAGCATACAGACTGATGGGTGACTGTTTAGAAAAAGGAGGGGATTGGTCCACGTGTAATCAATACAAGTGAGACAATTGGACAGACAGGAAGTAAAAAGTGAAACAAGACGCAAGAGAAATCAGGAAATAACCAAAAGGCAGTTACTAAAAACAAAGACAAGAAGACTCATGCTGAACATGATAGATAAAGTGAAGTAGACACTAACAGATAGATGAGACGGAGGGAGGAACATGCAGCAAAACACTGAGGGGAACAAGAAGAAATAAACTTCAAACAGGAACTCAAGCTCAATAAAAGACAAAAAAAAAAAACAGGAACAGGAGAGCGATCCCAGGATTGCAGCAATCCAAACACACACCAGAGACTCCACTAAAAGCTCAGCAGTAACTAGAATTAAAATAAAAGATTAACAATAAAAACTCAAAATTACAATTATAAAATCAAACCCTGGATAGAAAAGTCAGTAATAAAAGGCATTTTTTGTTTGTGGAACATTTAAAAAATACACAGTCCAGAATTAAAAATAATAAATATGATATAGGAATTTGTTTTCATTCCGTCAACATGAGGCTGGTGGAAGTGAGGACAAACCAAAACGGTAAAATTGAAATTCCATGCTATGGTCATGAAATCAAAGCATCCACCTGAAAGATGCTAAAAGCCTCCCTAGAGCTGAGAGGCACTGCAGTCAGGTAAGAGCTCTCTGTTGGTGCAGTGCTCTCACAGAAAAAATAGAGAGCTCTACCTCCAACACTTACCACAACACTGAAAAGTTCCTGTGGTCTGGAAGCACCTGTTATACCCAGCTAGCATTATTTATACATTTGCACTACTCCACATTTTAACTAATATTCCTTAGGGAATTTACTCATATGCACATTGTAGTATATTTACTCGTGTGGCTTGAAGTGTTTAAAAAAATATGAGCTGCTAGAGTTTGTTTATCCATCGTGTGTATTTCTCAGGGTTGTACTTTACCCGGGTACTCTGCTGAATGCAGATGTGTTACCAGTTCTTCAAAACATGTTTTTTGCTTGAAAGTTACTCACAGGTTTGCTTTTTAAAATTGCTTTTTGATATAATAAATCAATTTCTGCTTTATAGCGTTTCAATAAAGAAATGTAACCAGTGCTATGTCTGTATTTACAACTCCTAAAAAATATTATAAATAAGCAATAATTATGTACATCGGCAACCAGTAATAGCATAAGGCAAAGTGCAAATTTCTCCTTCTGTCTGTCCTGCTATTTCTTGCTTTAGACTCCAGCAGCATCAGTCTTTTTCTCTATCTCTTACCCTGTAACAGTGTCTTCAAAACAGCAGACAGGCTGATAATGTGTCAGGTAGAGCAGCACAGAGAGCTGCTCTTTATCGTGTGTCAGTGGGTTTTCAGATTTATGCATTTTCACTCCTTCCTCTTTCACTTGGGGTCGTGTTTGTTTTAAACCTGCTCTAACAACATGAATGGTAATATAAAAACAGCTAACCACATAGAAAGAAAGCCAATTAACAGGAAGATGAAAAGAGTGACACCACAAAGGAAGGAAAAACTTGTGACAGATGAAAAAAAAAAATCAAAAGACAAATAAGAAGAGACGGACAATGTTTCCTCTGTATGCACGTCAGCCTCCGTGTCCATGAGTGGCCTTAAAGTAAGCGATATAGACAGCAAGTCATTTGAAAAGCTATTAGAAATGTTTCAAATCTCCTTGGAGAAAATGCAATAGAAAATAGAAAATGCATAATGGAACAAGATGTATCTAATCGTGCCAACAGTTAAGCAGGAGCACCTAGATTGCTTCTCTTATCCTACAGCTCCCTACCTCTCTATCCCACTCATCCCTTCCATTCCCTGCCTTTTTAATCTTGCTGAGTGATTTTGAAATGCTGATTTGGATGTCGGGCATCAGCTTGAGGTGAGGCCTTCACTTTTATCTGACCTCTCCATCCCCCGTAGGTCTGTAGTGGGTGTAATACATCTTAATAGATCAGCTTGGATGGTACTGAATTATTGCCAAAAACTGCCTGTGTGCATGTTTTTAAATAGGACCAGTAGTCTAATAGACTCACTACGTTTCCATGGGAAGTTATTATTGTCGAACCACCCTGCAGCTCTGAAACAGAATTTCTACAATAAATAAGCAATATTGTCTCTTTTTCAGTGCTGCGGTCCTTATTTAAAAGCTTTCAGTGTGATATACTGTAAATGCTGTTGTCAAAACCATATTTCTCAGAGATTATATCAAAATAAAAGGTAGGCCGCAGAAAGATTAAACTAGAACCCCCAATTGCTTTGTGAGAACCGCTATCTCATATAAACAGCCTTTGTCTGTGCTTTTTACAGGCAGCTGAGAGATTTGTAGGTCAACTGGCTTTTGGCAATTGCAATTATTGCAAATGGATTTTTTTTAGCAGTAATAACCAGTGTACTGACTGGACTGGTAGATAGGAAACAAGCAGCAGAAAGAATAAACAGCTAAAGGCAATGATCTATTTACAGCTTATTTCTGAAAAACAGCAGACACAAAGAGTATGTATACTGTACACATGCTAAAAGTTGCATGCTTAGTCACAGAAAATGCACCAGTGACCCAGTTACTCTTATCTGGTTGCTCCTGAAAACAATTGTTTAGGTAAATAAAATAATATTTTATCATGTTTTTCTACCATATCAATCCATACACCGAATGATCTGATCATTTCTCGATGGGGCCTGCATTCTCATTGTTTATTACCACATTACCACTGATAATAGTTTAATGGATCACAAACATTTACATTTATCTTAAAGTAGTTTGCATACAGCAGAGTAGTGCTGTCTGATCAGTTTTGCGGCATTTGGCTGAATGTGAGCAGAGAGTGTAGCCCTGTACACTTCAGAATTCACCCTGCTACTTCATCCTTCAGGCACATCATCTATAAACACTAGTGTGCCTGGTTCCACTGGCGGGCATACATGCCCATGCCATAACATTGCCGCCATCATGTTTGACAGATTATATGGTATGCTTTGGATCATGAGCTGTTTCTCACCCTTGCCATGCTTTTACCTTTTTTTTTTTTACATTTCAGAACTGTGTCAGCTCTTTTAGATGTTTTCGGTCAAATCTGGGCTTTTCGTCCTTGAGTGCGACCGTTGCTTTGCACTTTTCTGTAAACCATCCATATTTAGATTCACGGAGGTGTCTCTTGATTGTACACCTTTACACTGAAACACCCACCTCATTAAGAATGTTCTTGACTTGGCTAGATGTTGCAAAGTTGTTTTTCTTAGCCATGAAAATAATAAATAATTTCCTTTAGTGTTGCTGAGCTGGTAAGTGCATCCAGCCCTTCTAATAATATAGGCCAGATTCTTGATTTGGCCACTTTAAAGTTTCTCTGATAGGTTTATTTTGTTTTTCTCAGGTTAATCGAGACCTTCCTCTCTCTCTTCCTCTTGCAACAACATGCATTTAGGTCAAAGTACAATTTTCAGGTATCGGTACTTGAGTATTTTTTTCTTGCTACGTTTTACTTTTACTCCCTACATTTTTAAACAGGCTTGTTACTTTTGCTTTCACGCATTTGAGTCGAGTTATTTCGTCACTGCGAGCCTTAAAACATCAAACCAATCTGAACCCAAACAGAAACACATGAATGGCAGTGCTGTACATTTATTAATAACAATATAATGTTGCATAAAACGAGATGACATGTGCCAAAGTCAGGGTTTTGTTGTTGTTGTTTTTGTCACAATACCGGAACAAATGCAGGTGTCCCAAAGTTGCGGTACTTCGGTATATCCAGCCAGCGCTACAGAAGAGGACTTTGGCAGGTAATTTCAAACAAAACATTTCGATCAGCTCAACAAACATCATGTTTGTGTGCAGTTTGTCGTGTGTTGCTAGCTAAAGGTCTAGCTGCTGTATTTCACAGGGAGAGAAAAGTAAGACAGCTAACTTGACTCAGAGATGGAGAAAGGCAAGAAAGACAGGACAGCAGAGGTGGATTAAAAGGTAACTTTATAGTGCCTAATATGAAGACAGCATAAACAGTGTTCTGTCAGTGCAGAGGATGGAAATCAGCCAGGACAACCCATGAAACATCTGCTGACATCTGGTTGAATCAAGTTGAGTACATCCACAAAGAGCAGCAGGTCAGCTGTCCACAGCCTGTACACTAAGAAAATCTACCAGAGCTCTAATTAGAAATTATTTTGAGTTGTGATTCTTTCCCCCACACTGAGCCATTACAACCAATTTTAGGGTTCCCCCACCTGCTAAATCCCACTTTAACCCCTGACTTTACATATTTGTACATAGAGAAACATTTTCCTTCCTTTGCTTCAGATTCAAGCTGAGTATAATTAGAATAAAAAAAGTTAGACTGAAGTTTGTATTCCCATCTACTGATATTATTTTATCATTATGTTAATATAGGCCTCTAATAAAAATTTATACTAAAAATTACAATGAGGAACTATAAATAAGAAATTCAAGACTCACATTCATTTTTTAGACATTAGGACGACTTCAATTGTCATGAAATAACAGGGGAATAGGCCTCACCTGGCTTCAGAACTGCTTGTCAGTCAGCTGTCCAATTATTTCTGAGCCTCTGAAAATGAGAGATTGTCTATAAAAATGGGTGTAACTCCTAAACTGGTAATACAATATTTTTTGTAAAGTCCTTTATGAAAGCCTGCACTTCAATCATATTGATTGTTGGTGGTGTACATAGGGAAAATATCTGTTTTGTCTAGCAGTTATAGCCTTAACTATGCTTTGGGGCATGCTGTTGCATTTTTTGGACAAACATTAGGATAGCCTTCTGATTTTTTTTTTTTGCCTTAATAGCATATGCATCTATATAGCTGAAGTGTTATATTATTTACAAAAGTGACTTGTGCACACAGAGATGACTGATAGTGATAAACTAGTATCTGTTAGGATGCTAATTAGAATATAAGAAGATTGCATGTTTTATGTGATGAAGATTAATTGATTAAGTAAGCTTTAATTTTTAAGAGGCAAAATTGGTGACATTTCTGTGCTGCTGGAAAGACATTATTCAAATGACTGAAAGGACTGGGTTTTCTTTTCATGCATGGTAACTGTTAGTCTGCAAGTGGCCTAAGGGTCCTTGCTGTAAACAACAAACAGTATAAATCTCTGCTTTTCTGGCCTGAGGAATTTCATCTTCATTGACTGATTCTGAAGCAAAACCAGCGCCAGCATTCAGTGGTTGTAGGAAGGTAGCAAGGTGTCTATAAGGATGTGGAGGAGTCTGACATGGTGGATGGACGTAAGACCAGAGTTTGCATTCCATTATAAGGTTGCAATGAAGGTTATTACATTATTATTAAAGACTAAAAATTATTCTCACCAACAATGGCTTAATTAATTTTAATCACAGTCTTTACCTAATATTAATCATACTTAGGTTGCCATTAACCGATAATACATGGCACTCAGTGCGAAATAACATTGTAATCTGAGATTTAGTAAATTTGCCCAACGATTGGCAGCTTGGTAGCTCACCTTTTCTGCATGATACTCCCATCCCATTTCTGTCTTTCTCAGATTTTCCTATTTACTAAAGCCAAAACTGCTTAGTGATAAGCTTTTTTTGATGGATAAGACATGCAAATCAGTTTTGATTCAGAGCGTCTGACGGGTATTATATTAAAGATTGCATTGGTATTTGTCATATATAGATTTCAAAATATTTTTCAAATTCAATTCATTTTATTTCTTTTGTCCAAATCAAAAATTTCAGAGACCTTAAATGAAGCTTTCATTTTGTGGGTGTTTGCACCGTTGGCCTGTGGCTGTGAAACCTCATTGACAACAGCAGTATATAGCACATAAAGGCAGCCTCAGACACATTGTTTAGGCTGGGTGGTTACAGTCACGTCCTTTTCAGAATCATATTATTTGCTCCAGGATGTGGAACCACCCTTAAACAGCGGGGTTTACACTCTTTATTGTCAGCCGCAGTGTGGATTCAGTTGTTTAAAATTTGTGGCAATAACAGTAATCTGGGTGGCTCTGACTGCTAGTCGAGGGTGAGCTGCGATAACGTCTTTCTCCTTCCCTCTCGCTGCGCTCTTCTCTCCTAATCTCCTCCATGCTGTCTGGCTGGCGGTTAAGTGGTGGTTTCTCTTTTCGTTTGAGGTCCCTACAGGGCTTGGCAGCAGAGGCGATGGACCCTACAAAGAAATGGTGTGGAAATTGCTTTGTGCTTTTCTCCAGCCATCGCAAGCTGTGCAATTTACACCTGGGCGTCTCCTACCTTCCACTTGACACAGGGTGAGAATACTGAATTTACAAAAAGATGAGACACGGAGCCATGAACAAAAATAGAGAGGGGAAAGGAAAAAAAGAAGACATCATACCTATAAAAGAGTGAAACGATAGTGTACCTGACTGGAAAAAGAGAAGATATCAGATGGAAAGACAGGACATGAGTAAAAATATTGTGTGAAACATAGAGAATAAAGAGAAAAGACGATTCTTTGCTAAGCCTTTTAGTTGCAACTATTGTATTTTCAAGTTAGGAGAATCTCTTTTTCCACATTTGCATTTGTGCATATGGCTGTTACTTCATTTGCAAGATTTTCTCCAGTCCTTTTCATTTCCCCAGACGCACAATTGTTGTTTTTCCCCGAGTGCGAAACGACCTCAGTAATGTTTCCCAAACAGTCTGTTGCCAGCACAGAATCCCTGGACACTGAGTGAGAAAAAATGAAAAAAACAAAAAACACCTGTCACTTATCATAAGTCATTTTTTGTGGGTCATTTTATTTTCCTGCGTGGATTCATGGGGTACATTATCACTGCCGAGGGACCCACAAAATCAGCCTCCACCACATTAACTCTTCATGAAGCAGACCCTGGATTTGTCTCTTAAGGAATGCTGTGTCACCTTCCAGCTGTGCCTGTTTTCTGTAATTTTCTCTATAATGTTTTTCTCCTTGTCAACTGATCATTTTAATTAGTGTGATGGGCTTGTGGTGCATTACACCATTTCACTTACACATGCAATGCAACATGTCTTTGGACAGCTTACATTATACTCTCTGTAGTATTTAAATAAATAAATCGGGCTACACACCATTAGACAGTTGGTTCTGCTCTTCCTGATGCCATGGCTGGCTTTAAAGGTCAGAGCTGTTTTCCTGATCTGCTTCAGGTGCTGTGTCTGAGGATTGCTGCAGACTGGACAGGGTGCAAAGCAGCAGTCAAACTATTCTGCCTTTTCACATACGAAAGCAGCTCACTCCTCTGTATTTCAAGCTGTTAAAGTGAAACTTTATGGTGATAGTACGTCTTATCAAATTGTACTTCTTCTTCTTTGAGAGCGCAGTCACTAAAACTGGCTTCAACCTTATTAAAGCCTATTAAACATTACTGCAAGGTAAGAAAAAACTAAAAAGAAAGTATACTTAGAGAAGTATTTTGACAGTATTTCTGGAATTTTACCTCTGTCAGTACCACAGTGGATTTTAAATCACAGAGCAGACTTTTAGCTTTATATATATATATATGTATGTGTATTTGTACACGTATGTGTGCATGTACATGTCTATACTTACAGATACTTTCTATTACTTACATAGTAATAGTAATAGTAGAAGAGTTGAAATTTATTACTTGCATATTTCCCCCACAGCCCTCGATCCATAACACATTCTGGGTATGCGTGTACATAGAACCTCAGCTACCGCTGTATATATTGCATTGCATTGTATATTGTGTTATCTTGTTTATTTGTATTTCTTGACTTTATATTCTGGTACACTCTTTGTATTCTTCTGCTATCTGTACCTGAGCTGTGGTAACGCATAAATTTCAATAAAGATCAATAAAGATCAATAAAACAACCGATCAATAAACAACCGATCAATATCTTATCTTATCTTATCTTAATTCAAGAGTTTAACAAAAGTACCTTTTTAGGAATAAGAGCGAATTTTATGTATATAGTCCCCAATTCCAGGAATTAAAAAATTAAAAAAATGATCATATCTCTTTGGATCTCATATCGAAAGCTCCAGAGAACAACTACCTAATGCAGTTTCCAGATGAACTCTATCTTTTGCTTTTGCTTACAGGGGCGTCCACACAGAAACCGATGTGCTTGTCATGCATCGCTCTGGGGCTGAAAATTGGTTGCTAGCAGACTTTCCTTGATCTGGATTCCTAGGTAGTCTTCTAATTAATTTACTACCTTGTCATATGTCAATCAGTGTTATCCTTTCCTCTCATTGGTAGTCACTTCAACCTCTTGCCTCAAAGCTGAGAAAAGTTTAACTTGAAACCCACAAACTTCATGTTTTCAGCAGCTAATTAACCCATTGTCACTGAATGTTGTTGTCAATCTGTGGTCTCTAGTCACCACGTTACTCCAGATTACTCCCTCTGTGGATGCCATTAATCTTTTAAAGGATAATGAGAGAACAGAAACTGTGGCAGGGATCGTGAAACAGCCATGTGCCAAAACTACTAAACATTAATGCAAAACTTTAGTTACAACTCCTGAATTAAAGCTGAAAGTCTGCACTTACAGTAAATTATCATTTTCTAAATGCTTATGAACCTGACTGCACACCCTATAGAAATACTTAACGCACACATGAAAGTATAATTTTACAGAAATGGTTGATATAGAACCTGGAAATTGAACAACTTTTATAACAGTGAGTTAAGCTTCAACTCCGGCTCTCCAATAACCCAGGAGTATAAAACTGTGCTCTGGTGAGATAAGGAACTACTTTTCTTTTCATACACCATCCTGAGGCGGTTTTTAATGTCACTCCTCCTCCCGCAATTTAATATCAGCCGTCCAGATTTTAGTTATCAGAAAGCAATGGATGACCTTTCATATATTTTGTAATAAAATGATCATTCAGCAGAGTCTTAGCGTGGGTTTGTCCATTCAGCCACGACACTCAAATCCTAATCAGTTAAACAGACGCAATTCGTGTTTATCTCCTAGGTAAGCATTATGTATTCATGTGTGTTTCAAACATAATACGGAGAATGGCTGCCTGTGTGTGTGTGTGTGTGTGTGTGTGTGTGTGTGAGGGGCATCAGAGTTGGAGGTAAATGGATGCACTGTGATTGGCCGTGATGTTTATTCATAATCAAAATGATATGAGGCAAATGTAGAGCGCAGCAGGATATCAGATTCAAAATCTGAGCGGAATAGTAATGACCAGAGCATAGCATGCAAATTTCTGAAAGTTTTATATGTATATATATCAGTATACATAAATACTGGGCATCCTTTTAGTCTGAATCACTGAGAAACAAATGTGAATATTTTTAGCTGCTTCAATAGACATTAAAAAGAAAATAAAACACAGCAGATGAGGGACTCGCAAAAAGACAAATGGAAAAAGAGGGAGAGTCTTAACTGAGAAGCAAAGTCAACATCATCATTTAAGAGAGAGGGAGGAGATGTGAGAGAAACTGAGCAGCAGCACATGGATAAATAAAATCACTGAAAGGCAGAAAGGGAAAAGCCTCACAGCAAAGACCTCCTGGAAGAAAAGCAAGACAGGGAGGAGCAGAACATCTTTGTGAGGATAAAAGAAAAAGCGTAATCGCCCAGTTGTTTCTTTTTCTCCCACAGGCCCCTTAGAAAACAACTGGCGCTTTAAGCTTAGACAGATAGCAGACAGAAGGATGACGGTTAGAGAAGTGGAGAATACCACAGAGAGTTGGGAGTCTGGCACACACACACACACATACACACACACACACACACACACACACACACACACACACATTCCTACCCATGCAAAACACGCACAAGCATGCATACACACACTAACTCAGAGACAAACATGCATTCCCACACACTTGGAAACACCCACAGAGATACGCGCACACATCCCAAACAGCAAACACACATATTTCCTGTTGGTACAAAGGCGCCAACAATCATAGTCTACAAATGCGCACACATGCACACACTGTCTCTCTCCTTTCTCTTCCTTCCGAGTCCCCGTGGAGCTGTGATGATGGAGATGGAGAGCAGTGTGTATTGACTGTGACTGTGACACAAAGCTGCATCCAACACATGAACCTCAGAGGAAAAAGGTTCTGCTTCAAAAGCAAGACCTCCAGTCTGCTACTTCAACGCTCCCTTATAAAATTTTGTGAAGTAAGCAAACACTGAAATGAAACTTCTACGCTTTGGACAGAAATATGGTGCAGATTCAATCAGTCAGAATGCACAAGAATAACAACGATATCACTAGTCAAAGTTTTCTTTGTGTATGTAGTCTGACAAGCAAAACTGCTTCTTTTCCAGCATAAGAGACGATAAGCAAATAGAACATTAACATTTTTTTCACGTAATAATGTGAAGAGTTACATAATCTCATAGTGTTAAAATGTTACTGGATATCTTGCAGGCTCTGCACATTTGCATTTCAGGACATCCTGCTGATTTCACAGCCAGGCTTGCTGTCTGTCATTATGATTGTCCATCTGTCTTTCCACCCACATGTCTGTCACTATGTTGGGCAAAGTTTCTGACAAGCTAATACATAAATTTTCATGCATCTTTTTTTTTTCATTTTGAAGAGAAATAAAAGATAGAATAAACCACTTTGATGACTTAAATCCAACTTTGCTAGTATGAAGGCTTAAGCCATGAGTTTTTAGCCACATTTCATTGCCCACAGGCCATTTTTTTCCCAGTATATTATGCACTTTTTCAGCCATGATGGCCTTTTGCTGCCCTAGCAACTCCTACCACTTGGTTAGGATGCCTGCACAGTGGGTGTTGAAAGTGGGGGGCATCGTAAGAATCCTCTGTGGGTAATGACATTCTTCTCAAGGTCTGCATACACTGCTGAGAAGATGAGGCCGGCAACTTCATGTGTGACAGAGAGGGCACATGTCTCTCCACTCCCTGCGGGCCAACAATTTGACCAGGCATCCTTAAAGTGGACTGAAGATCTTTAAAGTATTTATTGTTGCAATTATTTGAGAATGTTGTGCATGTTAGTCTTGTCATACTTTCTCTTAAAAGACAAAATGTTGGCAGAATTTCCTTTTAAAATTCATAGTCATTTCTGAAATAGCAGGCTGCACTCAGCTATGCAAGGTGATCATAGACGAAGGAAATAGTGGACTCTGGGGGATTTCTTTTATAGTTAAAGTTGTTTATGGCTGTTGATTGATTTCCTTGAGGAATGCACCTAATCAAGACCAGAGTTTCTTTTAACAACTGATCAAAGTAAACAAAATCCATTTGTCTGTTTAGCTGTCTTCTTCCAGTTTTGCCAGTAAACTGTAGCAGAGCTATTAAGCTGCATTAGGTTATTGTAAATCATTGTAAACAGTTCCTATCTAACGCGTTCTAAAAAAAAGGAGCCAGTAAAATGCAATGAATATGCTTTCAGTGACATTAATGTTCTTAATATACACTGCACAGTGAGACAGCGGTGCACTGAGCAGAGCAGAGGTAATTGAAACCTCAATTTTGTTGAGCTTTTATCTAACTTGTTCAAATCTTTGTGGCCATAGCAAATTAATTAGTTAAGTAACGTACTGCATTACTTTAGTAGTAGCAAGTAATGTGTGATGCATTACTTTTCTTGAGTCACAACCCCAACATTGGTGAGTCTCTTAAATGTCTGACTGCTTCATTATCTAGCATTGGTCAGGCCAAGAGCTCAGTTACAGCTCCCATGACATGAAAAACATGACAATAAAGAAACAGCTTGCATTGCAGTGTAGGCGTTTACCAGACTGTAGTCACAGATATTTCCTAATTCTGTCTTTACTGCTCATAGTGCAGTAAATTTGCATCTTTGTCACCTGAGTAAAACCAAAACTTCACAGGGCTGCTGTAGCTAGTTATCTTTACTATCTTTAAGGCGTGAACCTCACTGTCAGAGGAGAGGGATAAGGGAAGGATATTCTGTTCACAAGCAGTAAATTGATAAGAATGACAACAATTGCAAAGAAAAACAGTCACATTAACAAATCAGTCAGCAGGTGTTCAGTCACATTTTTACAGCTCTGGCAGCATTTCAAACCTCTCCTGTTGCACCAGAAATTGTTTTACCGACAGATGTTCCACATAATCACTGCATTTAGCACTCCTGTTCTGAGATGCAACACTGTAATGATACAGTTGCTGACAGAGGAAAACCTCTCAAATATGAATGTGGTTTTTATAGCACTAGCCATCCTATTAACCCTCCTCCAGAGTATAATTAAAATAAAAGAATACTAAAACATAATTCCCTGAAACAGCAGTTGAGCTGCTGAGCTGCACAAGGTTTCACTCTGTCCACCACAAAAGTCTCCTGTAGATCAGTTTCCTGAATTAAGATGGATTTATGGTGATATATTTAACATGAACATAAATGTGTTTTTTGCTTCTTGGTTCTTTCTTTCTGTATCTGTTATTTCCATTTTCCATGTTTTTTTTTATGGGTGGAAGACTTTGGACATAATTATTTGTTTTCAATTCTTCTTCTCCTTATTGAAATGAAGTAATAACATTTTCCTAGTTCTGCTGACAAAGAGTGATGGTAAACCTTAAAGCATAGTTGAACTTTTCTGGCCTTTTAGCGAACTATCTAATAGGTTTAGTTAACTAATATTCTATGACAGGTACTTATGTCTACAGATAACAGAGGAGGGGGCAACTCCAGGGCTTATAATACACAGGCAGAAACTCCCCGAGGACCACAGCACTAGGATTTAAAGCAACAACAAAAAACTGAATTACTTTAAAGTACTTTCCGAGTAACATTGAGGGAATTAAGTAAATATGAAAGTTATTCTTTTTATTCCCTAGGGTAGGAGTTGAGAGTTGGGTTAACAAGGGATCAGAATGGAGAGGAGGAATAACAAGGATCCGCTCTAGCAATCTACCTCGTCGCTCCACCCATCCGCTAGTGCTGCTAATATTGCTGCAACCTCTTTGACGCCTACAATGAGGGGAAATCTTGTTTTTTTCATGACCCTTGCCAGGAGACCACCTAGCAATCAGCTCTCAAACAGAGAATCACACTGTTGCACCCCAGCAGTGCTCATGCTAACATGATCTTCTCTTTTTTTCAGAGGAATCTCAATACACACAGCTCCATCATATGAAAAGATTGCAGACGAAGATGTAAATTTTAGTTCCTTCTTCCTGCTTTTTCAGTTCTCTCATAATTAGGTCTAAACCTCTTACAGCCTTATAGCCTATTAGGTAAGTAAGTAACCGATAGACATGCTAGAGTTCAGTTTTAAACAAGTTAACAATATTAATTCTATATATGGATGCAGACATGTATCCAGCATCATATATGGATTTTACCTGGACGTTCTTGTGTTGTCAGGTGTCCTTTCTTGTTTACTCCTCTACATTACACACATTTTTTCCATAGAGAAGGTTACTAAGTAGAAGGTAAATAAAGGAGAGCACATAATGCATATCAACACATTAATTTTCTTAAACTCAATCAAACTAAAACTATAAAGGTTGACAGAAATGCAATGATTTAAGGTCACATCTCTTCTAAAATAAGAACGCTTTGTGACTCTTCTTTTTTTTTTTTTACGTGCATAAGAAAACACTTGTTAGTTTCAAGTTAAACACACAGATTTTTGTGTAGCAGTAACAGCAGTTGCTGGACTCTTTCTAGATTCTTAAAGTTTATTGTTACCCAGTAACCCCTGCTGCGTAATTTCGCCAACAGCAAAGCAACAGATGCTATTATAGTGCTGGAAATCCAACTCTAATTTTCCAACAGTGCAAATTTCAGAATACGGATGTCACAGTGCACTCTCTTTTGTGCCATTCAAACTCCACCAAAATAATGTCTCAACGCTCAGCTGTGAATCTATGGCACAACCTCTGGCAGACAAGATATTTCTCACCTCTCAACGATCACTGTTTTCACATTCAGCACGTCAAGATGTCTTTCTCTCCCTTACTTTTACAAATCTCAAACAGAATTATTCAGTCATCGCCCATGGCTATAAAGACAAAGCAAGAAGCAGAAGGAGAGAGAGTTACAAAGAGAGTAGTGCAGAAAGAGAGCGAGATTCTGTTTATATTCCTTTTTCTAAAATCTTTCTTTTAATCAACAGGGCTGGTTATAGGGACTGACAGAATGCTTTCGACAGATCAAATAGCTGGACAGAAGACGGTTTAAAGAGCATGGTATTCATTAGATCTCTCTTAGGTGTCTCCATTTTTTCCCCATGTTTGCCCCCTTCCGTTTTCACCCACTTTAAATTCACATTCTTGTCTGACTTGTTATTTTCCTTTTTTTCCCTTCTCCTTCTCTATGTCTTATTAGACCTCCCTAAAACAAAGACTAGTAAAATGAAAGCTTAGAGAAAGCTTGTTTTCTAGCATGGGTTATGGGTTAAACCCTGTAGCTCAGGTGGCTTTTCTGTCTTCTTCTCTGGCTAAACCAAACGGTTCCTAGAGGAATCAGCAGGGGGCAGGAGAGACTCTCAGCGAATAGCGAGGAGCACCCATTCCTGTGGTCAGAAGAGTTTGCAAAGCGAGAACAATACAGACGTCTTAATTTCCTTTTTCTTTCACTTTACAGTCAAACGCTGCCTTTCATGAGCAGACAGAAGCTGATATCTCAGAATTTAAAAATAAAATGCTTGATTAGCCTTCCTTCAGCATGACATATTTATTATCTGGAGAAACTGTCATAAAATGCAGGACAGTGGAGAATTATGGAAAAACACTGGTTTCCTTTTCTGTTCCAGTTGATCACATTTTGACAAGTGTTGCAATTTTCTGCTATATTTGTACTTTAATGTAAATCTATTGCACTGCCACTTGGATAAAAAACAACAAAACCCCCCCCAGAAAAAACACTCTTTTTTTTCTTTAATAGCAAAAATGGTTTTAATGGTTCAATTTAAGCTTTCAGCTAAATCAGAATACGATAAACCATTAAGCCAGCTGTTTTCACAGGTTAGTATTCCACACCATCATCATGTCCCCCCTTGTTCCCTAATACTTTTCTCTATCCAGGATTAACAAGAGACTGGAGATGAGGTGATAGGATTAAGGATTGTTTGCTGAAGAGCCGGTCACACAATATCTCAACATTTCAAGATGGGCTTCAGTGGTTAAGTGAAGAGAGAGAGAAGGAGAAAGTGTCTCCAAAGAAGGCGCAATTGCATCCCTCCACGTCCTCTGAGCCAGCTGGATTACCATTACTAAAACTACACAAACAATTGCATTGCAGATGCATTTTGAACTTCAACCTTTTCCGCAAACAAAACCCTGCCATTAATGCAACCAGTAAGAAGCTCTGAACTGTAAATATTTACAGCCTAGGACACAGTGCCCCGGAGAACTGACGAAAGACTCAAAGAATCATTTAACTGGACTATAGTGGCTGCATGCCAAAGCCCGTTACCTCATTAAGACGGATTTCTCAAAGAAAATGCTAATTGGCCTTGCTTCCTAAATAAAAGCGTGTTTCTTTCAGCGTATCACTCTGGCCTATAGCGAGACTTGTTTAATGAGATGGGTTGTCTAATGAAGGATACCGCAGTCTTGGATCGAGTGTTCGGTTCACCTTGGAGTGTAATGCTGCTTCAAGGAGTATCCCTCTATCTCTCTCATTATCCGTTTTCCTCCTTCCATCGTTGTCTTCACACCACCTCGTCAGTGCACACAGAGTTTGTGTCTTCCAGGTCAACAGGCAGGACAGGAGATGCAAAGTGGGGTTTGCAAGTTTTGCCGTGTAACTTTCCCAAGTTTTCTTTAGTTTGACAGCTCTTTGAATACATTACATTAATTTGCCTTTTGTGTGCTATCATTAAGAGTTTCTGTGTTTAGTTTTCAACTTTGGCAAAAAGCTCTTCAAGTTCACAAATTAGACGACACTGTCCACGATCAAAAGAGTATCAGAGAAATTGTCTACTTTTAAAACATTTTTATTTAATTGGACAGTCTGCTGTGGTCATGTGAGTGACAGGAAAGCTAGGAGGACAGAAGGTGGTTGGCTGCGAGTCAGATTCAAAGATATTGCAAGTACGTACCAAATACTACAGCCCACTGAGGCTTAACTTCTCCAAACAGCTGCCAATCAGTGACAGACAGGACACTGTGCTATGCTCTGGTCATTCCTCTGATCATATCAGCCTTGTTATTTAGTAGTTTCAAATTGGGCTTCCAGTGACAAACACTCAACAGTCACAGAGTTAACAGCACTTTAGCCTTTAGAGTTGCAAGTTAATGAGAGATCTTAATAATCATTCAGGCACCGGTTGTGGTTGTTACTGTGGATAACAAGTAGCAATAACAAGATCAATATAGCTGGGTAATGAGATTTCGAGATATTAAATCAAAGGTCAACTGATTCTAGCCTTTCTGCACTTCAGCAGTGCAAAAAAAAACCATGTTGTTCTTCCCCCCCCCACATGTTAATTCTTTTGGGTGCTCTCAGCGACCCTTATATAAAGTACTGAATGAGTAGTATGGGATACTATTTTATATTGATACTTTCATTGACTGCATAGTGGCATAATATTTGGTTTCAGTCATTGTATAAAAAAGGCTTAAAGTCTGAACCTTCCAGATCAGTGAGAACTCACCAAATTAAAGGTTAAAAAAAGAGCAAAAAAACAAAAAGTCTCTTTTTTAAGAGCGCTGACAGAAACCTACATAATGAAAAGATAATCACAGACTCATTTAAGATGGATCTATTACTATAATGTTAAAGTTTGATTGAGATATAGATAACTTAAGGTTGTTGTACAGTTTTTGGTTGGTGTTTAAATACGTCCAGGCTGTGCCTGTGTGGTCTACATTTCACTGCTATAGCATGAATTACATTTCTATCAGCTATTACCTCAGTGTGCACCCGCACACACTTGTTGTGTTTACACCTAAAGACCAAACGTATTCACACACAGACATTTGGACACTTATCCGTCCTGCTGACACACACATACAAAAACACACATTCATCGGCTTTGCCCTCCTGGTTTGTCCGTGGCTGCTGGCTGTCCTCAGGTATTGGTGGTATTTGTAAAGAGCTTAATTGCCCAAGTGTCTGGAAAGTGGCAGTTGAGAGTGTGGCTGGCTAATGAGCTCCCTGAGAGAGGGTCAGTAGTTAGCTGAAGCAACACTGGGCTCTGCTCCCTGATAAAGGTCACATACCTCCAGAGAAAAATGCCACGGTGTGATGTGATGACCAAAGGAAAGGGGACTAGCCAGCATATCACTTGCCATTAAAAGAAAAGAGTAAACCTTAGAAGGGATGAAATTCTTTAGGGTGAGATGGCAGGTCCTCCACTACAGCAGAAAGACAACCTGCTGTGTGATAGTAAGTGGTGTAGGGAGGAGGCGTAGAGCACAAGATGCACAGAAGCTGTAAGAAATACACTGAACCAAGATCGCTGTTTTGGTGGTAGGGGTTTGAGTTGCTTTGGCATTTTAGGATTCTTCTTTAGTACTCTATTGTTTTTTAAGTGTCTCATCACTGTGAGATTGAGTTTTTGATTGCTGTTCTGGTTTCATTATCATTCCAGTATCTTGAGCATTAGTTCTTCTGTTATTTGGGTTCTAGTTACTGTTTCTTTAACGTGTTCTGACTGGCTGTTATAATGATTTAATATTGCTAGTGTTGGTTTAGAATCATTGGATTTCCATTCAGCTTCAGGACCTGGTTATTTGGGTTATTTGCCTCTCTTTCTTTTCTGGTGACCTTTGATGACCTGTCATTTGGTAAGTTATGCATCACTGCTGTAGCTTTTTTTATGAGGCACAATTTTTGCCTTGAATATGAATGATGTTGGTTATGTCACAGTTTTAAGTCTTGGTGAATAGCTGTCAAGTGTTTGCAGACAAGTTGGTATTTTCCATACAATCTATGGGACACAACGGCAATGTGCTAGCATCCAGTTTTACCTAGTGACTGCCAGCAACCTCCACAACCTCCAGCAAGTGGGTCAATGACTCGTCTTACGCCTATGTGACTCAAGCCTTACATGCCTCAGGAGACTCCAGAAGAGCTACAGTACAGTCTCACTTGGGGGCTAAATTCACAGTGCACAACCTTGACAATGTCAAAACCTTCCTAACCATGTTCCTGGTCTAACCCCTGATACTTCTGGGTTTGGGTTAAAAAACAAAAGTAGAGTGCAGAGTGTAAGTTGCAATAATAGGACATAGCGACTGCACTGAAAGTGGACCAGAAATCAATATATAATATATGGAAAAACATGGAAGAAACTAACAGGAAAGCAGTAACTTTTTGTTGGGATTTCACTCCAATGCCAATAATTTTTCTTTGTATTTTTACAAAAGTTCTTCTTCACTGAGGGCAGATTTAGGGAGAGTTATTCCATAACGTTAGAAGGGATAAAATTCTTTAGGGTGAGATGGCAAACATGATTAGAAGGACACGTTTAAAAACTGTTGAGATGGTTTTATTGCACTTGCGCTTCTCAGTTTGACTGACTTTATTTCACTTCATCTGTCCCATTCATGCTAGCGCTACGCATAATCATAAACTGCGTTGTGAGAAGACCCAAATGCATGACAAATGCAAGTCAAAGGGAGAGTACTTTGGAGGTCTGCAAAGAACAGAAAGTCCATAAAGAACAAAGCCTAAAAGGTCCTGAAACATTGATCTAACTAACACGGGACAGACATGTACATGGGGAACAGACATAGAGAGTTAAAAAAGGAGGATAAAAGACTCCATGATGGAGAACAGAGATGAAACAGAGCCTATAAGTATAAATGATCTAACTGGGAATGATAAACATGTGAGGGACCAGATGTAGACAGAATTAACAGTAACTAGAAAACAATCAGGGAATGGCAGACCACTGAAAACTAATAATGTAAATCAGGAAATATATGCAGACATAAATGCAGAATGAGATAAAGGAAAGATAATAAAAACTACAAATAGTGGACATAAACCATAACACCAGAAAGAAACAAATAGAACTAATCCCATCCCTAGAAAGATGTGAATAGAAACCAGATAATCAGAACTACCATAGGATAATAAGACAGTCTGTGATCCAAAAACAAGAAATCTAAACTCAATCTCGAATCTACAAACTAGGAATTAAAGAGCAACACGCATGGGAACACTTCAAGACTCTTCAGTAGAAGTGATAATTAAGATGAAAACATGAAGACCAAGAGAAAACAGTGAGTGAACTAAACAACTTAATTAGTAAACGGGAGCATAAATACACCACAAACCAAAAACAAAGCGCTAGAAACAGAACGTAACACTAATCAAAAAAGAAGAGCTCAAGAACAGCAGAGGATCCCAACCAAGTGACCAAATAATAAATTAAAAATTTCAAAGACTAAACATTATAACCAGGCGAGGTTATAATAACAAAACAAAGATCAACATATATTTAAGAAACACAAACTACTCCAACAGTAACAAAAGTGAAGCTCAAACATGAATGAAGATGGAGACCAAACAGGACAATGAAAACCAGCACAGCCACACAACAGGTAACAAGAATCCAGAAAAACTACAAGAACTTCAGAAACTCTGGGTGCAAGACCCAGATGTGTTTGTGTGTAAGTGTGTGTGTGCATTTCATCTGAAATGAGATCAGTATAAAAAAATGTAATTAATAATGCCAGTACAATTTAAATTTCTGTACAATTTCTTGGGGCACCTGTTTTAATTTATTATTTATGAATACCAATTCAGTAATTTTAGAGTCCTGATTTAACATTTAAGTCAAACGTGATGTTACCTTACACATTAAAAATAATTTGTCAGAGTGGGATACCACAGCCAAGGTATCTGTATCAGATCAGAACTGGAAAAGTTGGATTGGTACATCAGTTTTTTGGGAGTCAGCTTTTGGACTATTTAAATTTGACATTTCACTCAAAATGAGTTGATTAAAAAAGTCAGGTGCAAAAAATGGGTTAGCTCGCAAAGACATTTTATTTTCAAGTCTCTGGCTATTTAATAATCCCAAATGATGCTTATTTATGTCATGCAATGTAATGTTTATAACTGTTTTGTTTTTATTCTTAAACTAATTAAGCCTGCATCAACTGAGGTGGCTCAAAAACACATGTACTAAATACAGAAAAATCTATGATAGCTAAAGGATAGAGTCACTAAAGGAAACAGAGACAATGGTACTGAGACCTGCCTAACTATCAATTTTCTTACTTCTGGAGTAAAGCAAAAAGAAAAATTCTGAAAGGCTCTCCTCAGGCTGTTAAAACGGTGCACACATCCTCTACATGCATGTTTTAGCTCAGAAGCCCAATAAGATTGTAGGCCAGGTAAAGGAAAGACATTTTCACCCTTTTCAATACACCCATTAAGTCCATTTGCATAGGTACTGCTTTTCTTGCTCATTCTTTCATTCGTGTCTTTTTTGTTATTCTGATACCTGCCTCACCTTTATCCTCATTAAGCTCCCACATGTGGACAACCAGAGGGAGAAAAACAATCCTGAAGCTTTGAGTTGTGCAAGCTAAAAACAAAAATGGGAAAGGGAAAGGCAGCAGCAGCATAATAGTAATGGAACAGGTAGAAAAGACTAATGAATATAAAACCTTCTCCTCTCTTCTCTTCACCATCTGCATACACACTGTTTTTTCTGCGTATCTCACTTTATAATTTGCTCACCTGTGTTCTGTGTCATAGGTTTTATCCCCGACCTAATAGCACAGAAGCTCCATTAAAAAGTGTAGCCAGAGAATTAGTCCACAAACAATGTGATGGTAACAACAGAACCAGAGTGGTCTTCCCTGTATGCAAGTATGAAGGGATATTTCTGTATTATTTTGGTTTTAATAATAAATGACCACACAGTTTTAGTCCAAAACATTAAACATTGTATGTGCTTTGAAGACTGCTTCATGTTTTTTTTTCTGTGTTCTTTGTATTACTGCCAACCATTTATCATCTTTCAGGCAGTCATGTATTTATTCGGCTTTTGTATAAATATTCAGGCTCAAAATCTCCAAATTGAAACCAGAATAATACCAGCTGAAAGCAGAATAATAAACTGTTCTGTCTTTTCTATAGTAGTCTGAAAGCCATAGCTTAAAGAAGAGCCTGAATAGATTTTCTTGCAGTTTCTTGAATTGCTATAACACTAATCCCATCCTCTGAACCACTTGCATACTGTCCTAAACTGATTTACTGAATCAATCCTGCCTTTATAAACCATTTTCACCTACTTAGACAAAATTTGCATATCTTAATCGCTCTTTTCACTAAACCTGACACACCACTAAAACACATTTTCCATGATGATGCCTTGTGATGCATAATGGCAACTACAAGTGGTTCAAGTCGAGCACAATTACTGCACAGATGTGTCATTTCTTAGCCACAATGACTCAAAATTGTTCACACCAGTATAAGGTAGGTATGAGTGCACAGGAAACACAGGTGAGTTGAAGGCTGGTACCTGAAACTGACTGAAACAACAGCTGGAAGAAGCCTATGTTTGCATGAGAGGGAGGAGGATGAGAAGAAGAGGAGCTAGAATGGCTTTTTGCCATAACACAGCTACAGTCAGTCATGTCTGTTCATCTGTTAATCTGATCGTTGTTCAGACTTGTTCCACTTTTACTCGCACCTTCATTTATAAAGTCATACAACACTGATAAAATGAGCTGCAGTAATCATTCTCTATTATGTATTCTGCACGAGTTTTAGAGACACCACATCCTATGTGTTGTTACTGGGAGTGCATCTATACACAGGTTAATCATTAAACCGTGGATTAAAATGACAGGTCACCTGTCTGATGTTAAAAACACTACATCTTTTGGTGTTGCATCTTGATCTGTCATGGTAAAACAGCCTAATTAAAAAAAGGTAACGCTGATGTTCTAAGCATGAAAGTGCACAATGTTTTCGCTTTGGAGAAGCTCATGAAAAAGATCTTACTTCTGTCTGATGCATGAAATAAAGGGAAGAGGAAACCGTTTTGTAACAAATGTGAAACTGTAAAAGAAAAACCTGAAGACTCAAAATATACGTGAACTGTATGTTTTGATTTTGGAGAAGTCAAAAGGCACGTCTAACTAAATGCTCGTAAAGTCTGATGCTTGCGCTAAAAATGTTCAGTGAGTCCCAATGTTCATTCTTTCTCCTGTATGAAGAAACAAAAACACACAAAAATGAGACACAGCCAAAATAGTCTTTTAATGTCTGGAGGACCTTGAGATTCTAGGGGGAAACAAGCAATCCTTATCTTGTGCGAGCCTACCTGTTAATGTGATTCTATGCAGGCTTCTGCTGTGTGAAAGCATTATGTAAATGTTATAGGTCCAATTTAGTAAAAAAAAGTTAAAAAACTATTGTCTCTGGTAGGTTTGTATAGCTTTTTTTCCCTTAAAAATTGAAATCATCAATTAAAATCTGCATCTTTATTTACTCAGGTTATCTTTATCAAGTATTAAAAATTCTTTGATCTGAAACAAGTAAAAGTGACAAAGATGCAAAGTTAAAAAAAAAAGAATCACCAAAAATTCTTTTTCACAGTATTGTGAATTAATGGACTGACATCCCATCTTTATAATATGTGGGTGAAGGAGCATGTTTGAACCCAGTATAAAAAAATGACATTTCTTTAGTAGGTAGAAAAACAGGAACTTTCCTGTCATTTCATTGTTTATCAATTACTTATTTACTCTAGTGTAATATAAATGGCTTCGAGTTTTACAGCTTTTTTTTGTGAGCTGCTAAACTCATGAACATGCCGTTAAAAGTCTAAAATTTATGATCTTATTCACATTTTTCATAACTATCCAGTGGGCAAGATTTGGGTCTCTGCTGGGCTGGTTCTGGCTTATGGGCCTTATCTTTGACACCCTTGCTCTCCAAGATACACATAGATGTCACCAAACTGGAGTTCTGGGATCGACCTGACAGGGATTTTAAAAAACAAGCTGCTGGGGCAGGATATGGATCACGAGTTCCCACAGTTTACAGTTTCTTATCTCATATGTTCATTTTTCCTCAATGGGTAGATGATCCAAATAGTCTTGGAAAAAACAACAACAAATGGACACAAAACAAAAGAAAATACACTGTAATACTATGGAACGTATTCTAATTTAGGAGGAGGGGGGAAAAGTGCACAGTTATCCAATCCCAGCCCTTATCCATAACTTCTCAGCTTTTTTGGGTTTTTACTCAAGAAAGTAATGCATTACGTATTACCTGTTACATTTGTTAAAAGTAATGCAGTATGTTACTTAATTACTTGCTGGAGAAAGTAATTTGTAACACTTCTCGTTACATTACTTTCTCCTTACTCTGCAAAATGATCTGAAACGTACTGTCACATAATTACTAGTTAACAGCATAAATGTATAGGCTACAGTCCTACACAGCAACATAAATCCCTCTCCTAATGAGGACACATGTATGACCTTTCTTTTCATTGTTACCTATGAACACAAAGCCAATAACACAAAGCAAATATGAAAAAAGCTCATAGAGACTTCAAAGCTATCACCACATTGATCCTACTGCAGAAACATGAACAGATAGAAATGGAGACTTAAAGCCTGACTGCTCATCACTACTTTTGTTACTTGCTGAAGATCCAGGTCTGGCTGCTGGACTGGGATCGACATGCTCTCAGCCCTGTTTTTACTTATTCATGACTACATCTGTAGCCTGAAATTCTTATTTGTAAGTTAGAAATCCTCAAAATTTACAAAGACATTGAAGGAAGGAGAGAGAGTAAGAATTGGGAGAGAAATTCAGTGCTGAGAGGAAGAGAAAGGGAGAAGTTGCTGCAGAGCGCTGGTTGATACAGATTGTGAAATTGATGTATGACAAAACAGATTGGTGTTGCCGCTCAGATGCATCTGAATTGAGAATTGTCAGGAGGAGGCAGATTACAACAGACACTGTGTGGCATGCAGCCTCCAGCACAAAATGAAGACGTGTTTACTTTCAGATAAGAGAACGAGAGACAAAATATGTGTCTCTGCTGGTGTGCGTGAATAGATTATTGTGCTGTGTTGTGCGAATAACCCCATGTGCCAAAGGTCAGAAGATACGAGGGGCAGCGTGGCTACGATAACCCTGCAAAATTATATAACATGTATTCCTGTAGGCAAAATCGTACAGATGCAAAGGCAAACTTCTTGTCTTTGCCAGAAACTTTATTAAATACAGTGTACTTGCTGCAACAAAATAAGAGAGACTCGAGCAAAGTACAATAAACAGTAAAAACCAGTGTAAGGGGAAGTGTTACAGCTCATGCAACCCATCAGCTCATACCAAGTCATAGATTAAATCAATACAGAACACTACGCAGGACAAGGCATACAATAATGTCAACTTAATGGCAAAAAAAAGTAAAAAGAAAAGTAAAAAAACTAAAAAATTTTGGCCCCTGTTTTTTACTCTCTGACACTTAAAATCTTGAGGTAGCCACCCCGATGTGTGTGTCTCTAAGTGGGCAAGAAAGACAGATGTAAACAGATAAAGCACTCCTGTGATAGAGAGTGTGTGAGGAGTTTTTGGTGTGGGTGGCATTAGTGAATGCCAAGCAGTGAGTCAGCCCTGGGCAGACAGACTGAGGAGAGTCTGATAACATAGCAGCACTTCAAGCTAACAAGAGACTCCGTGCTGAAGACAACAGACATGTGGCGGGTTGTCACAGGAGTTAAAAAAAAACCCCAAACCCTAAAACTATGTTGTCTTGTAAGTCACAGCCAAACAACATGTTTTCTTCACAGTGCACTGCTGCCAAAATTTGTACCTTTTAGAGAAGTTACAAAGGTGACAAAGTGTTATACATTTAATCATTTGCTATTAATATTAACAAGGTGGTTTCATTGGTTCTTTGTGCCGACGGTGGTGATGTTTGAATCCAACAGGTCCTCAGAGAACTGAACAATCTGAAAGCAGAAACGCATGCTGCATTTTAAACAAGCAGATGTTTTCTGACTACCTGAGATCTAATCAACAGCAGCTTCTTTCATAAATCTGTCTCATCTGGTACAAATTTATGAATGTCTCTGCTGCCTTGGGTTGAATAATTTTGGCTTTTAAAAAAAATCCTACTCTAATAATTGTTTTCTAGTCATATTTCCTTTGGGTTTCTTTTGGAACGCTAAACTCATGAAGACATCTGTTTAAAGGAACATGACGTAAAACTAAATTAAACTTAATTTTATTTTTATTTTTTTATTTTTGACATATTTGCATACATGCACCGAAATATAATGTGCTTTATGATCAGGATGGGATTTGCATTAAGCAGTAGCTAAGCTGAGAGACAAGAAAAAAGCAGCAAGATTGTCATACATAGATGGAGTGTCTCACACAGTGGTTGAGCAATTCAATCACACATACATAATTGAGCTCATTTATTGCTATCATACGCAACATTCAGATCATTCTTTAGTTCTAATTTTACAGAGGAGCCTCCATAAGCTTTCTGTAATTTAATCTAACTTGCGTAAATGCACAGCCTAATGCACTCATAACTTGTGTTTAATCAATCTATCAATAAAAGGATGAATTAAGAAATGACATGTTGATTTTTCCTCATTAGAGGCCTTTTATTTATTGCATATGTCAATAGATGAGTAATCCTATGTTGCTGAGAGGACTTACTTGTACATGAGCATGCAGCAGAGCAATTATTCATCATCATTCTGAATCATCAATAAGGGTTATCAGTTAACTAAGAGAACATGATAGCACGATTGGCCACTGGGGGGAAAAAACCCATATACAGTCCTGATCAAAAGTTTAAGACCGCTTGAAAAATGGCAAAAATTCATATTTTGTATGGTTGGATCTCAACAAGGTTCCAAGTAGAACTTCAACATGCAACTAGAAGAAATGGGACAGCTGGGATAGGCTCCAGCATCCCAGCGACCCTGAAAAGGATAAGCAGAAGCGAATGGAACATATGATGTAATGAAAGGTATTCATTGTAGACAGACATGAATCACAAATACAATATGAGACAAAAAGGTACTTACATTGAATGAGCATGAGGCCAAAGGATGTACAGAATACAGCTCAAATGCTGTGACACATACAAAATGAAAATGTTAAAACAGATAAACATAAGTAACCACTGGAAAAAGACAAAACATGTCCAAAAAGGCTTAGCCAAAAAACTATATTAAGACCACAGTGGTCACCCAGGCCACATTCTCATTTCACTAAGCTGTTCCTCTAAACACAGTCCCACATCATTAAGCAAAACAGGCACTGAAAAAGCATTTCACTGAAAGCACTTTACCAAATTTCACAGTTAACGGTCCCACACAGAATCAGAAGCTTTGAAAATTGCACTCCACAGAATTTGCCTAAAACATGACAGACTCCAGCAGATATGAACTAATGCCAATCACCTCCCACTCCCCCATCATTCAGGGCTCACAATCCTGATTACTAATAAGCCATCTAAATGGAAGATGTTGAGCTCTTTGATGTACAGTGGAAAAAGCCCTCATTCTGAGTGTACTTCATCTTTTCTTTTTACAGTGTGGAGATATACTGAGTGAACTGTTAAAACTGCCCTTGCAAAACAATGCATGAGTGAACTTGCAAAATAAATAGGTGAAATTACAGAGCCCTTAAAAACCACCTCAATTTGATTTGAACATAAATGATGTATAGATAAGGCGCCAAAAGCACACAATGAGAGCATACAGAGATTTCTATTTAATACTTCTCTTTAAAATTAACATGTGAGCTAACTGATATGATGTGTCATTCAGGAAACAGTTAGCAATAATAAAAAAAATTGAATTCCTCATCATACCAACTATATCCGGCTTAATACTCACAGCAAATCTTGCAGGATATGCCTTTTATTAGTCTTATTCAGTTCTTTTATAGCCAATTTCCTATTTCACAGCGACCACTTTCTCTCTTATTCTCTCTCTCACACACACACACACAGACACACACACACACACACACACACACACACACACAGAGATATTTGTGTTAGCTGCTGTACTGACCTGCCTCCCAAGGGTGTGTGCAACGGTCAGAGAAGTGGTCCTAGACTCCCAGCTCCAATTAAGAGAACAGACAGTTGGTGAGAGGGAGAGAGTAGGAGTGTAAGGCCTCCTTGCAGACACAGAATCACTCCAGCAGAATATTAATAACAGCTAACATTTTGGCCATATTCTTCTATTCCAAACTTTAACTTTACTCATGGCTTTTGTTGTGACGTTTTTTTTGTTGATAATAGATCATTTTTAAACTATATTCGACTATTACCATAGGTGAGTTTATACCCTTTTTGAACACCCCCAAATTTTATTAAAGCACCACTAAAAATAACTATTAATAGTATTAATAAGTTTAGTATTATTTGCTGGAATTATCTTCAAATGTTATATTTTCCTAACTTTTTCTAACCCTTCTATTGATGACAGTACAGGATATAATGGAAACGGGTTTTATGTCCAGTGTGGTTGATGTCATGATGTTACAGTGTGCTCACACAGAGGTGTGGCTTGTCATTAATAATTAATAACTTTTGTTATTAGACTATTACTATCATCAGCTGAAAGATGCATGTTTCTCGTCTGCTTTGCCGCAAATAGTTATTTAAATTTATTTAACTTATTTAATGACTGGGCCTTTGCATCTGGTTTGATGACTAAAGGCTCCCCTTTAAAACGTTGTATGAAAAGGGTTGATTACATCTGCAACAAATCATACCTCATTAATATTAATTACAAGGCCCTGCATGCATGACATTATGATTGGGAGCTGAGCCCCCCCCCCATAAGTCTGAACCTAGAATCACCCCTTTCTATTACCAACTCCGACTAGTCACAGCTACACTACTTATTTGAGATTAGGTGCAATAGTGGAATACTAGGGTAAAATAGTTGCAAAGATCAAAAGCATCAAAACCTCTTTGTGTTTGCTTTGGCTTCTAGCAGATTGCTACAGTTGCACATAGCTGACATATAAAAAGTTGCCTTGACTGCAAACACTTGCCACCTGTTTGCCGAACAGTAGTGAAACTGAAAAGTAGTGAAACGTTGCCCCTTTGAAACATGCCACAACTTTTCTTTTAAAGGTTAATGTTCTCTGTTTCCTGTTTCCATCAGACTTTTTCCACTACCACTACTACTAGTTGGCATTTACAGACAAGTTGGCATCTCCCATGCAAAATACCAGGCAAATCCTGGCAATTTGCTAGCAACCAAAGCAGTCATAAAGAGGTTTTTATTGTAGCACCCACTTTGTGGCTGATTTAACCTGGTGACAGTCAGCAGCCTCCAACAACCACTGGCCAGTCTGTTGGGGAGTGCCCGTTTCCCCCAGCATAGTAACCAGAGGTTTCCAGAGGAAAGAGAGTGATTTGTCTGTAGGCATGTGTAACTCAGGTCTTAATTTAACCACACTGAAATATCAAAATAATGATCATCTTGGTATCTATTATGTGTGATGTGTATAAAAACATATTAATGTACTAATGGACTCCATCTAATCCACAGTACACAGTGCAATAGTTACAACCTTTTGCACATCCTTTACAGTGAAAATAACTAATAACAATCTTCTACAGTTTACAGTAAAATGTAAATCATATCATCATATATTTAATCTCTGTAGTATTCTGGATATTTATGATTAAGATATTTGTATACAATAAAGCTATTTCTTATATTTTGTAACTTTGTAATATATTGTATTATTTAATTTAATGTAATTGTCTTGGAACAACTGCAACCACATGATTTATTAAGGGAGTGATAAAGTATTCTCACTCTGATGTATTTAAATTATTGTTTTAAACTTTTTTGTATTAAAAATCCTTTCTGGAAATTTCATGTTGGCTACTATGCTAAAACATGTTTTGGCAAGACTCTTACATATAATGTAATATCTCACTTTATTTAATTCAAGGAAAATTAATTTCAAAGGGTAATTGTTTTAATATGTTACTTAAAAATCAAGAAAAAAAATGGTCAAATAGCCTCGAATGTCTCACTATTTGTAACTGGAGATGGTTGAGCAGAAAATGTTCTAAAAATGTGTTGATTTGAGATGGAGTGGCCCTATTCATACATGAGAACAGCAGACTAAGAACTAGATCCTGCCAACCCATAATGTCCTGCCAACCTTTGTTGATATGTCACCATTATCAACTTCTACTTTTTCCATCTCTACTGGATCAAAGGTTCTAAAACTTGCTCTACAATAACAATAGAGCTGTTGATAAGGCACTGCAGCCTTCAGCCTTGCAGCTGCAAGACACATTGTGCTTGTAACTAAAACTGGAGATACAAACATTTGATGTTTAAAGGCTCTTTGATGAAAGAGCAACATGATACTGTGAGAAAGAATCTCTCAGCAGATCTTACAGGAAGTAACATCCTTACTGGGTGGGCAAAAAATGCTGCAAACCCACCAATCAGGTAGGAGACCAGGGTTTCAGTATTATCATCAATTATCCCAGTGGGAACTGTGCATCGAGAGCAAAATTGTTCCCCTCAGTATGAATGCTATCCAAAAGAAGGCAGATAATAAAAGAGAGGCAAGGTTTTTTTTATTATATTTCTATATATTTATTATAAGCAAACTCTAAAGCACTGAAAAAAGGTTTGAGTCTGTAACCTTTTCTGCATTTCCTTCACAAAACTTAATGTTAAGCAATGAGGTTAAGAGACTAAGATTCACACATGCATGGTATTGGCATGTGATGATTATTAAATGGACATATACAAGTCACTGTTGAAATATTTCTAATTTTTTCTTAAATGTAATGACCTAAAGTGGTGGAAAATGAAGAGCTGTTTTAAACCAATTTGCTGTTTTAATTTAAAAAAAAAAAAGTATGCATCTTTTGATATCACATTGTGATCCTTCAGCTTTAATATATTCCCTGACATTTTGTTTTTTTCTTTTTTATGTCGTGCAGGCTCGATCTCGTTGCTGGTGAAATGGAGCAGAAATGGAATCGTGCAATGTGTGACTAAGTTCTCAGAAATGAGTCAGATACTTACAAAAATAAGAAAAATAAAGTCACCCTTTCCCTTCACTGATATGTAGTGTCTGAGAAGTCCACAGTTGTGAAAATGATAATACAGCGACTATTAGAACCACTCACACTGGGACCCAGGCTTTTGGTATTTTGAATGGTATCAGGTAACTATATGTTCGTACGGGCAATCAATTCTGTTACCTACTACAACTTACTGCAGACTGTAGTGAAAGATGAGACTTAGTAATGAAGAGTGTTTCTTCAAAAGTGACAAAAGTGTCAGTGCAGCTTGGAGAGGTTAATGAGCAAACTTACTGGCCACTGCATCTGTATGACAAGACAGTAGTTTTCATTTGAAAAAAGTGAAAACGTGCTTGTCACCATGTTAAATTTTCATTATTGTGTGAGAAAGATTCAGATATTGGCTTGTATCGTGCTTTTGTTGTAAATGTACAGGTAAGTTAAAAATGCAAATTAGGGCAATAATAATATCAGAAAAGTCACACAACATTTAGTGTGAGAACTTTTTGGAATTTACAAAAGCAAAACTTGATGAAGACAACAGTAATGACCTTTTGTCATTACTGAGAATTTTGCCAGATTTGAAAAAAAAAGTATCAGAAATGTAGACATTATCTAGGGCTTTAAAAATGAGATACTTTCTTTCATGGCCACAAACTATGGCACATGAGCAGGATACTTTTCTGTGCTTATTGAGTCCCCACCAGGTATTTGCCACTAAGAGTAAATGTCAATGACGACTGTTTTGTCAATATGACATCATTAGAAGCAAATGTAGAAGAAAACCTTATTGATTTCATCCCAATAAACTCTTGGCTGAACTAGAGGCCCGTGGACTAAGCATAAATGGCTGTTGGGGACAAGGACACAATAAAACAAAAATCTGGAAAATCAAACTCATATCTGAGTAGTCCCTATTCCTGAACTTGGTTTATGTAATGTGGTGGGCACACCCAGAATTTAACATGGGTTGAGTATGGCAAATTGTTTTCCAAACGTTGTTTTGTGGATTCATATGATATTTTAGACTCTACTTAACCATGGAAAATGCTCAGAACAAAAGCTGTAACTCTCTTTGCATCAGAGATTGCTTTTGATATAGACATTAAACTGTAATCAAAACAAATCCAGGAGAGAAAAGTGAATCAAAATCAAATGAACATACTCCAAACCTGGAATAAAATCTCAACATACTACTTCGAAGTGATAGTGATCCAAAGTCTTACTGACTTTTCTAAACTGCTTTTTTAAACAAATGCCGGCTTCTCTCAGATCTGACCAAACCATGTATAATGAATGAGACTAATCTTACTTTTTGAGAGAGTTCCTTCAGTTCTTTTGATAAAACAAAGTGTTTGAAGTGCTGTAGTTGTTCTCCTTGGGATTATCTTAAAGTAAGCTCAACTCATAGTACAGGCCCAGTACATTTCTACACTGAAATAAGCGACCACAAAACTATTGATTATCCCAGTGACTGTTGTACCAAGGAAACAAAGGTTTGAAAGCTAAAACTGAGAAGAAGAAAAAGAAGAAAAACCTCTTTGCACACCTACATGTTGCAGGGCAGACTTTACAGGCTTTGCAGTTGCATTGCTATCGGTTGAAAAGAATGTTGCATTCAAGCTGGATTACAAGGATTTTATTACTGAGTTTGCAGCCAAGAAGGCAAGAAAGTGACTTTCACTTAATCCATTTATGTGAATTGTTGGTCTTCCTGAATCCATCTCATTAGTTTGAGTTACAAGACAATGCATACTACAGTAAGCTGAGCAGTGTTTGACCAGCCCAGCATGGAAACATAATTCTAATTTGTATTGCAGTTTATGTCTAAAATATCAACTTGAAAATTCCAGCGTTTCCACATTCACTTTTAAATAATTAAGCTAAAGACTACATATGGCAACAGCAATGTACATGAGCATGACCATACTGTATTATTTTACTTGTTTAAACTGTATTCCACCAAACTCATGAGTGCAGTACTACTAGAATAGCTTTGTCTCTGACAGTGATTCATGGGCATGCATGTCAATGAGGACGGCCTTGTATGTCAAGTTCACCTAGGGCCCCACAATGGACCAGTAGATTATACAGGAGCCGTATAGTACTGTCCACAAAGAGTGCTTTTTTAAAATACAGCATAGTTGTGAAACTCTTGTCATAAGTTGCGTGACATTAACAGTAGACTGAAATCAGGGCAAAATGGAGGGGTGGGGAGTGGGGGCAGGAAAAGACATCGTTTTTATTTTGGTATGAGCACTGAATAATTCCCTGACACACAGATGTGCTGCTGTTGCTCAGGTCTCAAACAAAAGGTAGGATACTGTCCTGAGTACTACTTTAAATTTAAACAATGAATATATATTTGTAAGGTGTCAGTCTATGCTTAACAAAGCAAATTCATAAAAGTAAAATAAGGAAATATTAAATAAGGCCTTTTCAAAAATTCAAAGCATACATACAGCTGAAGCATCCTTTTATTAGCAATTTATAATTAGACTTCTCAACGACTCACATGGATCATATTTCCCTTCAGGTGTTTCCCATCAGTAGGTAATTCCCAGACAGATAGATCCTCCTCCTGTTGTGAGGCAGATGGCTCTAACTAGGACATATTGTTGCTGTCTTCCTCCTCTTGTGAGCTCAGTAATCAGATATTTATGAACAATAATAAACTTCTCTTGGTGGGTCACTATTCTTGAATGAAACATGGTTAACTCTACATTTTAAAGTTTTCATTCAAGGAAAAAATAAAATACCTTCCTTCTGGATAAGATCGCATTATTCTCTCCACTAATTCATCTTTCCCAATCCAATCGTCCTGGAGCATGTATTCTGGAAATCATCATGATTCAATTTTAGTTGTCCTCTGCTTTTGTCCCTTATCCCCTAAACCCTGCCCCATGTTGCAGAGCTCTTAAATGGATCCTTTTCCCTCCAGGCTTGGCCAACCTGTGGCTGTGCAACAGAGGAGCCATTTATCTCCTCTGCAACATGCTGAGCATAATCTGAGATGTGTGCATGAATGTGATTTGGTGTGCATCCCCATATGTGTGTGTGGAGGCAGAAGGACAGTCGTAAGCAGAACCATGAAGAACCCAGATGCCTGTGGGCCAGAGCTAGCAATAACAGAGCAAAGTAAGCTAATACTCCATGCGAGAAAGAATCCAGCGTGATTTAGTAGCACCGTCAATGAGCTGGGCAAGGACAATGGTTCACTAGCGCTTGGTAGAGAAATGAGGACAGAGGAGGGGAAATAGGCAGAGGCTATGAGGAATATCAGAATAAGGAATGATGTAAAAGAAAGGGTGAGAGATTACTTTAGGTGTTGGCCCGGGGATATGGATTACGATGCGGTCGACCAAGGCATCTGGAGATATTGGAGATGGAAGAAGATTTTTCTAGGTATAGGTACGAGGCGGTGGCAGGTTGGGCATTAAGTCCATTTCAAAGAAGGGTATTGTTTCTTTTATAATCCTATGTTGATGGATTCTCAACATGGTTATAGTATATACTTGGCCATAATCACTGAATTACCTTGAACTGCCTTTGGTGCATTGAGCACCACAGGGGAAGCAACATTTAGCTCTGTCATATTCAAGAGAAGGCAGACAGTCCTACAGCTGCTATCGTTAAAACTGTGTAACATGCACCAAAATAATCTAGAAGGAAAAATCACGCTACAGCTCAAAGGAAAGAATATTTATATTTGAGTTTTGGTTAAAATGTCTTGATAATATTAGCTCTTGTATATTTTACTGCTACCACAGGAATGTTAGCATCATGATATCAAAGTTAGCGGAACCTTATGTAAAAATTAAATCAATGAACTGATGACACCATTATGAGGCTACAGTGCCTTAATTGTGTTGATTCGAAACTTAGATACTCTTACCCTAAATTTAACAAACCTCCAAAATAGCTTGCTTATCCAAACAACTCAAACAATGCACTTTTCTTAAGTCCCAAGCAAAACACTCTCACGAATTTGAGAGTAGATTGAATCAAGAGACTCTAAAACCAGACATATAGACATAAAGAGATTCTTTACCTGCTTTATTGCGTCTATGTAGCACATCTTCTTGCAAACAATATGTTAGTGTGTGGCTGCAAGTGCAACTATTTGCCTGTACCACTGTGCACGTATTGAACATATATAAAAGAGATTCATAATTGGAGATGGTAATGGTAGAGTGAATGGCCAGTCGCTGGTTCAGGGCGAGAACATTGGAAATCAGTCAATTCCAGTCCCTGGCTGGTCGATTGATGCATCACTACCTTCCAATATTTTATGTAATGTTATTTTTAGAGTTCTACGACCCAGTTGTCCGATAATGTCTAATCAATGCTCAATTTATTGATTTTTTGACGAAGAAAAACCTAGTAATGTATCAAACTGCCACTTTTATTTGAGCATCCACAATGTCTGAATAAGAAAGTCTGGGTTAACAGAAAAGGTTGCTAACCACAGTTGTGATACCCATTATCTCTGAGGTTTTAGGTTTTATCAAGCCAGCTAACCCGAGAAAGCCTGGCTATGTTGACCTTGCTCTGCAGTTCAACATAACTCACTCAGAGGCAGAATACAAATATCAAAGGTCCCAAAGTATGAGACTGTCTAAGGCAAGACTTTTAAGGTTTAAATCCTGGGTAACAGATTTGGGAGAATGGCTGGAGAGCAGGCTGTTACACCAAGAAGGTAGTACAGAAAGAGCTTTATTACTTGGAGGAAAAAAAGCCACAAGGATATTAATTAGAGTTTGGAAAGGTGTTACTGTAGCTAATTGAATAATCTTGTGAAGAGTGATTGCAGATTGCAACAAGTGATGAACAAAATGTGCCAGCAGTGGACCGAGGTGACAGATGACACCACTGTCTTTTCAGAAAGGCCTTGTGTTTTACATAAGTGACCACATGGGGGCTGTTTAAAAACACAGTGGTTGATCTGGATATATTTTTAAAGATTAAGCAGTTTTAGCTTTGCCTGCAACAAGTTCATTGCTAGGCATCACTGGTTCAAATAGTACTGATACTATTTTTGCCTTTTAGCTCATGGTATTTGTGTTTCAGCTAACTTTGTAGGTGCTTTAAATGTTATGTATTTCTTAGGAAATTCTAAAATTATTATTAGTAAAACAAAAACCCATATCGCATATCTGATCTGAGGACATTTTAATGGATTTATATGTTTATTGAACTTAAGCTGCTTTTAAATGCTACTTCTAAAACTTCACTTTGCTTTTTATAGGTCCACCTTCACTAGGTGACAAGTTCACTAGGTTCACCTACAAAAATCCTCACTCTCTCCTATTCGCAGACACACACACCCAACCCACCCACCCACCCACTCACACAGTGTAATCAAAACAAATCAAGGGTTCAGTATGTGTAAATGTCAGGTCATTAGTGTGCTCCTGTCTCCTCCTGTTTAATTGGACCATGGTAAATATAGCTGCTCAACATCGATCCCTGCACATCCTGTGCTTTCACTTCCTTTCACACTTCTTTTTCTCTGATTCTCTTTACATACCTATAATCTTCTGTCTTGATGAACAATGTCATGTCTCTAGTATTACCCAGATAAAAGGAATCTGTGTCTCTACTGCAAATTGCAGTTGTTTATCAGTGTGTTTGGTCCATTTTTGCTGTCTGCATTTGCATATTTGCATTAGTACAGATTTTTTCTGTCTTGATTCTCTTCTTCTTTTTTTTTATTTGACAGTCACGAGTGAAGAGGAATGCAGGAAAGAAGTGACCCATGCAATAAAAATGTGCTGCCTGAAATCAAAGTGTGGACACTGGATGTGTGACACAAGCAGTACCTCTGTGGCTTTTTGAGTACTTTTAAGACTTACTCCTAAGGGGTTAAAAAACAAATGAAAAACAAAATTTTATTATAGGCCAGTCATGACTCATAGTGGTTGGAACAAATTTTTGTGACTTTGCATCACTTATTTTCACAGGTTTTTTTTTACCCAATTGCCTAATGGTTCAAAGGATTTTATTTCAACATTGTTTGGATACTTTACCTATGATTAGTCTGCAGTGGGTAATTTAGCATTTGGTTTAGTGTGTTTAATTAGCCACATAATAAGCATACTGTGCTGTGGGGTTTAGTGTGTTTCAAATGAAGCCCGTGCTGAACTGATTAGACCGCATGTAATTTTGATAGTGCGACAGCTTTAGGCAGTAAATGTTAAAATTTCAAGCCTTATGTGATTTTGTTATAGTTATTTAGTTACACATAGTCAACAGGGCTCTTAATTAATGGCATTAAACACCTTTATTGTTGCCTGTTTCTGTGTTGACATAAGATGAGAAATTTGAGCGCAACAATTTTCTAAAGATCACACATTTTTTTTTACTATTATTAATATAATTTTATACCATGTATTATCTTAGAGTTATTAAAGTCAAAGTGCTATGTGAATGTAAACACTATGCTAGAGTGGGAGGCGGAGTGGAGTTTCCCCTGGTAGAGGTAGAGGTGTGGTTTACATTCAACGGACACTTTTAGCTGCAATAACAGCTACCAAGAGGGGGCAGAATTGTAAAGGGCTAAGAAAGACACACACACGTACATACCTACACTGACGGTGGATGATTCTATGTTTGTGTGTGGACGGGAGTGTAAGGAAGTGTGTGTGCATGTCACTGACACTGACAATGAGCTTCTTGTAATGCAGTGACTAAGTTATTGGCCAAGACAGGAAGTTCTTCACATGGTAAAGAACAGATTGTATCTGGTCACACCTGCCAGTGCCCTCGACATTATTACACCCGGGCAGACACAGCTAATTATTGAATCAAGTGGGTTGTTTGATGCAGGAAGGAAAGCCACTGGATGAACAGGAAGGAGAAATAAGGTGATAAGACAAAGAGACACAAAATATATATATAAGTCTAATTTCAAGGCACAACAAATATTGAAAATACCAGCAAGTAAAATAAGTACTTTACAGTGTGTGATACCATAAAAGTAATAGTTTAGCCTTATTCAAAAAATGGATCAATTACATTTTCACCTCAAAATTCTACACTCAGTGTCCTATAATAACAAAGTGAAAAAAAATTGCTTGGAATTCCTGCAAATTTGTTAAAAAACTGCAACCTAACTACTAGCTTGTGTCTGTCTTTTTATGTGTTGTGTGTGTGTATGTTATGTGTGTGTTATGTTTTATGACACAGTAAAAAGCCTCAGAAACATCTTGTATCAGATCTCCCATTGTTCACCTCATGGACACCTTTACTTCCTCAAAACCTCCTGTCTTTTTGTCAGTCTCACCATCTCTGAACCACATACCATAGCAGATCCCACTACCAGCACTTACTCTATTGCGTAAATCATCGTTTTCACTTTTTGCTGCTATCTTTCTGTCACAAATCACCCCTGACACGTGTCTTCACCCACTCTCTTCTCTTCACAACTTCCTGAACTCTTTCATTCATTTCCATTGCTTTGGATATTTGACCCCAGGTATTTAAACTCATCTAACAGCACTATCTCTGCTCTGTACAGCCTCACCTTTACATCTACTATCTACTGACTTTCATTCTTCTCTCCATTCAGTGCATGCCTCTACCTCTCCAGGCTTTCTTCCATCTGCTCCCTACTCACTACAGATCACAATGTTGCTGCAACAATATAGTCCACGAAGACTACTCCCTTACCTCATCTGTCAATGTGTCCATCACCACTGTAAACAAGAATGGGCTCAGAGGAGATCCTTGATCTAATCCCACCCCCACCTTCACCCCATGTTCTACTTGAAAGTGTTAGTTAAGTATGCATGTCCTTTGTATGTGAGGGTGTGTGTGTGTGTTTAGGGGGGATGTAGATCGTAACATACTAACTTTGGCTTATTTTACCAAATGTGCAACATGACCAAGGAAAAGGCTACCAACATGAAACCTTCTATCCACTCTAGGTGAAGTAGAAATTACATCTGCGTGAGTGTGTGTCTGTGCTTGCATCCCTTTCAATTATTTTTCTACCATCCTGGCTGCCTTCAATTGCATTGCATTGTATGCACAAGCAGCTGCACATCAAAGTGAACTGTGCCCTCGAGGACATATTTAAAAATCAATGTAGACTTGGATGTAGCTAAAAAATTTATATCATTCACTGCTACCGCTCTCCTCAGCACACACACCTAAACACACACAGGCACACACGGATTCAATACCAGTTACAACTCATCGACAAAAAGCCATGTTAGCCACTGATCTCTGTGTGAACAGTGGCAGTGGCTCAATAGCTCTGCTGCTAGAGGATCAAACTTACACATGGCCTCATATGTTGTAGCATTTTGCACATGTTTGAATTATATCTCTGCATCAGGATTTTCAAAATACCCACTCCCACACTGACTCTGAATTTTGAATGTGAAAGTTTGATATAAATACAAGGTGCAATTACATGAGTGCATTTTAGATATGCACTGCCTGTCTCTCACACTTGTCTTTATGGTCAAGAGTTTCAAGAATGCATCATTCATACAAACTACATTCCTCACATAAATTTCTAATTATGCTTTTAAAAAATACAGATGGCTTTGATGAAAGATTGTGGTTCACCCTGCCCATGGTTATTCTTCAGTACTGAAATTAACAGTTTCACAGAAAATTCTGAGACTCCCATTAGGTCTTTTGGTTGTTTCTTCATATATTGACCATTCTATCCATACAAAAATCAACCAGCATTTGTGACGTCTGTTTTCTCAGTTTATGCTAAGTTAACCTTACTGTTATAACTGATGGCAATGAAACAAATAGGGTAACATTTCCAAAAATATCAACTTACTTTTTTCAAAAAGGATACATATATTCTGGCCCAGTGCACTATACTGGATAAAGAAGAATAAAAATGTTGTAGATGTATGAGTTTTTAAAAACAGATGATGCACAGACAGAGACTAAGGAGAGGGATAATGGATGAGACAGAGAAAAAGTTTCAGCAATTTTTGTCTACACAAGTCACAGTCAGGGAAAAGCAAGATCATTTAGGTGTGCTAGTTTCAAGTCTTAGTGTTAATGTTGTATGGAATTAGCTGAGTTTTAGATTGTTGTTTGTTGTAAATGGTAAATGGCCTGCATTTGCATAGCGGTTTACTTAGTCCCTAAGGACCCCAAAGCGCTTTACATTACATTCAGTCATCCACCCATTCACACACACATTCACACACTGGTGATGGCAGGCTACATTGTAGCCACAGCTGCCCTGGGGTGCACTGACAGAGGCGAGGCTGCTGGACACTGGCGCCACCGGGCCCTCTGACCAATGTGTAAACTAACACATTGTTTTTATAGTAGATATATTTTCTGGATTACAGTTAGATCTACTTTACAAACACTCAGTGTCTTACTTATTTAGAGTTGGATTGGGTCTGAATGGAGCTCAGCTTTCCTTATTTGTCTGCAAGCACACATTTTACAATTGACTTAAGAGTCACAAATTTTCTATATTAGGACTTGTTTTTTTCTCATATTGGCTTTGTGATTGTTATGGGCCTTTGTTAGGTACTACTACAGACAAAGTAAAATAAAAAGAAAGGAAGGGAGGGAAGAGATCTGCAGCTTTCCCCTTGGCTGGCTGACGAAGCAATCCTGAAAACAAACTATAAGTACAAGGCCATTCTTACAAAAAAATAGATACTTATTATCTAATTTACTC
Source organism: Oreochromis niloticus (assembly GCF_001858045.2). Taxonomy (NCBI): domain Eukaryota; kingdom Metazoa; phylum Chordata; class Actinopteri; order Cichliformes; family Cichlidae; genus Oreochromis; species Oreochromis niloticus. The sequence continues at coordinate 27,489,380 of NC_031965.2, read as the reverse complement.
CATAACTGTTTGCCGAGAACAAACTACACTTTATTTTTCATTTGTGATATGCCTCTACACCAGTGGTTCTTAACCTTGTTGGAGGTACCGAACCCCACCAGTTTCATATGCACATTCACTGAACCCCTCTTTAGTGAAAAATAAAATATGATTTTTTTCAAATTCAAGACATAGATATGTTTTTTACTGGTGCACAAAATGAGCCGTGCATGTCACGGCGGAGGCTCTGCCGAACCCCTGAGACCAACTCACCGAACCCCTAGGGTTCGATCGAACCCAGGTTAAGAACCACTGCTCTACACGTAGTTTCTCAAAATCCTTACGTTCATAGGATTCATAATATCTGATCTGTTTTCTTTGTTTTTTGTTTGTTTTTGCAAGCTGCATTACCTGATTTATCCATGAGTTTGAACCATTCATTAGATTATATAGATCCACAGCCTTTATGCTATATGATCACAGAGCATTCCTGAATGGCATGGTGACTACTGGTGCATGCAGCATATGGTACTGCAGCATTTCCACCAGACCACACCTGCCCCCAGAAATATCACTTCGACTTAGAACACCCATGGGGATGGGAATGTTATACTGCCGCTTGCTTGTTTATTTATGTAAACCTGTTATACTTATCATCCAATGCTGTTGTAAAGCCTATAAGAGGGCAGCCATTAGTCTAACAGCATTACAATTTGACTGCTGGAAGTCAAATATATTACATAAATGATTTCCAGCCTGGCAAAACATTTTACAGTTACTATAAAATAGGGCTTTGTTATCGCTACAGACTCTAATTGTTTGCACCAACACGACTATTGTTCTGACACTGAAAGAGCCCTAACTCGATGATTGGATGTGCTCCTATCCCATATGAAATCCATCCCATATATTATATAACAAATTGTTCAAGATAAAGTTTTCAGGAAAATAGCAATTCTCTGTGATATTTAACTAGATGTATCACCTTTATAACCTATATGGATTTAGATCACAACATTACCAGATGCCCTTGAATGTTTAGATTAATATCTCTCTGGCTGTCAAACAAAGAAAACAGACCTTTTTTATTTCTCCTCTGGTGAAATACCAAGAAGCTAATGTATGAACAGTCAAATCTTATTACGATTCAACAGATCATTTATTTTTATACTGACTAGATTACACACAGAAGTCATATTTATCTTAGATACTCATGAACTGCATCTGCAAATAAAATAAAATAAAATAAAATAAAATAAAATAAAATAAAACATGTACAACTTCTATACATAGGAATATAGTATTGCATTTTAAAATACATAGTATTGCTTCTTGAAAAGAGACTAGAGCTCAAACAACAATGTAGTTATGACTTAGAGTAGAGATGGCGCTGCTGTTTCAGTGTGAAAACTACAATTAACTAAGTAAATAAAAAATTAACTGGATTTAAAGTATCAGGAAACTCACCAAACAAATTCTGGAAATATTCATACTACCACTTTCTGGATTGTTGACATCAGAATTCTTTCATCTTGTTAAATTACAAATATGCACCAAGGCGGCTTTCTGAAGGGTGTCTCTGAAGAAATAGCATGACTTGTTTGTTAGCTTTGCAACGGATGGTGCAAAGTTGCTGTGATGGACTGATAGGGAGGAGCAGCCACATTCCCAATTGTTAAGATCAATCCCAACCTGACCGTCATTCAGTCCATTATTTACAACTTTGTGAAGGATGCATTCCCATTTTTTTTTTGTCCACAACTTGGACCCTGTGTATATACCGTATGTCCATTAACTATTATGATAAAACATAAGAATAAAGAGTAGCACAGAAAAAACAGACAGGTTTGTTGAAAGGCAAACAGTGAAAGAGACTAGAACAAACAGGATATGACATGCCATTCAAAATGAGATAATGCTTAGCCAAACTGAGAAAACAACAGAAAAGAGAGAACAATTACAAATTAAAATTCCATCACTGAAATATTACTATCCTGTATAAATCCAATATGTCTGTGAGACTATGTAAATGACACAGAAACTCATTAATATCAAAATGCCAAAATGTCATATTGTATAAGACCTGAGAGCCAAATAAATTCACTTTCACATTTGTCTTTGAATCTTGTCACTTACTGGAGAAACTCATTTTTGGCAAAGATGCTAGAAAATAAGCAAACGGCTGATCATGTGACTGTTGTTAACTGGCATCAAATCCCCTCTATTATTGCATCAAATAAAAAAAAAGTATATTTCTTAAAACACTAATATTTTGAAAGTGTTTCTGAAAACAGATGAGATTGTACGATCCCCCATACCCCACGAATAAGTGGCAGAAAATAGATACCTAGGCTGGGTGGATGGCACACTGTATATCATGTAAATAAAATTTTGCAAAATGACTTTACTCATATATTGAGCTCCCCGTAGCTTCACATGTCTTTGTAGTACTGTTGTGCTTTATTCTCAAGTGTGTTTGCTTGATTGACAGATGCCAATAAAGTTGTGGTTCTCAAAGACACATACAGTAATGGTTACATGAAGGGCACCCTATCTGCTTTACAAACTGACATTTTTTTTCCCATTTTCCAAAAAGTTGACTGTATAATCGACATGAAAGCCCTCCATCATAATGCAGACAAACCAGGCTTTTAACATGAAAAACTGTAGAAACTGTCACGGGGACTGAAGCCTTTCTGACGGTCCTGCTTGACAGAAACAAAAGTGTGCAAATCTCAGCCATCTGAAGCGCATTTCAAAGTAGAAGATTAAACAAAGAAAAATTTGCTCTTGGATTTGAGTTGCATACTCAAATTAAACCAAAATTAAAGTGGCATTATGCACGTGCACAGTTAATTCACGAGTCATTTATCCTGCGTGCGCACTGCTGTCGTAGCTGTTGATCTGTATCGACCGGTTAGACTCTCCGTGGATTTACGTGTACACACATATAAACACATAGAAAGGCCCACTTGAACTGACAGCTCAATCAGTGACTGGCCAGAGGAGTCTGACAGCTGCCTCATTACACATGCAGGAGATCTCCTTCAAAATTACAGGTTTCACATCTGCTGTAAACGTGTCTTTCTAAAGACAATGAAATAGTCTGTGAAAAACACCTGAAGAAAAAAAAGGGCTCTGTCCGTGCCTTAAGACATCAGGGCAGAAAGCTATTGGACCGTAATTGCTTATGCTGGATTGTGTGATCCTTTCAATTTGGCAATTTAGTAGAGTTAAATTGCCTTTTGATGATCGGTATAAGTCTCAATGGTTTTGTGAATGCACCTAATGAGAGGATGCCTGAGACAGTTTATGCTTGTTCTCCACAAGTAGTTACCTGGCGTTCAAATAAGTGTGTGTTACTGTATGTCTGAGTATATGTTTGTTGTCTAACAGCGACTGAAATCATTATATTGGCTTGGGAGATAAGTGGGTTATCTGGCATGCGCAATTGGTAGTAAGTGTGTACAGAACACAGGGAACAAGTGGTTATGTTCGAGACCGAGTGAGATAGTAAAGTCATTCCATTTGCACAATAATGAAGTGGGGTCAGAAGCCATCGGCAGTGTTTGCCTCCCACCTAATTGTGTTCATGTTTTAAATGGACTCTGTGCTCCATTATTTTGCTGACCCTGGCTTATCACAGAGACCTCAATTACAAAGAAACAGAGCCAGGAGCATGAGAGCATATGTGTGTGTCTGTCCATATTTGTCAGACTCTGGTAAAATAGTACTGTAAGACAGTAATGGAATTTATTTAAAAGTCTCTGGATAAATGGAACGGTGGGTTTTCCTATATTTTGTGCAGAAAGTCATTTTGCATTCTACCATGGCCATTTTTCTCATACTATAGTTTTGGGGCTGAGCTTTTTACACTTAGCTAGCTTCATGGCCAAAAGACTGTCACAGATAAGTGTGTAAAGTCACACTGACAGCAAAAATTATTAGTTTCATAAGGTGTTAAAAGTGCAAAACAAAAGAAAAAAAGACCTATATTTTGTCTTTTGGAAAACATGTGTAGGTTTGATGTATTGGCACCAGCCAAACAAAAGGTTTTTCCTTTGATTTATTGATATGATTTCTGAATACTGTATACTGAGATATACTGATTGAAAACAATCACAAATAAGACCACTTTTAAAATACCATCATGTGTGTAAAATGAAGCTTTATAATATGCTAATTACCAAATCTATCTTTCTAAAACGTACATGTGATTTTTAAGGTGTTAATCACTGATTAAAAAAAAAAACCCCGACATACATTATTCTATTATCAGCAGATTATTGCCTTAAAAGTTTGTCTGTATTATTATATTGTATTTTAATCTAACAATTTAAATTAAATTGTTTAGTTCCTTATTATCTTGGTTCCACTTGGGCCTTTTAATTGTGGTTTTGGCCCCTTGTTGTAACTACTGTTTTTTAAATACCAACATGTTCCTAAATTATTACCTTGGTAATTACTAATATCTAATTCCTAATATTTAGTCATAAACTATCAATAATTTGAAACAGAGAAGGTAAAACTGTCTTATGTCTTATGGCTATTTAATAGCAAGAATGCAACACTAAAACCATGAAAACATAAATACATACAGTAAAATCTATTACTCACTTTGCAGTGAACCTTGCAGTAAATGTAGTATAAGAAACTGAGTTTTTACATACTATGCTACACAAGATCAGTCATTCCTAAGAAAGCGCTAAAATCCATTTCAAATAATATTTCAGACTCAGGTTAGCTTTGGGCAGCCTGGCTTTACGAGCTGAAGGAAACTAACACTTTCTTTGTGCTTATTGCTATTCATGCTTTCTGCTGCCGACTGGCCCTTAATTATTCAGCTGAATAAATTACCCATAAAGCAGAAAGTGGAGTCATGGCGTGCCAGGAGGGAGCAGGCCTGTCAGCTTCAAAGGGCCAAAACCTGCCGAGCTCCTTTGGGCTTCATTCCACTTAACACCAGTCACTAGGTATATATGTCTAGGTTTTCATAAGCCTGGCTTAAATGTCGGGGGAAGGTTGCTCCCTAGTGTGGGGCTCAATATTGAATGGAACTCATATTTAAATCAGCTTGCGTGGCTTTTGTGACCTTCATTGGAATTAAGTGAATAGAGGTTAACGTAGGTCAACATGATGGCCAAACTAAAATAATTCTGAATTTCCCTCATTTAAATATTGTACTGATGAGCAATATTCTTGACATCCTTTGAATTTGAAGAGTTTTAAATCTCTTCATTTTCCCAGTATAAAGATTCATAACATAAATTTACCGGTCCCTTAATTAAAGCTTGATTAACAAATAATGACTTTTTTACAACATGTGTCAAATTTGTAATTGTAGAAATACTTAGAAATGTTTCATAATGTGTGAAATGTGTGATACATTATGTACGCACTGCGGTGCTTTATGTTTAACAGACATAACCGGAAACTCCACAGGGGCCCAGAAAGTCTGGGTGCGTAAACTAAATGACCCCAGATCCTCCCATAGTGATTTCTGTCAAGGTTCTGTTGAACAGTGTGTTTAACCCCAGCTGCTTCAGTGGACCTGTCAAGTACAAGAGAAACAGCAAGATATTATGTGGTTTCAGTGGATATATCCCAGGTGTGAATGTGTGTAACTGAGCCAATGAATTTGAAGCAGTTTGTTGCTGCAAAAGGGCAGGGGTGGTCAGCAAACTATCCCTGGACAGATAAACTGATGAATGATATTGCAGTGCTGGATCTCAAATGGTAAGCCTAAAAGGATCCTTTTTTGTTAGCACTTTAGAAAAAAAACTGCCTCACTCTATCTGTAAGTCTGCTTATTGCTCCTGTGGTTGAATAATTTTGATGTTTTTATTAAAAGAATGTATGAGGACAATCAGTCTAATAGCACTGCGGACAGTGAATTTCCATGTCTCTTTCCGAATTATGAATTTTTAGCCTTGGTGGCAGAGTGTCTCTCTCTGGCCAGAGTATCTACAGTTTGCTAAATGGGCCTCACTTATGTCAAATGATCCCACTCTAGACTCTTGCTAGAGCAGTAATTGCCACTGTGACTGGCTGTGCACCATGTCAGACAGCACTGATGAGCAAATTAAACAATAATAATAATGTTAAAATGAAGCTCAGCACCGTTCATCTTAGGTGTTTCAGCAGTGGTTACATTAATAGCAAGTTTATGAGGGTGAAAATAAAAATACAACATGGCAATATTAAGATTTTAGTAAATACAGCCATGTGAAAATGAAGTAGACTCCATGATTCGGGTAATGTGTAGAACCACTTTCTTTTCTGTGTGACTTTTTCAGTTTCTGAAATTGTTGTGTAGGAATTTGTCAGTTCCTTTAGCTTCGTTGGTATTCATTTGTACAGGTCTCTTAAGCATTTCAGGTCTGGACTGGAACGGGGCCACTGCAACACGTTGATTTATAAATATTTCAGCCGTCCTTTTGTCTGTTTGTTGGAATGCTTGAGATCATTGTCCTGTTTCATGACCCAGTGTCAGCCAAGCTTTGAATCCAGAGTACTTTGGTATACACAGGAGTATGTGACTGACTCAATGGTTGCAAGATGCCAAGATCCCATGGCTGTAAAACAAGTCTAAATCATCATCACTGCCACTGGGCTCGACAGCTGGTATGAGGTGTTTGTGCCGATATGTTGTTTGGTTCTCTTAATATAGATTACTTAAAAAAGAAGTTTTTCTGTAAGTCAAATATTACTGTAAAATAGGCTATAACCATGATGTGGCAGTTTTAATAATAAGCAATGGAAATATTGCTGAACATGTGGAAATTTAACCAAAAACAATACGTCATCCAGAGCAGCAACATAAAATACACCTAAGTTCCAAGCACCTAAGAAGACAGACTGCTTGACTGATGTGGTTATTTACAGCATAGTAAAAATGATAGAGCTGGAAATACCTTTCCTAGGTCAACACCACAAACACGCCAAATCTAAGTGAGCAGGCAACAAATAAACCTAACAAAAACTAACTAAAAGAAATTACAACACAACTTTCTTGAATGAAATAAGCAGGAGAAAAACAGGATTAACAAAACTGGCACCACTAGTACATCTTGCAAATCACAGCTGAGATAAGAGTGTGGCTGGTTGGAAAGGGAGGTGAGCTTTGCCCCATGCAGGTACAAAATCACCTTGGCTCTTGATGCAGTGTGCTGTCAACAGTAAAAAGCCAGTTGGCTGCAAATACTGGCAGTTAGTTTGGTCACCTAATGATGCACCCACACCTGTTGCGTGTCACGCATCCTCATTCACTCATTGTAAATAAGAGTGATTCATCAGTATTCCCCAGAACTCTTCAGTAGGTGATTTTATCTTCTTGCACCTTAATTTTGATCATTCTATATTGGGTTTAATTTACTACTTAAGTAATTCAGCATTGTGGACCTGATTACAAAGTTTATTACCCATCACCCTTACACAAAACAGTGAACTTAGAGAAAGCAGTAGAGGCGATGGTGACAGCCCATGCAGGTTAATCTGCCAGCCATGTGAGCCTTCGGGGCAGGGTTTGGTAATGTGATTTAGATGAGTTTCCCACGCTGGCGTGTCGCTGCCGTCTCCCCTCAGTGCTCCAGCGACAGTCCCTCATTACACACCGTGCCAACGTCAGCGGTCTTGCCAACGAGCGTGACAGTTTTTGACAACCGGTTTTCTCTTAGGCGAAAATGGTGAGAAATGAGAAGCGATATGGAGAAGACTTTACAGAATTAGAAATGTTAGAATTTGAATTTCTTTTCTGTTAATGCTTGAAATTACATGTAACTTACATGTGCTCTCATCAGTATTTAACCTGTCAGTGGATCAGAACCCTTGAAATTATGTAATTTTTTTTCACAAAGCCTGATAATGCAGCTGTACAGTGAGGGAGCTCTGAATCACCCAGTGAAACATTAACGCTGGGATAATGGTGGCGTTCGGTTGGCACAATTAAAAGACTAATTTTTGTATAATTCTGTGGGGGCTAGCAAAATCTTCTTTAAATATGGGTGGACAGACGATAACAAACTGCTAAATGTATTTCTGCCTAACATCTGTCTGTGTTTGTATTCAAAGATAAAGGAGAAGGCTGGGTGTATGAATAGAGTTTGCATATGGTAGATGTACTGTATGTCAACAGTATGCTTATGCATGTGCATATTTGTTTTAAGTGTTGATAAATAAGTGGCTGCGGTTCAGTGAAGCTTTGGCTGTTTGCCGAATGCAAAAATGGATATTTCTCGTCTTTTGCCTCCATCTCCACATCCTCTTTCTGTTGTGAAGCTGACTGAACAACACCATGCTCATCTCTTATGAAACAGGCTAAGGATGAAGCATGACTGACAGGCAGCTCAACCTGTTGTGAGTGTGTGTGGGTGCCAAAATGTTTGTGTGTCAGGGTTTATGAGTAAGCTCCCTGTAGATGTTGAGAACAAAGCACTTGTGACTTTCAGTCAGTCTTCATTAACCCCCTCGGTTTTTTAAATATGCGTGTGTATCCCTTTCATGTAAATCAAACAAAATCAACCAGCTAAGACTGCTGGAAATTGCAGTTTTTCCACTTCTTTCCAGACTACAGAAATCATCCATTTGACTTGGAACAAATAAGGACTTTGAGAAGTTAGGACAAGGGCAAATTTCTAAATTCTTTGCCTCTGTGATGCTCTATTACTCTAGTCTCAATCACATAGCCTAGTTATCACCGCCAACCAATTATTTGATTAGAGGAAAGAGAGGTTTAAATCATTTAGGCCACTTCATAATAAGGAGGGGCACTACAGAATCCCATGGATCTGACAAATACAAGGCTAAGCTCCAGAATGAAGGGATATAATCTACAGAGCTGCCAGATAATTCTAAATTTGCAGCAGCATACAAAAGCACACACATACACTCTCTCACACACACATACACAGATGATGCATGTCCATGTTTGGACTGAAACTGTTAAAAAATGACAAAAAAGGTAAAAAAAAAAAGAAGCAAGATTATTAAACTAAGGTTTTTCTGTCAAAATCAGCTCCTCAAATCACATAAATTTGAAGTACGCAGAGGTGAAAAATAATGTTATTGTGGTTGAAATGAATTTTACTTTTAGTTTGGCTTGTTTTTAAACAAAAACGTAACAGCTTACATTATTATCATTAGTGGACTTTTAATGGCCGATTATTAAAAATAACAATCTGACAGTTTTTTATAGTAAAGCTATAATGTAAGAATAGCAGTAGTTATGTGAATGTAGCATGACATATGCTGATGATAATGAAGTTGTGTTTTACATGCAGAGCGGGACAAGCATGTTGTAGAAACATCTAACATTTTCGCACACGTCTCATAACTTGCTTTCATAGCACAGGATGTGATGCAAGAGGAAAGCAATGGATTCACACAGGCTATTGATTTCCAACTGAAACAGGTTAGGTTCTCACAGCTGGATACAGGGATTAATATTGAAAGGAGGCTGTGGGAGCTTGATGTTCAAAGGAATCCATGAAAGACAGACCCTATGGTAAGTTTACCATGTTATTTATATTTAATATGGTTATACCTGTACAGACATCATATATATATATTTCATATGTTGTCAATGCTTATGTGGATTTCTTTATGAAAACTGGATTTAATGGAGTAGTCATTTCACATACAGCGGCATGATTCAGTGAGGTGTTTTCAGTAAACATAAGAAAAACTCACTCTCAAATTTCACACGAGAGGATGCTGTAACATAGGTTGGTTTTTACACAACTAGAAAGAAAAAACAAAAACATGTTGTGGCATCAGCCTCGAAGATAAATAAAAGATTCATTTACATTAATTGGTTAATTTATATTTCATGCTGGAAAGAAATGCAGACTACAAAAGCTATTGTTGTGACTGTTATGTATGCATACACAAGAAATAATTTTGAAATGGATTTTTCTGTACAGACTAAGGATTTGACCTCTCTGATGTAGTGTCATTTCCTATTGATCAGCTGGAAAGATGCAGAGGCTTGCATGAATACAAGTCCTGTTATTGGATTAAGGTTCTGTCAGGCTTCTGCAGCCTTGTATTACTAATGTATAAAATATCAATAGTAATGCAACAAATGCTGATTAGTGAGCACCTCCAAAACCACACACACACACACAGAATTTCTCTAATGTCAGATTTCAGACTGTCTCCTGTATCTTCTGCCTTAATCTTTTTTAATTCTTTCTAGACAGTTTTCACATTAAACTGTTTTTCTTTTTTACTTTAAGGTGACGTTTATACATTTAAAACTAATCTTGTCATGTCCTAGGGGCTTTTATTTTGACAATCTCACCGCAACTTTTGACTAAACTAGCTCATTCTCAGCGCTTGGCGGAGCTTTTATTTTGAAATTTCAGGTTTCTCAAGATGAACTCAGAACTTTTGTTCTGAAGTTTCACTCAGGAAAAATGGAGCTCCTTTTATATAAAAAAAAAAACACCCAGCACGCCCCTGCGGGCGGTTTATCCTTCAAGCTCGGGTCCTCTACCAGAGGCCTGGGAGCTTGAGGGTCCTGCGCAGTATCTTAGCTGTTCCCAGGACTGCGCTCTTCTGGACAGAGATCTCCGATGTTGTTCCCGGGATCTGCTGGAGCCACTCGCCTAGCTTGGGAGTCACCGCACCTAGTGCTCCGATTACCACGGGGACCACCGTTACCTTCACCCTCCACATCCTCTCGAGCTCTTCTCTGAGCCCTTGGTATTTCTCCAGCTTCTCGTGTTCCTTCTTCCTGATATTGCTGTCATTCGGAACCGCTACATCGATCACTACAGCCATCTTCTTCTGTTTGTCTACCACCACTATGTCCGGTTGGTTAGCCACCACCATTTTGTCCGTCTGCATCTGGAAGTCCCACAGGATCTTAGCTCGGTCATTCTCCATCACCCTTGGGGGCATCTCCCATTTTGACCTTGGGACTTCCAGGTTATACTCGGCACAGATGTTCCTGTACACTATGCCGGCCACTTGGTTATGGCGTTCCATGTATGCCTTGCCTGCTAGCATCTTGCACCCTGCTGTTATGTGCTGGATTGTCTCTGGGGCATCTTTACACAGCCTGCACCTGGGGTCTTGCCTGGTGTGATAGACCCCAGCCTCTATGGATCTTGTACTCAGAGCTTGTTCTTGTGCTGCCATGATTAGTGCCTCTGTGCTGTCTTTCAGTCCAGCTTTGTCCAGCCACTGGTAGGATTTCTGTATATCAGCCACCTCCTCTATCTGCCGGTGGTACATACCGTGCAGGGGCCTGTCCTTCCATGATGGTTCCTCGCCTTCCTCCTCTTTCTTGGGTTTCTGCTGCCTGAGGTATTCACTGAGCACACTGTCAGTTGGGGCCATCTTCGTGATGTATTCGTGGATGTTTCTTGTCTCATCCTGGACTGTGGTGCTGACACTCACCAGTCCCCGGCCCCCTTCCTTCCGCTTAGCGTACAACCTCAGGGTGCTAGACTTGGGGTGAAACCCTCCATGCATGGTAAGGAGCTTTCTTGTCTTGATGTCAGTGGCTTCTATCTCCTCCTTTGGCCAGCCTATTACCCCAGCAGGGTACCTGATCACGGGCAGGGCGTAGGTGTTGATGGCCCGGATCTTGTTCTTACCGTTCAGCTGACTCCTCAGGACTTGCCTGACCCTCTGCAGGTGCTTGGTGGTTGCAGCTTTCCTAGCGGCCTCTTCATCGTTCCCATTCGCCTGTGGGATCCCCAGGTACTTGTAACTGTCCTCTATGTCTGCAATGTTGCCTTCTGGTAGTTCAATCCCCTCAGTTCTGACTACCTTCCCTCTCTTTGTTACCATCCGACTACACTTCTCCAGCCCGAATGACATTCCAATGTCATTGCTGTATAGCCTGGTAGTGTGTATCAGTGAATCGATGTCTCGTTCACTCTTGGCATACAGCTTGATGTCATCCATGTACAGGAGGTGGCTGACAACCGCTCCGTTCCGTAGTCGGTATCCGTAGCCAGTCTTGTTAATGATCTCACTGAGGGGGTTCAGGCCTATGCAGAACAGCAGTGGGGACAGAGCATCTCCTTGGTAGATCCCGCACTTGATGGTGACTTGTGCTATGGGCTTGGAGTTGGCCTCTAGTGTTGTGTGCCACATTCCCATTGAGTTCCTGATGAAGGCTCTTAGGGTACTGTTGATCTTGTACAATTCTAGGCATTCCAGTATCCAGCTGTGGGGCATTGAGTCATAGGCCTTCTTGTAATCAATCCAGGCTGTGCACAGGTTGGTCAGTCTGGTCTTGCAGTCTCGGCTGACTGTTCTGTCTACCAGTAGCTGGTGTTTTGCGCCTCTAGTATTCTTGCCAATCCCTTTCTGTGCCCCGCTCATGTATTGACCCATGTGTCTGTTCATCTTAGCCGATATGATGCCTGACAGGAGCTTCCATGTAGTACTGAGGCAGGTTATTGGTCGGTAGTTGGATGGGACCGGTCCCTTCTTGGGGTCCTTGGGGATCAGGACCGTCCGACCTTCGGTTAGCCATTCCGGGTGTCTCTCGTTAACTAGCAGCTGGTTCATTTGTGCTGCCAGACGCTCGTGGAGTGCAGTCAGCTTCTTCAGCCAGTAGGCGTGAACCATGTCGGGCCCTGGTGCTGTCCAACTCTTCATACTGGAGACCCTTTCTTGGATGTCTGCCACTGTGATGGTTACTGGACCCTGTTCAGGGAGGTCGCTATGGTCTGCCCTCAGATCCACTAGCCACTGAGCATTGCCGTTATGGGTTGCGTCCTTCTCCCATATGCTCTTCCAGTATTGCTCCGTCTCCAGCCTTGGTGGTGCTGTTCTGTTATTGTTCCCTTGCCACTGAGAGTACACCTTTGCTGGTTCTGTGGAGAACAGCTGGTTTATTCTCCTGCCTTCTATCTCTCTGGTGTACCTCCTCAAGCGGCTGGCCAAGGCTGTGAGTCTTTGCTTGGCAGTTTCCAAGGCCTCAGGTATGGACAGCTTGCTGTATTTCTTATGCACCTTCTTTGTCGCGCCTTTCTGCAACTCCGTTAGTTGGCTAACCTCCCTTCGTGCTACTTTGATCTTGCCCTCTAGCCTCCTTCTCCTCTAGCTATATATATATATGTATATATATATATATATATATATATATATATATATATATATATATATGTATATATCGCCTTTGGAGCAGAAGATCGCAAGTTCGATTCCTGCCTGGGGCGTCTGTATCCAGTAAGGGTCCTAAGGCTAGACCCCCTATGCTAAAGTGAGCCTACCGCAGACATGAGTGAGACAGATAAATATGAAGGCATGCCGGCTCGGACGTCGCCCGGATCAACAAGGTCCGCGTCAGGTGTTGAGGAACCAGGGCACCCTGACGACAAGTGGGCTACTGGAACAAGAAGGCATCGGTGGGCAAGAGATGAAAACAGGGCGTTGTTGGAATGCTACTATGCAAGTAACCCTGGCGGAAGGGGTTCCATGAATAGGATGAGGGACCTATGGATTCTTCGATACCCAACATCCACAATGACGGCGAAACAACTAGTAGCTCAGTGTTCCAACATTCGAAAGAAGGGACTGCTCTCACAGCTAGAGATTGACGAGGTACAACATAAATGCTACGGCAAGGAGGAGTCAGGACGCCAGGTCAGGGGGGAGATATCATCACCCCCACCCGAGATTGGGTACATAGCCCCAAGTGCGATAGGAGAAGGATCGTTGAGTGCGAGAGGAACTGACCTGAAAGATAGGATCATGGCCAAGCTTGAAACCTGGACCCCCCCTAGCCGGTTACCAAGATTACGTGAAGTACCCTCAGAAGGTCTGCTAGATGATGTTAATGCAGCACTACGGATGATACCTACAACCACGATTACCGACACTAACAAGCTGATCTACACTACGGCAGCAGTGATCAGTGAGATGCTTGGCTACAAGTTGAACAGCCACAAGGGGCAGTACCCTCCATGGAGAAGGAGGCTAGAGGGCACGATCAAAGCAGCACGAAGGGAGGTTAGCCAACTAACGGAGTTGCAGAAAGGCGCGACAAAGAAGGTGCATAAGAAATACAGCAAGCTGTCCATACCTGAGGCCTTGGAAACTGCCAAGCAAAGACTCACAGCCTTGGCCAGCTGCTTGAGGAGGTACACCAGAGAGATAGAAGGCAGGAGAATAAACCAGCTGTTCTCCACAGAACCAGCAAAGGTGTACTCTCAGTGGCAAGGGAACAATAACAGAACAGCACCACCAAGGCTGGAGACGGAGCAATACTGGAAGAGCATATGGGAGAAGGACGCAACCCATAACGGCAATGCTCAGTGGCTAGTGGATCTGAGGGCAGACCATAGCGACCTCCCTGAACAGGGTCCAGTAACCATCTTTCTTGGATGTCTGCCACTGTGATGGTGGCAGACATCCAAGAAAGGGTCTCCAGTATGAAGAGTTGGACAGCACCAGGGCCCGACATGGTTCACGCCTACTGGCTGAAGAAGCTGACTGCACTCCACGAGCGTCTGGCAGCACAAATGAACCAGCTGCTAGTTAACGAGAGACACCCGGAATGGCTAACCGAAGGTCGGACGGTCCTGATCCCCAAGGACCCCAAGAAGGGACCGGTCCCATCCAACTACCGACCAATAACCTGCCTCAGTACTACATGGAAGCTCCTGTCAGGCATCATATCGGCTAAGATGAACAGGCACATGGGTCAATACATGAGCGGGGCACAGAAAGGGATTGGCAAGAATACCAGAGGCGCAAAACACCAGCTACTGGTAGACAGAACAGTCAGCCGAGACTGCAAGACCAGACTGACCAACCTGTGCACAGCCTGGATTGATTACAAGAAGGCCTATGACTCAATGCCCCACAGCTGGATACTGGAATGCCTAGAATTGTACAAGATCAACAGTACCCTAAGAGCCTTCATCAGGAACTCAATGGGAATGTGGCACACAACACTAGAGGCCAACTCCAAGCCCATAGCACAAGTCACCATCAAGTGCGGGATCTACCAAGGAGATGCTCTGTCCCCACTGCTGTTCTGCATAGGCCTGAACCCCCTCAGTGAGATCATTAACAAGACTGGCTACGGATACCGACTACGGGACGGAGCGGTTGTCAGCCACCTCCTGTACATGGATGACATCAAGCTGTATGCCAAGAGTGAACGAGACATCGATTCACTGATACACACTACCAGGCTATACAGCAATGACATTGGAATGTCATTCGGGCTGGAGAAGTGTAGTCGGATGGTAACAAAGAGAGGGAAGGTAGTCAGAACTGAGGGGATTGAACTACCAGAAGGCAACATTGCAGACATAGAGGACAGTTACAAGTACCTGGGGATCCCACAGGCGAATGGGAACGATGAAGAGGCCGCTAGGAAAGCTGCAACCACCAAGTACCTGCAGAGGGTCAGGCAAGTCCTGAGGAGTCAGCTGAACGGTAAGAACAAGATCCGGGCCATCAACACCTACGCCCTGCCTGTGATCAGGTACCCTGCTGGGGTAATAGGCTGGCCAAAGGAGGAGATAGAAGCCACTGACATCAAGACAAGAAAGCTCCTTACCATGCATGGAGGGTTTCACCCCAAGTCTAGCACCCTGAGGTTGTACGCTAAGCAGAAGGAAGGGGGCCGGGGACTGGTGAGTGTCAGCACCACAGTCCAGGATGAGACAAGAAACATCCACGAATACATCACGAAGATGGCCCCAACTGACAGTGTGCTCAGTGAATACCTCAGGCAGCAGAAACCCAAGAAAGAGGAGGAAGGCGAGGAACCATCATGGAAGGACAGGCCCCTGGACGGTATGTACCACCGGCAGATAGAGGAGGTGGCTGATATACAGAAATCCTACCAGTGGCTGGACAAAGCTGGACTGAAAGACAGCATAGAGGCACTAATCATGGCAGCACAGGAACAAGCTCTGAGTACAAGATCCATAGAGGCTGGGGTCTATCACACCAGGCAATACCCCAGGTGCAGGCTGTGTAAAGATGCCCCAGAGACAATCCAGCACATAACAGCAGGGTGCAAGATGCTAGCAGGCAAGGCATACATGGAACGCCATAACCAAGTGGCCGGCATAGTGTACAGGAACATCTGTGCCGAGTATAACCTGGAAGTCCCAAGGTCAAAATGGGAGATGCCCCCAAGGGTGATGGAGAATGACCGAGCTAAGATCCTGTGGGACTTCCAGATGCAGACGGACAAAATGGTGGTGGCTAACCAACCGGACATAGTGGTGGTAGACAAACAGAAGAAGATGGCTGTAGTGATCGATGTAGCGGTTCCGAATGACAGCAATATCAGGAAGAAGGAACACGAGAAGCTGGAGAAATACCAAGGGCTCAGAGAAGAGCTCGAGAGGATGTGGAGGGTGAAGGTAACGGTGGTCCCCGTGGTAATCGGACCACTAGGTGCGGTGACTCCCAAGCTAGGCGAGTGGCTCCAGCAGATCCCGGGAACAACATCGGAGATCTCTGTCCAGAAGAGCGCAGTCCTGGGAACAGCTAAGATACTGCGCAGGACCCTCAAGCTCCCAGGCCTCTGGTAGAGGACCCGAGCTTGAAGGATAAAACCGCCCGCAGGGGCGTGCTGGGTGTTATATATGTATTTTTTAATTCCTGTTTTGCAATTTTTAGTGATGCAGATTCACATCAATATATACCACAATATAACACAAATATAACATGTAAACATGACAGATTATAACAGAACTAATCTAAATCTGTAGTCCCAAGTCAGGTCATATAAAGACTTTACAATAAAAAAAAAAGACATGCAACAAGAACAAATAAAAAGAACTAGAATTATTACACCAAGACAGAAATAAGACAAAAATGCAGTCGACCTATAAGGCACCTCACAGTCCCATCTACTCTTGTGCCTTGTGTGAGCTCCACCTCCAGTGCAAAACCTAATATATAAAACAGACTTCTTTTTTTTTTCAAATTCTAAATACCGAGAAACTTATATTTAAAAAAAAATTCTTACAGTAATGAAATGAAAATGATGTTTTATCATGAGTTTTAATGGCCTTTTTGAATATTGATTCTAATGAATTTGATTCAAATCACATTAAGTGCTGTTTTTTAATGACCGGTTAGTGAAACAATAATTAATATGTGAAAGAATGAATGGATGTAAGAACATACTTGCAGCAATTTAACAATGCTGGACAGATTTATAACATGACTTTTAAAAGTGAAGATCAAGTTCAAAGTGTGCCCAAGATATCTGAACTTTTTTACAATCTCGAGCGCTTCCGCTTGCAGGAACACATTGAGAACTTCACAAACATAAAAATATTTTCCAGACTCACCTTAATGCAGCTGTACACGCTGACAGCATAACTTCATAGAACTAAATTTGCGGAGTTTTCAGAACAAGCTTGATTTTTCCTGATATGAATAAACAGATCTGACCAATCAGACCACTGCATTTGGGAACAAGGGCACTTGTTGCATAAAACGTGCACCGGTACTGAATATACAATGATTTAGAAATATTAAAATAATACTACTTTACCTCAGACACACATCTAGACACTGCTCTGGGTCAGTCGGTTCTCTGAAATGATTTCTCTGTCTCCTCAGATGTTGTTCCAACTCTGCCAACAAGAGTTCAAACTGCCCCACTGACATCCTGAAATATGTAGGAAAGCAGTCGTGATACAGCTTCAACTCCTGGATCAAACTATGAAATGCTCCCTGCTGCTGCCTTCTCTTGAGAATTGGATAAACCCAGAATCTCAGTTTCCTCCTTTTCTTGTTTAGAAACATGAGGACCAGCTCCTCGTTGCTTGGTGTCGACTCCACTTTTTTTAGTGCATTTTTATCATTTTCACATATGTTACATGACAAATTGGCAATGATTTGGAATAATTTCACAATGTGCTCAGTGTGTAAAGGACCTCTACTGGTCATTGTGTAAACAAAAAATAAGCTGTGTGTTTTTTTAATAAATATATTTAATAAAAAACATACTTTAATAAGATATTCCTGGACATGAGTCAGTGCCTCTGCAAGAGTTAAGTGGTGTATGTATAAAAAGCATTTTCAGTAGACCATGTTCAGGTTTAGAGATAACTGGACCTAAGTCGATTTAGTTTATTTGTGGAAAGGACAGATAAGATTTGATGATTCCAGTGGGGCTTTTGGGTGATGCATGTTGATGTTTGCATATGTGTGTTATTACAGTAACGGCAGAAACCCCTCAGAAGATGTGTTTGGCTGATCACTGGGTCCTACAGCGCTGCACACAAATACACACACCCAAATGGGCAGCTATTCTGGATGACTGAGTGTACAGAGACAATCAATGAGACTTGTGGTTCAGAGCAGGGTTCTGTCTGCTCTGCCACCTCTGCTCAACCAAATGCTTGGGTTTGGTTTTAAAACCTTCACCTTTTATTACCTCTCCTGCAATGGGGTGAAGGCTGGATGATATTTCCCTAACTAGATGAGATGAGCCTTGTAATAGTTGTGAATTCACCTCAAATATGTGATAAAATGAATCCCAGTGAAAATTAAAATTAAATAAACAGTTTACAAGCAGTGCACTAAATAAACACTGTGTGAAATATCGCATTAAAACACACGTCGTGATTCAGTGGTTATATTATTTGTTGAGAACAAGAAGCATCATACAAACCTTGTAAAGGAATTTACTATTAATGCTTACAGACAACACTATCACCCAGGAGGCTGAAAAGGCTGTTTTTGATGCAGGCAAATATTGTGTTGGAGTCACTGTCAGAGGATAATGAAATGGGTATTTATGCAACCATGCGCACAGTTCAAACTGATGCTAAGCTTGTCGACAGAATCTGTAATCAGTCACCAGCTCAGGGCCCAAGGGGACATGCTGTTTGAGTGAAATCAGAGGAAAAGCAGAAAAACCTCAAAGAATGAAGCCCCGTTTCACTGATATTTTACTATAAGTTTATAACATGAGTATTGACAAGAACCACAAGAAGTCACATACATACAGTAGGTCCTGTGAGAGCTTCACAAAGCTTTATAGGGAGTAAAAAACAAGCTAAATTTAAAGTTGTTGTTGTTGTTTTTTTTAATTTTTAAATGGGGTTTTTAACTTTCATAGTTGGAAAAAAAGGAAATGCCAACAGTTGAAAGTCAAAATGCATGGACAGAAAAAAATGTTTTCCACAGACTGTGGCATCACACTCCCATTAAAATCACCAGGGGGGAAGAACTATGAGTTAATTAATCATCCACCACAAAATATGCATGCCAGTATATACTGGTACTCAGTAGATACTCCGTAAATAGGCACAACAAAATCACACAGATTATATGTAAAGTTGAAATCTGAATTGTGAGACTGGTACAGCAATCAAACCCCTAACTATCAAACTGGGCTCATTCTTCACAAATAAGAGGGGTAACACAACCAAGTTAACTTAAAACATCAAGTGATTCTTTCAGTTAAAACAAGTAAAAAAATGACCTGACTTAAGTCTGACTGCCACTCCCTTTAAAATACTTACTTGTTTTGCATTATGGCAATTCGAGTGCTAATGTCACACTTTGAATATTCCCAGGAAGTCCAGTTTTCTAAGTCACATTGTGCCAGAGATTAGTTAGCGTTCTCTCACAAATAAATGCTACAGCAAAAGTTTGCATTAGCATTCCAACCCCGGGGGAAGTATTACCAGTACACAACTCCTTTAATGATGACGAAAACATTGACCATGCTCCTGTTTGTACTTCTAACCTGACACACCCTCTTCAGCCTTGGAGCCTGTGGTCTCTTTTCAGTTTGAAGACGGCTGTTTGATCTTTTGCCACTAGTGATGATCTTCAACACAAAGACTTGAATCCCCTCATACGGGGTGTCTGTAGCTCAGGTGGTAGAGCAGCTCACCCACTAATCGGAACGTTGGTGGTTTGATCCTTGAACCTACCTGTCCTTGAATCTGATATGTAGGTTAATACATGTTTCTTTCAGACAAGTTAATTTTCCATGTGCCTGGCACTGCTTTTAGTGATGGCGTGGAGATACTTGATCAGTAATAAAAATATAATGAAATCCCACAGCCTGCTTACACTTTCAGCATATCCCCTTTTTCCTTTCATATCCATGATGAGTTCATGTAAAGTTGCCTTCATGGTACCTCAGCATCTAGCTACAGAAATGAAGCAGGTATAAACAAAGTAACATTGATTTTTTTTTCTTTCTTTCTTTTAGTGGCAGGTAATTTTAAATAGAACTTCTTAGATAGCTCAACAAATATCACCCAAAACACAAACTGTTAATGCACAATTTGTCTCAAACTGTGTCTGACAGTAAATGCATATTTTTTTTACAGCAATAATGTTTCCCTTGGAGAGAAAAGAAATGTTAATGCGCAACACTAAGAGATGGAAAAAGATATAAGGAAGTCAGGACATGAGAGGAAGATGAGAGATTATTTTCTCAGGTAAGGAGTGTTCAGAGTGTTCTTCCTGTCTTAATTTATTTTAAAAATTGGAATCAGATATCTGATCTATATATGATCTGTTGCTGAAATATGTTTTTCTGAAATTTCCTGCAAAACAAATTGACCTATACTAATTCTGTGTTATGCAAACTTTGCATGATTATAATGTAGGTCTGCTAAGTAGTTAAGAGCAAACTAGTTAGTTTGCAGTACTGTGATGAAGTTTACTGTAATTCACTAGTACAGAGCAGACATGGTGTTCTTGGTCAGAGTTAAACTGCACCCATCAATTTTGCATTTGGCATTAATTAAATTTTTAAGGTGATGAATTTCTGTTTGCTCTCTGAACAAGACCTTGTATACATACTAGCTTTTTATGCACAGCCATACAGCTTGCGAAACATCTGCTTATCTTGTTGAATTCAGTTGGCTAAATCCACAAAGAGCAGTGAATTTGGGTGGCAGCAGCACAGATTACCTGATCACAGCCTCACAAAACTAGTTTTTATAGAACATATTTCTAAGTAATCCTTTTTTTACACATGCCACCCCAGTACCTGCTAAATCCTACTTTAAACCCTGCGTAACATGATAAAAAATCCACACCAATAAAAGTTAGTGCTTGCACCTACTGGCATAACCGTGCTGTGCCCTCTTCTTGTGCAGCAGGAATTGTCTCTGAGCTCACTGATCACACCTCATGCTGCATATAAGAACAAGAAAGTACTCTAATTTTTTTCTCCTGCGATGTACTATAAGGCAGTTTGTCCTATCACTGATTCCTAGCAGTTATTTGTGGTCACTAATGGAGCCTTCTTGTGGCAGCACAACCACAGTGCTATAGCTGCAGTTTCATAATTAAAACACACACACACACACACACACATAAAGTGGGATTTCAGTTAGACATATACCAATAAATATGTAGATAAATATGTATAAAACAGTCCTCATTACTTCTTAAAGTCTTTATGCAGAGGGCTGGTGTGACAGAAAAGGATTCAAGGGATCGCATGAGATGGAAGAAGATGATCCACTGTGGCGAATCCTAAAGAGAGCAGCTGAAAGTCAAAAGTTTTATATGTGTATAACTACTTGAAGAAAATGTGTCAACTGTAAACTTAACAACTACAAATCCTGCGTACTTGAACAAATCAAATAATTCTAGGCGAACTCATTACACTATTTATAGGTTACTTACTGAACTTCGAGTCGTAGCGATGGTACCCTGGTGAAAAAAATTCATTTTGACTTAATGGTTTGGTGCTTTCTCTTGACAGTTATCTCAGGAAAGTGACATATTACAAGTTGCTTAAGTGTCTCTCTCTGCTCTCACTTATCATTCATATTTTATGCAGTTGTGTTACAAATTGGTTTTCCTGGGAAAATTGTGCCACCATGCTGTGTGTGATATGAAATGATGGAATATTAGTACCTCACTGAGGGTAACCTCTGGAATAGCTTTATCTTTTAGGCAGATGGCAAGTGGTGTCTTCTGGTGATTTGTGCCCTGGTCTCTTAACCATCACTGGGGCTAAGCTGAGAAGTCTTGCCAAATGTTTTTAATTCACTTTGAGTTATGCTATAAAAAATGAAGCTAAAGCCTCAGAGTTTAACTGAATGCCACATGAACTTTGGTAACAAGTGCTACACAAAGAAATGTTCTTTTTACTGGAAGCAACAGCAACACTTACACTATCTGTGCTGATCCGTGCAGAGATATCCTCAGAAAAATCCATGATGTAGTAGCCTGGGAACTAGACAAAAAAGACAGGTCATGATTCATTTGGTCAGACAGAATATGTTTGACCCACCTCCCATTAAAACAGGTTTCCATCTGTTAGGCCTATTTACAAAACCATTTAATGTATGTATGTATGTGTAGCAGGCTTAATACAGAGATATAACCATGTAATCTTTATAGATTTTTTAGTTGCTCAATTACATTAATTACATTAATTACATTAATTTTGTACTAATTGTAAACAAGAACATTTGGCTTGAAAGTTAAACATCAGTCTACAGGTTTTGTGCCATAGCTGGCTCTTTATAATGGGAGCCCCACTGACTAGATTGCTTTCCTCAAGGCTGTATTATCAGTAGTTATTTTTAAAAAGACCTGACCAAGAAACTTTTTCCATCACAGTGGCTGACTGACACCAAATTTTCCAAGTCAATTTAACATGTTAGCAGCTCAGGTTATAGAATTGTAAAAACACATTTAGAAAACCATCTTGTGACCTGCCAGGCTAAAAGTGAGACAGCCTGAGTCACCCACCACAGCCATAAATTATACAGCATGTGGCTAGTAAATGGGATGATTTCATGCCCTGAGAATAACCAGTCACTTTGCTTAACACATTAGAGAACATTTGATATAAATTTGAGTTTTGATTAATTTTATTTTATTAGTAAAAAGTATGCGCATGTGGTAAAATTGTCTTATTACCAAGTTACTGGACAGTTCTGAAAATGTGAAGAGCTGCAAAGGGAGAGCATCAGATCAACATCTACTTAACACATTTCCACAGATAGCAAGACACTTCAAGCTTGCTGACAGAGCTGACATGAGTCCTCTTGATAATAAGGATGTGGGCATATACTGTTGACAGGGTGTTCCATGGTTGGAAAGTTTATTTCTCTTCCACTCTGCTGTCAGCAATCGCCATCTATATTTAATATTTCCATTTCCCTCTAGTCTGCCCTCTTGACCTGTTCTTGAGTAACTTTCAAAACATACACCCATTCTTCAGATAATACCGACCTTTCTGGATGACAATAAAGCATCAAGTGACTAACTAATTGGTTAATAAAAACAAGATTACACTCTCCTGTGTTTGTACTTCTATATCTGAAATATGTAAAATTGCCCAACCTAAATAACAAGTGGATGTTGGAAACACAAAAAAGCAAAAACACATTATCAGATATCTAAGCTGTTTTCTTTCATTTCTTTCATTTCTGTTTTCTTTTGACATTTCATTCCTATGCAGTGCAGTATGAAAAGAAACTGCTGCATGGCTGAAAAAAACCACACCTTATCTACTGTAAATATTCCACGATGTTACTTTTCCCCTTTTTCTATTTTGTCAGAATCTTTGTTATGTTTCTTTGTGTCGAATGTTTCAGAACATGCATTATGTCAGGCTCTGCTTACTGTCAATCTGCTCACTCCCAGGGGAAAAAATAGAATCTTCTGCAAGAAAATAATCCCTTTATAATCATGCTGCTTTAAGATTTTGCTATGTATTTGCAACCAGCTCAAAGGGAAACACTATTTTGTTTGAAGCTAAACTTCATGTTATGCATTAGTAAACTTTCTATAACGTGAAGAGAAGTAAATTGGTTATAGCGCAGCAACACTGATAAAATGACTAAAATATATGCAACTGGTTTAATGTGCTTTGGTGTAAGCTTAAATCTAACATGCAATGAGCTGGGCTATATAGATGTGAGTGCAGATGGCAGACCTAATAGAGTATGCACCTGAGAAAAGCCCATTATTGCTACATTGTGCTAATTGGGTTTTGTTTTAAGAGCCTTTCTCTGATTTATCCCCAGGGTATGCTGCCATGATGTGTTGGTATATAGGCCTGGAGAGAACAGGAAATATGAACAGCTGCTACCGCTGCTCTCCTCTAGGTCCGGTCCAAGCTGTCCTCATTCTATCTATCTGTTTCCATGTGGTTTTGTTTCTGCCTGCTGAATGTCTTTTGCTCCTCTTCTTTCATCATTGCCACAAAAATGTGCGACATTAGAAGAGAGCACTTTTAATAACATTGTTTCCTTTTAATGGAAAGACAGTACTGTCTGCACATTGTGTATGCAAACAGATATGGCAATACTACATATCTGGTTATTACTCTGAATGCTCTTTTTTTTCATCACACAAAGAACTTAATCGTCAAAACCGCCTCCCTAAATTCTATTCTGTTCTATGTATGTCGCTCCTTTGGACATGTGAATTGGCCCCAGTTGTCTGACTGATGTGTTATTCTGGACAGGCAGCTTTGCTCTGCTCTGTATTCTGTCTTCAAACACAGTGGGGACTCCTCAGTTAGTTGCCAGCATGTGGGCCTCTGGGATAGTATTGTCCAGATGCTTCTCTCCCAAACCAGGAGGTTTCATTGCCAAAAGGAACTTGCTGCTCTAATTAAACATCACTATATGTGCCACTATGCATGTGCATGAGCACTCTGTAAAGTGTTTGGCCCATTACATCCACAGTCCTGCACCCTACACGTAATGATCTACAAAAAGTTTGTATTTGTGAGGTTCTTTTTGATACTATTTTGTACTGAACATAATCAAAGTACTTACAATATATTCTTATCAACCTAAGTACTAAGGCTATATATTATTTGACAGGTTTTACTAGTGTTGATACAATAACCTGAGTGTGGATT
The DNA here is from genome assembly GCF_001858045.2 of Oreochromis niloticus. Taxonomy (NCBI): domain Eukaryota; kingdom Metazoa; phylum Chordata; class Actinopteri; order Cichliformes; family Cichlidae; genus Oreochromis; species Oreochromis niloticus. Next base: position 27,464,584 of record NC_031965.2, on the reverse strand, counting down.
TGCGACTTTAAGAAATAAAATCATTATGTATGTATGTATGTATATTTTTTAATTTATTTACTAGAAACACATGGATTCGTTTCTCTTAAATATCAAATGTGACCTTAGTTTATCTTTGAATACATACATGCTATTTATTTGAACTATATAATTGTTATATTATTCAATATAAGTGAAAGTCACATGTTTGCTCAGTTGTTTAGTACTTAACTGAATCTTACTTACTTATCATAAAGCGTGTTAAACATGATAAATGTGAACTCAGACTGCTGTTGTAGTCTTGGTTTGAGAATATTATCTGAAACATAGTCGTTATTACATGATCATCATGTTTCACATTCTCTATAGACATTTTTCATTCAAATCTTTTTCCCGCCCTATTTCTGTTAAATGCATTGAAAAAAGCCCCATGGTGGATTTAACATTATTGAAGCAGTTGTCCAGGCTTTAATCTGTGACTTGAGGCCGTCATTATCCATCAGAGGAGATAGTCTGTCCCCTCCAATTTCCTTCCTGTGTCCATCTCTTCCTTTTGCGCTTCCCTCTCCTTCATAAATATTCAACATGCCAGCCCGTAATTTACACACACAGTCTGCCACTCCCCATCATTTCTACACCTGGACACATGGACACTGACATTCCCTTCTGCCCTAATCTTCTTTTGTGTCCTTTATTTCGCTCCTCTTCCTCTCTTTCTCAACCCTTATCTACTTTATACTTTTTTCATCTGCTGTCAACTCTCCTTTCCCCACACATCCTTCATCCCATCTAACTTTGTGCCTAAAACAATTCAAACATTCCTTGTTGAAGGGCAAAGTTTCAAAGACTCATTTAAGTAAAATGCCAAGCTTGACGATTCACTCTTGACCTTGGTACAAACAGTTTAGCGACTGAAAATTGAATGTTCTGGTTATTAACGTAATATTTTAAAAGTTAATTGTGATACAAAGTTGATATGCTGTGCCAATACTGTGTATGAAAAGAAAGACCACAGTTAATCTATATTTTTATTTTACAATGCTGGCATTCATCCACCCAGCACTGACGTTAAACCACACTTGCATCAGGCTGGTAAACTTTCACCCTGGATGTTCTCGTACTAGATTCAGACTCTTTCATAAGAATGAATCATTTTTCAAAGATTTTCAAAAGAAGCTCATTGAAGAAGAGTTAAATAGTATAACTAGACTCAATGGAACATTTGTTGTGCTATATTCTTTTCATTAAATTAGGTGAGTTGTGCTTAAATAACATTGGTCTTATTGTAAGGTCATTGTTTAAGCACTAACTGGCATATTTAATCAGGTGGAATTGAACATGTCTTTTTTTACCAAGAGGTTTTCAAATTTCATGAAAAGCTGGGGTACAAGGAGACTTATTGTACTCCAACATTCTCCCAAGTGTCTCAGGTGTATGATGCACAAGGTTGTTCATCTTAGCCTTACAAATATAACAAGGGCCTTTACATACTATTCAGCACATAATACTGATGTTCACTGCCAAATTTGATGAGAAAAAATAACCACCCCAGCCAAAAAAACAACCCCCAAAAGCACCTTTTTATAACCTGTTTAAACCAATTTTTCAAAGAAAAATCCTTTCAAAGAGCCAAAACGACTGTCGCAAAGTTCCTCTGCACCTCAAGATTTACAGTGCAGGACACATTGCACCATTCACTATAGCTATTGATATTTGCCACTTTATTTACAGTACCACAGTAAACCCACAGTAAATCTGTCATTAACCACATTTTATTTACCATAACCACCATCTCTCCATATGTATGACTGCTCTGCTGCTGCCTGGTGCAGACATTTGCAGAATCATTCAATATTAGATTTTTTTTGACCGCTGCATTAAAATTACATTTAGTGCCATGCAGGAAAATGCCATTACACTTGGTATTACAGATGGCTGAGCTGCCCCGATTCAAGATTAAATCTATTGCTGTACTGATAACCTTTAATTAATGGCACATTAATTCTCAAAATATTTGTGGTATACCACAAATTTGCCATTATTCAATTTATATAATTTGATTTATCATTACTATTTTAATTATAACAAAGTCTAATAGTACTAATTTCTTCTAAAACATAAGAGATACATATAGAGAGCACATTAAGAATTATGTGGTATAACACTATTTGTTACTTTTTACTGATGATGTACGTTGGTGCCAAGGTAATAAAACTCTTAAAAAGGTATTAAAATTAAATATTATTAACAACATTGTGTAAAATCTAGTTAATACTTGATGATTGTGCACTTTTAGCTCTGTCATTTCATTGCTGTCTACACCAAAAGAACAGAGAAACTGTGCATAACATCAAGATCGTTGCTCACTCTGCACTTCTGACCTTCTTTCTTTTTTTCTCATTTTGTCACATTAACAGCAGCATAACTGTTATTTTTCTTATGTTATTAACACATCTTTAAAACACGTTACGAGGCAATGCAACACTGCACATGTGCAACTTCTAAAAACAGTGGTGTCAATGACTGTGACTGTAGCTTAGCATGCCCAGAGGCTGAGCACGTCTGTCCAAGTTTTCTTGCGTATGGGTGAAGAAAATCACGGCATGGGCAGTGAGGGATCTCAGGTCAAACAAAGATAGGGTGATAGAAAAAAAAGAGAAAAATAGAGATAAAGAGACATGGTATCAGAGAGAGAGATAGAGGGAGAGTGGTAGGAAATATGAGTGAGCTGGAAAACACAGTATAATCAGTTTTGTTCATCTTCAGGTTTGGTCTGTTGTTTGGTCTGCTGGTCACAGGCAGGACATTTACACTCTGTATCTCACACATAAATCATGTCACATGGCTGAATGAACAGACACCGCCAGCATTTTAGCTTCAACAAAGCCCTGCTCTGTGTGGCCCACCCTGCTGTCATACACAAACACAGTGTGCAGAGGAAAAACCGTGCAGTGTATGGATTCTCATTCTATGCACAGTCATGCATTTGTACAGAATATATGCATGTGATTATACTTAGTCATGGGTATGAATACAGAATCACATGAAGGCCCGTGCAGACAAACACACCCTGCATGAATCCCATGTCAAGGTGTCCCTTTCCTACTCACTGTCTAATCAACTGCAAGCCTGCTATAGAAAATATTCTTAATTTCTCTTTTTTCTCCAATATTATCCCTCATTCTTGTCGTCTTCAATTCACATTCTTTGCATCTCTCTCGCTCTGTCTTAGGCAGACTGTGCCATACGGTTTCCTTCATTATTGGGAGAGAGAGATGCTGAATTTCTAAATTTCCTGTCAGGTTGTGTTTGTTGTACAGGTCGAGACAAACAAATGCCACCGTCACACTCTCGTGGTTTATGCATTCTTGTGTCCCTCCGTGCTGGATAGATGATATCTGGCACAGGTTCCACATGCTGAAGCTCTTTCCTTTTGATGCTTGTACAAACACAGGGGCTGAGACAACAGACTCCAAATGCTTTGATGCAATTAGCCAACAGAGTGTGAAGCAGAAAACCTTTGTAGCTTTTTACACAGCTCGTGAAAACAGTGTCAACACAAAAGGACGCAGAGATCAGTCCACAGAAGCCGAGTCTCTTTGTTGATGCCACTCCACCCCCTGTGTCTGGGACAGGCTGAGAGAGGATCTAACACTCATACAAAATGGGTAAAAGACAGAGGAGGTATGACAGAGATTCTGGTGGGAGCCATGCTGCCCTGTGTTCAGTGGTTAGTGAAGGGCGTGATCATACAAAAGAGAGTGCATGGATTTTTACGGAAACCTTTAAAATGCTTTGTTGAATACACAAGAAAGGTCAAGCAGTGATAGATCGATAAAGATAAAACATAAAGGGAGCCACATGAGTTCTGCCATTTAAATTTAATTTTTGTCAAATGTGGTGTTCTTTGGCTATGTGGGAAATAGAGTATGGATCATTATATTATCAGTCAACTAAACTACACCAACCCTAAAAAGTCGTTGATGTATATTCTCATGCTACTTTTAATGCAGAAAGAAAATACTTTCACTGTACCAGCCACTCAAAAGCCATCAAATATACTTTACAAGTATGTATGCAAGTTTTTTATACTGGCATATATTTGCAATTAATCAAAACATGAGTGACAAAAATGAATGTGACTGCACATTCATGGATGTCAGGATGTTTTAATCTGAAGAAGTACAGAAGTACACTTTTGTACATCATGCAATCCCATAACCTCCAACCAGAAGGTAAGAACTAAATAGGAATCAGCTCAATTTCCAATCAACAGTCTGTCAAGTCCATTCTTTGGGCATCTCTCCAATCTACCCCTGCAAACATTGCATCTCATTGTAATTACTGGGGTGCTGAATTGCACAGTTATTTGAACATAAACAGTTCTTTTTAGGGCACTTGCCCCAAAATGACTGATGCTTTCGGGTTGATTTTTACTAAACTGCTGTTTGTCTAAACAGCCTTAAACCATAGCGTGTAATCGACCAAACGCAACATCAATACTTTCAGTGTATAACATTTAAAGCAAAATAACGTGTAACTCCTTGGCTGGTTGACTCCTGTCTCTGAAGATATATGTAGAGTACAGCTGACTGACAGCACTGGACTTCCGTCTCTTGGTTAATTTGCCAGCAATAAAAGGACAGATGCAGAATGGATGGACAGAGAAGAAGACTGGATATTTAACGGGAAGGAAAAGAAAGGGGAGATAAAGAAGATGGAAGAGCCTGTGAGGTTAAAGGAGGGACAAAAATGCAGATAAAGTTGAGCAGAAGAATAGAGAAGGAAATGGATGAACAGAGAGAGTAAGCAAAAGCAGGAAGGAGAGCGAAAACAGCAGGGCAGGAGTGTTTGGCGAGCTAATTCCCAGATATCGACTCTGCTTTGATTAGTAACTGGAGGGAACCTTTTAATGAGAGGATTCTTTAATCAAACCCCAACATAACACAGCCCACTAAGCTATCTCTTGTATGGGGGGTAGGAAGTGGGAGGGTGGTGTGAATTATTTCTCTCCGCAGACTTCTTCCCTTGTGCAAGTCAACAGATGATCCTGCTGCTCTCCCACAAACTGAGAAGGTAATCGCCTGTGCAAGTATGTTCAGACTCTCAAGTAATTTATTATCTTCAGTGGTCTTATTGCGACAGATTAAAACCTCCTTTCTAGGAGCTTAAGGAGCTGTGTATTGATGCTTTGCTTAGCACACCGCAGCAATAATGGGGCATTGTAGAGTGCGATTGTCTCCAATACCTGGGCGTTGATTTTGTGTGTGCGCATTCACCTATGTGTGTTAAAGTCTCCTGAGAAAAAGAGTAGCTTGTTGTTGTTTGAGAGTTGGTGGGGGTCAAGCTTTTCAGAGTGAAAGAAGGAGACAAAGAGAGTGAATGACAGAAAAAAAAATAAGACCTCTAGGGACAAACAGTTTGCGGTGCTTTAAGTGTACTTTAGGCAGAAATCTGCACTGCTGGTCTACCTAGCGAGGGTTTGTCTCACTGGTCTCCAATGCGCTCATTAGGAAGCAGGGACACCATCTTAGAGACACTCCCTTCCCAAGAGAAAGAAGCCAACTAATTAGAGGTCTGTCCTCCTCCCTGACACATCCATGTCCCCTCTGGAGCATCATAGCAGACCACTCACTAGTCTAACTGAGCTTGCAGTGTGGGAGAGTTTATAGATGGATCGAAGAAGATGGCAAATACAAATAGCGTTAAATGGAAGATGCCATTTATCACACAGGACGCACAAGTGTAGTGAAAACAGCAAATTTTAACTTCTAGCTTTTTTGCAATTAATGTGCTCATAATTGACTCAAACTACTAATGATTGTTTTCATTAAGGATGGGTCATGTGACTGTTTTGTAAAGGGCTTTGTTCAGTGACAATCTAGCCAACATATATGTCAGAAAATCCTTTTAAATTGCACATATTTATGAAGGGCAACTGTAAAAAGATGCGCATTAACAGAGACAAAACATTTCTTTTGTGCTATGCCAGTTATCAAATCCTCTTGTTTCTCAAGGTGATTAATGAAAATATCTTAAAAACATGTTGTATAATTCCTTTCCAGCTCTAATTCAATTGACACTGAATAACAGATTATAATTTTTACAATAGTAGATTTATTTAATTATAATGTTATTAACATGCAGGGGAAAAATTGCTCTTGATTGCATTCATTGCTCAAATAAAACTTCCTTTTTCTTTGTTTTTCATGTTCATTTTTATGTCTGAAAAGGTGAATTTTCAACACTGTGACAATTTATAAATTTTGCTTTCTTTCTTTATTAGCCATGCATTTCCATGAATTAAGAATGAGATGCTTTCTCTTGCGTATTATAATTTCTTTGTCCTTTTTCTCACTCTGCTCATTCTGAACATCTGTTTTCTTCTAAGATATTGAACAAACAAGGGGGGAACACTGGTTAATTCTGCCTTGAAATTCTGATCAATACACGGACTGTGTTGGGATATTTGATTAGATCTCAATACACTTGCCTCTCTATTGCTTCTACTCCAAAAACGATTTTGCTTGGGTAAAAGGTGTGTGTTCGGGTTCATGTCTATGTAGGGAGTGCTGCTGCTGTTTTCATTGATTGTGACACTAAACCGCACATTTACCATAGCACATCTCTTACGTCTTTCTCTCTCTTCCCGACGCCAATGAATCAAAAGCTGCAGTGGGAGGAAAGCAGAGCTCGTTAGAGGCGATTTCCAGGGAACCTCTCCCTCAAACATCTGACAGCCTGTCTCTGATCGATAGCTGTCTTTCTGCACTGTGTCTGCCTTTGCTCAGGCTTGTGACTAAGCTAAGTGTTGCACTGTTTCAAAATAGATGGACTGAATTACTCTGAGCTCCACAGGGATGCTAGACTTTGAGCAACTGCTGACACCAACTGACATGTTTATATTTTTTATTTTTTTTAAGGCGAATGAGCTGTCAACCCCTCTTACCATTTCAAGAGACATTACAAAAGTTGAGAGGCACACAATGGGTGAGTTGTGCAAGAAATATTAGGACAGTGGCACATTTTTGGCTGTGTTGGTGGTGTCCTCATTTGTATTGTTGTGTGAAATTAAAATGTAATTTTTCAAGCTCATGACCTATTTTACATTTATCATTCATATCATATTTTAGAATCACACAAAGAGCTAAGTCCATGTGCTAATACAGTAGGTATGGCATTTTAGGAGCAACAAAGTCAACAGGAAAATGATGGAAATTATGGCTGAACGCATGACTGTGATTGTGCATACTCACACACAGTCCTAAGAAGAGGTCTGTTAAACCAAAATAACTATTCTCATTTAATCTAACTTTTGACGATTTGAGTTTACTGCCTCATCAAAATGTTGTGTCGGGACTTTTTACCACAGGGATGCAGTGGCATCACAGGATGAATCTCCTGGGTATCAATCCATCAACTAACCAGGGCCTTTCTGTTTGGAGCATGCATGTTCTCCCTGTCCTTGTCTGGATTCTTTCTGAGAATTTTGGCTTCCTCTCACAGCCCAAAGACATGCATGGGTTAGGCTATAGGTGTGAAAGTGAGTGTAAATGGTTGTCTGTCTCTTGTCTTTTCTGTGTTATCCTGGCAATAGGCTGGCAAGCTTTCCACGGTATACAGCCTTTTATGACAGATGGGATAGCTCCTATGCCTCTTTGAATGATTCTTAGGTCAATGTTAAGTGGCTCAACACACACACACACATACGTGAAAATGGTCAGGTACAAGGACTGGAAGGAGCGAAAAGTAGCTAATGTTGAAAGAAAAAACTTTAAAAGGCCTTGAGAACTATTGCTCAAAGTCACTTTTTAAAAATGTCAAGAAATTTTGGTTCTTTAGAGTCTTTGGTTTGTCTCCTCACAGAGTTCTGACAACCTTGGAGTCACTTATGAAATGAATGGCCCAGACTTCATCTGAAGAATCATTAAAAGTCCAGCCAAAGGGTCTTTGTTTTTTAATTTCCTCATGACATCATGAGGCAGGTTAACATAGGCAGTTACAATACTGAATCAAAAAAAAGTTGTTTAGGAATAGAGTGTGCAAAAAAATACCAATTGCATGTATAAAATGTGCTTAAATCTGTCATAAAAATAATCCAAGAACACACTACTGTATATCTCAGAAGGGATTAGGATAACACTGTATATGGGAAAATTAAAAAAAAAAAAAAATTCAATCACATACTTTGTTGTGGATACTTTGGAATGTCATTAAACTGATTGATTTAAATTTCCAGAAACTTGGCAGATATTTGTCATTTTCGGCTTCAGTATCTTTGACTTCATTTCTCATCTCACACAGTGGTCAGCATGGGAAGGGTTTGAGAAAGAACAAAACGAAGTGCTTGCATCTAAAGCTCCCCACTGCAATATACCAATGCTCATATTCTTGTGCCATTTATCTGCATCTGTGGATTTTGTTGAACATATGGTGTTAAAGTAGTGAAGCACGACAGAACCAGCTCCATTCCTCTTCTGCCTCTTGCATCCTTAGTTAAGGGCTTTGTTTCACATTTTTTACATGTAATTTTAAAGTTAAACAATACATTTTTATTTTAGCAATTTTATGGTGTAACATGTTTCTCATTCGCACACATACCCAGGCACCAGCGGCAGGTGAGCTTCCTTACAAGGTACTGAGTTGAAACTGCTTGACCAAGGACACTTTTGTATGTTGAACAATCCTGGATTGAAGCATAACTCTGCAATGACTGGACAATCTATTCTATGATCAGAGTCAGAGCTGTTGTTACCGTCCAATATATCCTTTTCAAATAACAGGTGATACAAGTTATAAAGGCTGTAGTCAAAATAGTGCTGGTGGGGGTGGGATACCCAAACTGAAGCAAGACAAAACATGAAGTAATAGAAGACAAGGATGTTCTCCTTGTAAAATTCCCCTTCCAGAAACATAAAGACTATCGGTGGGCAAAGTACAAGAAAGGGAATGTAATCCAATATTTATGGTGTCCGACACATAAGGCCAAAAAACTTTACGCCTTCATGCGTGCATGTATGGGGAGAACGAAAGAAGAGGCCTGCTGGGTACCTCTTGTGTTGATATCCTGCTGAGCTGGCCTTGGTATGAGTCCCACTGGGCAATGTCCAAATTAGCTGTGACTTAAAGCTCCTCCTTTATATGCTTCCGACAAAGCAGGTGTGGTGGGCAGAGAGAGAATGACCAGGAGAGAGAAAGAGATAGATAAAGACATGGTGAGAGAGAGCAAGAGAGAGTGGGGAAACATCAGGAGGATGGGGACAATGACGAGAAAAACAAGTGGAATCAATGAAAGGAGAAAGGCTGTGTGTGTGTGTTTGTGAACGAGAGAGAAACAAACAAACAATCACCCATGCAAAGACTGGGGAGGTATGCAGAGATAAAGGGAAAAAAGAAAGGGAAAATAACATGAAGGAGAAAGAGAGAAACAGGCAGACACAGAGAATAAGAGTGAACTTCAAGGTCTATATTGAGTTGGCGGTGGCAGCGCCAGAGGACCTGAGTAGAATAGCCTTGGCATCGCCTCCTTGGCCAATTAATGTGAAGCTGTCTGGGTCCAGGGAAGCTATTAGATTCTGGAAGAGAAAAACACATTAAAAAAGAACAAGAAGAAAAGTTCACCACTGCTTCTGCACAGTGGTGCTTGTATGTAAAGCCCCCGTGTTTTTCTTGACTGAATAATAGTCTTCACCCCCCCTCCCACCCCTCCCTTTCAAAGCCCCTGGATGTGGGCAGAACATCTCTGCTTTATTAACCATCTCACTAGAGACAGGACACCCTCGCCGACAAGCAGCAGCCTTTATTAAAGATGCCGCCGTGTGGAAAGGAGTGAGCATTGAGATTCAAATTGAAGGAGAAAACACTGTGTGGCCATAGCTTTAGTTAGTCAGATGAGAGGGAGAATTTGTATTGATGTTAATCAAACAAGCATGAGTTATGTTCTTGTTTAATAAGCATTGCCAGCATTGTATTAGCACATGATGCTTGTGGACACCACCTAACAGGGATAAGAATACATGCATATAGACTTGAATACATAATAACAGGCGTGTATGTGTGTGTGTGACATGTGGAGAAAATTCACAGGTAAACATGAAAAAAATTCAAGTAATATAAACAATATTTAGCATAATGAAATACACAGATCTTAAACATTTTATTCCAGCAAGCATAAATATTGCAAACAATTGTATTTTATAGCAAGACATTTGTTAACAATTTATATTTCAACAAGTAAAATGCTAATTGTTTTGAGTTGGAAGTAGAAGTAGAAAACTAAGGAAAACAGTGAGTTTATTTACATCATACTACAGTTACAAACAGTAACACACTTGCAAACACTTTTTAAGCAGAATGAATTATAAGGTGCAGAAAAGACAAAAATGACACATCCCATGTGATAAAATAGGGTCTCAGGAGGCTAATTTGGAAGTTTTACAGTTTTCGGGGCATCACCTGCATTTGTTCTGCAGCAATGCCAGGTTTTGATTATTAACATGAAGTAAGGCAAGTTATTTTAAGCTTTTAGAGATATTTGTCCGTGGTCCCTGAATCAAAGCACAGATCAAAGGAATAAAACATGTGTTAGATTCACCCTTCATAGAAAATGTTATTATTGGCCTGGCTTATTACTTGGAAAAAGATCATGCACCATTGATCTATGGGTTTAAAATCAATCCAGTGAGAAGGTATTTGTTAATATTTAACTGTGTGAATTTTAGCATAAAATGGGATTCACTTTGAGCCCACATTTGGGCTCAAAGTGAAAAAAAACCCTGTATTTTCCCTTCATTATATTCTTACATAGATCAGGTAGCTTAGCGTGGCACAGCTGCTGTGAAGTTATTTATCATTATATAATGTAGAAGTTAAATCAAACAGAATGATATATTTTTCTTTAAAATATACTATGTTTAATTTGCAATCATGTGAAACAAAATCATGTGTGCTTAATGTTAAATTATATGCAGATAGGAGAGGCAAATGTCGTCAGCATTTCCCACAATGCAGAAACAGCAGTGCCAGACCCTTTTGAACCACTGACAAAATCTGAGCTGTGGCTGGGCAGTGCAGATGTGTTGAACCAGGTCAATCATACCACCCTCTGGATGGAACCTACACTCTTCTTTGCCCATCTGTCATTTCTGTTTGTTCTCCAATTTGCTCACAGTGTCAAGGTGAAGGGCACAACTCATCTGCCAAACGAGTCCCATTTTTGTGCACAGTTCAGCTAGCTCAGCTAGTTCAGCTTTTTTAATTATTTTAATGAAGAAGCAGAAGTTTAAGGTATATTAGGCTGAGATACTATTGTGTGTGATAATAAAAGCTATTAAAGCCATAAAACGTGATAAGAGATCATTTGGTGTCTGCTTTACTTCCTTTGGTTGCATACGTTTTTCTTGTATATGTTTCTTCAGTAAAGTTTGTCCTGTCTGAAAAAACACTGCATTGTTGAATATTGACTCCTGTAATGAAAGCCTCTCACTTCTTTCTTATCTGTCTTTTTATTGCTCTGCTTGTCTTCCCACAGTTGATTGGCTCATATGTTCTCCTCTGATCACATCTTTTTCTTCCCGTTTTCATCCTGATTCTTCCAGTTATACATGGAGCTGTCGCTCTGCTTCTGTAAATCTTCTTTTTTAAAAGCATTATTGTTGCCATCTGTCTCTGGCACACAAAAAACGTGCGCGCACACACACACACACACACACACACTGTGGCTTAACACCAGATTCTGATCTTATCTGGTCAAGTGTGTTTACCAACTACAGTACACCTTGAGCTTACGCTGCAAGTGCCCAATATTTTGCTGAAAGATTATTTGAGGGATTTGTGCCTCAGGTATATGATTTCCCATTTGGGGAGCACATCGGAGATAAGTGCAATCACTTAATCATTCAGCCACCTGAAATCAATGCAGCACAGCCCAAGAGGAGCAAAAAATGGACAATAAAGTAAAATCAACTGTGGTCTGTGCAGTCATTTTTAAAGCGTTGTCTGCTCTCTGTTAGACTTTGTGCAGCCATCTGTGTTTTTATTTTTTTTCAATGGCAATGAATTTTGTCAGTTGAATGTATAGTGTGTTTAGTAAAACATGTACTCACAATATAATTTGATCACTATTAAGATCACTTTTTATATTCTCAGTGTGGAAAATGTGATTGTGGTCGTTTTAGGTTTAAATGTAGGTTTTGTGATTAATGCAGCAATATATACAGTAACACAGTACAGATATACTGTATATTCTAAGGTAGGAGTATGAATACTTTAGAGGTGTGGGGATATTTGGAGGGGGTTATGAAGAGCCTGACATGCCTGACAGCCTGATGAGAACTGGTGATTAAGGCCTATGCTCATGTTGATATGTTCTCTCGTGCGGGACCTGCCAGCCGGGCCCAGGCATGATGAGTCTACTGTGGTAAGGAGCTGTCAGTGCTATAGAGGCAATCCTATAAAAAGATCTATCACTGCCAGACCAGCCAGAGATTGGCCATTTCTCAGTGAAGGCTCATTGACAAATAAAGTTAGTGTGACATCTAATAAATAAATAATAAAGTGAACCTAAAATAACTCATTTTTACTGACTGGGCGTGGGAAAGAAATTTGTTTAAATAAAGGAACTTAAAATTTAAACTCTACATTTACACTCCATCCCAAGCAAAGTGAAACACTGTGGTGCACATGTACAGAATACATGCCGTTTTCCAAGCAACAAAAGGAATACTTTGTAGAGTAGAGGAAAAAAGCTCTCTTATGTATAGTGTCGGTGTTATTTATCTAAACACAAATTTCTGGGTTTATTAAAAATAGAATGCTTCTAACAGGCTTTTTGTTAGCCACGTTTGTGGTCAGTTCAGTAACCCTTCCCTTTATAGTCCACCAATAAATGAATACCAGTAAACATATCTGAAATTATGCATTCATCTATGTAGTAGCAAATACACACAAACTGAGAATGCAGTCCTTTATAATAGCAGGTAACAAAAGTTTACATCCTCTTGAATAGGAGGCACACAAACATTTACATTTAAATTTAAAATATTAAAAAAATACATTAGAATTTAAAATGTTTTCTCTGTCTAAATAATTAGCTGCCAGATCAGGTGACTGCAAAAGAAACAGTTAACCTAACTTCTGTTTTTGCTTTCTTCATGCAAATAACTTTCACTAGTAGTTCAACAGAAAAGTTGAAAAGATAAAAATAGTACTTTTGTATATGATATTTTTAATGACGGTCAAAAAGATGCTCAATTCAATTCAAATTGCCCCAGGTCAACAGTCACCTCAAGGTATTTTTTATTGTACAGTGGTCCCTCGTTTATTGCGGGAGTAGCGTGCCAAAAATAACCCGCGATAGGTGAAATCCGAAGCAGCCAGCTTATTTTTTTTACAATTATTATAGATGTTTTAAGGCTGTAAAACCCCTCACTACACCCTTTATACACTTTTCTCAGACAGGCATGAACATTTTCACACTTTTCTCTCTTGTTTAAACACTCTCAGAGTTCAAACCTTCGTAGAAAAATAAGTCCAGTATTACAGAATGAAACCAAAGATCAAACCCTGTTTTCAGGTCCAGAACATCGGAATAAAGCAGCTGCCAGAGAATTCAACATTAATGGTATGGAAGTGGAGGAAGCAATAAGAATGAGTTGAGTAAAGTTTGCCTTATCTGACGGTTTTGTTTCGCTTAATGCGCCTCATAATGCGGTGTGCCTTATGGTCCAAAAAATACGGTAACTTCTACCTTCCTTTAGCATGTCCAGAAGTCCAACTTTTTGTGCGATGGTTAGGATCTTCCTCTGCCTTTTGGGTGCTGCCGCAGGTGCCTTTGACGGTGCAAAAACATGTTGGTGTTGGTTTGTGTTGGTTTTCTCTTTAATTTGTTAACTCTTTGTCTCAGGGGCATTTTATTTTATTACAAGCAATGGAACTTTGTAGATAAATGACAGGATAGGAGAGATGTTCTCTCCCTCCTTCTCTCTGATGCAGGCTTTTTTTTGCAGCAGTCTTTCAAAATGTTTTTGATAGACAGATGACGGCAGTGTTTGTTTTGTCTCAGCCTCTTGAATGTATATTTATGCATTGATGTATAAGTATTGTCAGATGTGGGGGGCTTTTAATAACTGCACTGACTAATCACAGCTAATGTTTAATATGACTAAAGTGTTTATCTTCAGAAGTTCAAAAAGCACCATAAAAGTAAATCTTTAATTTTCAGTTGTTATTTTTCTACTTCTTACCATGCTGTGACTGCATGTTCTTTGTTACTTGAAGGCAGAATAGAAAAGAATTTATTAGATGCGTTGACAGACATATTTTTCTATTTGTAGGGAGTTTTTAATAGTGCTGCCAAAGAAGAGGAAAGAAAAAACAATATGAAATGATGGATGAAATTTATTGCTCAGGAAATGAAGAATAAATAAACCGAGCCTTTCACCAAGGTGTTTGTGTTTATAATGATTTGCAAATACAACAAAGCTTGCAAGTGAAAGAGAGATAGGAGGGGTGTTTTTTGGCTTGATTTCACATATGTAATGTGAAATCCAGCCAGACAAGTTCACAGACAACAAATTTACCCGTTAAAAACATTATTCATATGGAGAATGAGTGACCTTATTCTAAAAATAGTTTTCAGCAATGCAAGATCAAACTCTTTGCATAACACTGTCCTCTCTTTTTCAGGACAAGGGAGTGCAAGCACTCTGCCCAAACGGCGGTTTTCCATTTATCTGTGCCATCCGTTTGAATGTGTGTTCAAGTTTTGGGAGGCAGCACATTAAAAAAAGAGCAATCCAACAAGAAATGCACTATATTTGCTTTCAATTGAGCGCCAGTAGAGAGCTGCCCAGATGGCCCAGCCAGAAAAAAGTCTGGCAGTTGCATCTGGAACAAGTGGACCAGATGGAGAGTGGTGCAGATATGGGTTGAGTCATAAGAAGAAGAAAAACATCCAAGAGTGAAGGACAGGCACACCACCAATTGAAATGCGGTTGCTTGTGTTTCCCTTTTGTCATATTATTGAATGGTGAAACCTAGCCAGATGGAGGAGAGAGCTGTGGTCAGTGGTTGCACTGCAGAGTGAGTTTATTATTAACATGACTGTCTTTAATAAACAAACAATACAAAAAACAATGCAAAAAAAAAAAAAAGTTAGCACCTTTGAAATGCATTACCCTTTAACTCACGACATATGTTTCCTACTTAAAAACCTGTACAGGACCAGGTTCTGTTAATCCATCCCCTGTAGAGCCTGCAGAGCAGAGATTACTATCAAACGAATGCAACACAGCAAAACAGCTACTTTGTGTTGGTGCCTTGAGATAAGGGGTCACAAATCATCTGTCTTGGCCGTCTGGCAGACTGTGACAAGTTTCCAAGTATGGTCCTGAGGAGGAAGTGAATTTAAAAGGGGACATGAACTGCTACAGAGAGAATAAATGTGAATATCGAGAAAAGCAGCTTTTCTGATGGAGTACAAAAAAGCTACATTAAATATGACAATTCATATGAACAATTTATAAAAACTGGGGAAGAAAGGAGTTGTAAGATCACATTTCACTAACACACTGCAAGTATTAATGAGTAATGATGCTAATGAGTCTGGTAAAAACACTACCAATGAATTCTGCATCTACGAAAGACACGTTTTCTGCAGTTGACATAAATCTTAAACTCTGGAGAAGAAAATTCAACTTACATTACCTCACAATCACCCTGTAAGATAACACATTTTTGGGCTTCAGATTACAAATTATGAATGCAGTTAATCTAAAAAGAAATAAATGGCTATGTAACAATGTCCAACATAGTGTACATAGTTGGCAAATTACTGTATGGAGCTAGAAGACTGCTTTTAATTATGTTTGTTGGCGAAGATTCTGTTTCTGTGTTTGCATGTGGACAAGGAAAATGGAGATT
Source organism: Oreochromis niloticus (assembly GCF_001858045.2). Taxonomy (NCBI): domain Eukaryota; kingdom Metazoa; phylum Chordata; class Actinopteri; order Cichliformes; family Cichlidae; genus Oreochromis; species Oreochromis niloticus. The sequence continues at coordinate 27,448,684 of NC_031965.2, read as the reverse complement.
TTGTCTTGCAATGTCAACTGTGCCTTTATCGTCTTCTTTGAAAAGGAAGGAAATCTGTCACTCTTGTCTGAACAGTTTAGATTCATGGGCTTTAGCTGTCTTGGTTTAGACGTGTACTTACACATAACTTCATTCTATTGCAAAAGTCGCAAAGCCAAGACCTCCCTCTCCCATCTTGTCCAGGAGAACACTAGGGCATTCACATGCCAGCCGAAAGATGTACCATCTCCAGCGTGTCTTGTGTCTGTGACCAGAATACCTCACCTAGGAGGTGCCCTCTTACCTGCTGAAGGGGCCAAGATCGTTGCCGGTATTTATGCTTGTGCTGGTGCATTATTTGTTAATTACAATGTGATGTTGTTTGGGTTCCCAGCTATTTGTTGCTATCAGTTTTTTGCAGGAGCAAACATTTGTCACTTTAGATTCTCCACTTCTTTCTACATTCTGTCTTGCCTATTCCAGCTGTTTTACTGTAGCAGTCCCCCTCCAACACATGCTGACATTTGTGAGTTCTTGTGTAGATACTATGGCTATTTTCATTGACATGTTGATGGTTTTTATCTCAGTGAGAGGAAAAAAAAGTAGCTGTAAATAAAAAAGAAATCTACTGTCACAATAGTTGCAGCGTGCATTGATGTGATGTGTTGTTGCATTTCCAGGGAGGTGCATACTGGGTTATGCCCTAATTTACGTCATACGGATTCAGAAGGGTTTGATGTTGTGACGTAGATTTCCTGCTGAAGCATACATCTCCAGCTTTGTTTTTACACTCAGCTCCAAGACCGAATGACATCAGTTGTGTGAACTGTTATTGTTTGTGAGCTTTTGATTGGCCAACATTTGTTCATGTTTAGGGGTATAATGCCAGTTGTTGCTCTGAAACGCTCTTGTTAAAACACTTGTTTTCTGTGTTTTCATGTGGACTGAGACATTTAGAAAAATTAAAGTTCGAAGCCTCCCATTTTTGGTGTGATATAGGATTTTAGCTGTGCAACTGTCCCAGGTGTTTTCAGTACAGTAAGAGGACTTGTGTGCTACAAAGCTGGTTTAAAAGCCGGTTTAATAGATGTAGTTTAACATGGTTTCACTGAAAGATGCAAGGCCTTCCTGAAAAAAATGTAATTTGGATGGGAGCATATGTTCCTCTTAAAGTGGTATATATTTTTCATTAGTGATGGTTCCTTCCCAGATGTGCCATCTGCCAATTCATTAGGCACTAATGCACTGTCATACCATCAGAGACACAGGCTTTAGAACTGAGTGAGAATAACAAGCCCCTCTCCTCGATGGGGTCCATGTTTTTAAAGGAACAACAACAACAAAAACAACAAAAAATTGATGTGTCTGTCCACAGAACAGTTTTCCATTTAGCCTGAGTCCATTTTACATAAGCCTTAGTCTTTTTTTAATGCACTATCACCTGAAAGCCTGAATAGCACGGGTATCCCACGCTGATTTTCAGCCTTGTCCTTTGCACACAGAGGTTTCTTCATGTTCTCTCTTCGATGATATTATGTGCTGTTGTTGATGAAATATTCTGTGTTCACAGTTTTATGGTGAGGTGTACTACTTCAAACTTGTTTTTTGTAAAATAATAATAAAAAATTTCGGTTAAAGCATTTGATTAAAATACAGAATTATTTATACCTCAATTTCAGCTACATAGCATATTGGAGATTATCACACATTAAGTAATCTAGCATAACATTCAAGTAAATACTTTTCCAGTAATGCAAGTAAATAACTATAATTTTTTTGTTGTAATCAAAAAATACAATGTGGTTTACTTTTTTCCTTTTCTTTTGTAAAACTGTCAATTTGAAATGTGAATTTGGACGCCAACAATCATTTTATTTTAGCATTAAAATTTTCATTTCAGTTGTAGAGCTTGGACATACTAGTGGATTAATCATTCCATTACAAAGTCATTAAAACAAAAAGGTTTTGGTCATTACCAATATAGTTAATTTAGTGAAGCTGTGGGATAAAGTTACACTGGGTGATGATTTATTACATTTGTTAAGAACCATATGTTGTTCTGTGTATAAAATATGGGTTTCAAATCATTGCAAATCATAGCATTATGTTTTTCTTTTTAAAACAGACAAACAAAATATTATATGCTTAGATGTGAATGTGAGTGTGAATGGTTGTCTGTCTCTTAGTATTAGCCTTGAGTCAGATTGGTGACCCTGTTCAGGGTGTACTCCACCTATCCTGTGGAAGCTGGGATAGGCTGTCTAATTTTACTGGAAGTTATGGTAACTTTAATAGCTTTAAGCTTCCTCTTTAGCATAAAGACATGACATTTGTGTAAAGACTCTTGGTGAGAAAACAAGAGAACATGATATATCATATACACAGTTGTTTGAGTTGTCTTTCTCATCAGACAGCACACAAAAAAACTACACATGCAGACTCATGCAGTATGATGAGAGCTTGCACCCACTTGGGAAAACAACAGCTTTCCCCCCCTCCAGGGATTGCTTCATCATAACTAGTGTTTTTCTTTACTTTAGCCTAAAAAGGTCAAGGCCCAACTTGATGTGTTACACACCCACAATAATACTTCTAGAGCATGTTGCAACATCAGCTAAACCACAACCTAATTAATCTAACCTATCTTACAACCTACCTGTCAAGCATTTCATCAGCCTTGGTCAGTAGCTGTGGTAAAGGGTCAGTGGCTCCCAAACAGCCAGGGCATTGAAGCGTGAACATACTGCAGTGGAAGTGATTGCCAGCAAAGAAAGAGGTGAATGTCATGGTGGGATTTTTATACACATTCTTCTACACACTGTTGTATTTATAGACCAGATAAACTGGGGTGATTTTACAGAGAATGTGTTTTTTTTATGTAGCTGAGCACCACTTTTTATTTTTTCTTTCCCTTTATGTGTGTTTCTTCAAAGATACCTAAATAATTTAATACACAAACTGTTGGCAGTTAAAATGTAAATCCATCTAAGAAATCAATTAAATAGAATTTTTAGATTTAGTCTTGTAAGTGGTGAAAAGCCTGTCCTCAATCAGACATGAAATTCTTGTTGCAGTGTATGTTTTAAGACAAAAAAAGTGCAACAAAATAAACTCTAATTTTCCTAGAGGCATAACACACAACAGGCCACAGCTAGTTAAAATGATCAATGATAAAAATTAATCTACCATTTATTTAAGCCACCATCATCTCTAAAGTTCTTTGGCATAAAAAAAACGAACAAGCAACTAATAAATTAAGTTGAAATATTTCCCCCAGGTGTCTTTGGTTTAAGGAGCTATTGAGGCTATAGGCTACCTTAGTAGATGCACTACAGTATGATGAGGATAGACTGCCCTGCTAAACAAGCTCAGGGATTATCGCAGGTGGTAGTTTTCTGTGTCTTGCTTTTTGTGGCCCATCGATTGTTGTCTCATTCCAGCACCTGCGAGATCTCTATCAGCGATTTTATTAGGGGTTTAAAAGGAGACGTCTCTTTTGTGCGTTGGAATAGATTTTTTTCTTCACAATTTATTATGTCCTATAAATCCTTTATGGGAACTCTAGAAACATTTAGCAACTGATTCAATAACCAAGACAAACAAACAAAAAACAAAATATATATGTCTTCTACTGCTTACAAATTAAAACAATATCCCTTTAAATGATGAGCGACAGATGAATACCCTTATTGTGTCTTTCAAAATCAGAAGAAAGATCAGAAATACACCTCATGTTTATTTCTGCATGTCTTTTTTCAGGTACAGCTGTGATATTGAATGGTTTTGAGAACTGCTTTATTCTGCTCTGAGCTGTAAATCCAGTAATGACAGAAGCACACGTGCACGCTGACGCACACATGCACGCTGACAAGGCATTATACAGCCTGGGGTACCTGGCCTTCTATGCAGAGCCATTATGCAGGATTCCTGCCTCCTGCTGAATGCAGGTGGGATATGGGGCCTACTTATTACAGCCCAGATGTGCATGTAATCCATCACTGTCTCCCCTGCCCCCATCGTACTCTGGAGGATGTCTGGAACATGGCCCCCAAGTGTGTGTGTGTGTGTGTGTGTGTGTGTGTGTGTGTGAATATGTGTACAGGTGTGTTATATGTTGGTCTATCTTTTGGTGCCATGTCCAAAAAGGAACTGTCAATCTATTTTTCGGTGTGCATGCACGTTTTATATGAATTCATATATGTAGTCAGGGAACATCTGTGTTGTTTCATTACTCTTTATCGTGTCTCAGCTCTGCAGTTTATACAATATTAATTTAAGTCATTAAATGTCTCTAAGAGTACTGTAAATATTAATACTGTTCATATTGATCATCTTTAGTCCACCTATTTTCGCCAGACTCTCTAAAACTAGGTGAATAATAAATGTGAGAGATGTAAATGAAACTCACCCTTGCCTCAGGCAATGCTTTAGTAACTGTGTTTCAGATGGTCTAGCGATGGTATTCACTATATTCCTGCAGCTCATTATTTGCTTGTTATATATTATGAATATTATAATAGTGAAATATATAATATATGTTGCTTTTTCTATTCAGTAGAAAAAGTGACTTTTTAAGAGAATATTTTAAAACGCAATGGCATCAATATTCTCAGGTTTGATTGTGTGTGATAGGAGCCTACTACTTCTTTTCTTACGGATTCATTTTCTAAAAACAAAGCTATAATTCGGTCTTTAAATGCTACTCATTTATATCAAGCGCTGTTAACACACAGGCAATTAAAACATCGAGTTAAGTCCCTTTTTTATATTTGGCGCAGTCCTTTCACTAAAGGCCTCTGGAGAGTTGATATAGAGCAATGCAGTTCTGTCTCCCTCCCTCATACGATCCACTCTCTGTGATACAGTGACAACACGAGCCGATTTAAGACACTATTTGCAGCAACTGTTGTTTTTAATTGGTGAACAATGCTTCTTGCAACTTTTATCACACAAATACCTAAAGGTCCAGGATGTGAGGAATGAGCTATAGCTCTCTGTATATCTGCAAATCCACATGAATACTGATCAGTTTGGCAGACTTTTGGGGTCTTTTGAGAATAGACCAAGCTGTTTTTTAAACACAGAGCAATTAAGCCCTTTCTTATTAAACAGCTTTGCTTCTCTTGGTTTACATGGCACTTTACAGAGAAAGGCAATACATACCCCACTTCAAATCAATACTCGGATGTAACAGTATATTGCTTACTACTGCTGCTGGTCACACTAATGAACAAGTCGTTTAGCTGAGGATGAGGAAGCAGGGATTGATTTTTATTATGTTCCACTACACCCTTTATTTATTTAATCTTCTTTAAATTTTTGTGTTTTGGGAATAATATTCCATTTTTATCCCGAGGAGGGCGTATGTGCTCATGTCTCTGTGTACAAGGTGTAGCTGCTGCTGCTCAATAGAGAATATTTTCCTGGTGCTATAACAACACATTTACACATGCTCCTCCTATTCCAACCCCTCTGATCCCAGCTGTCTCAAGTGTTGCAATAATTGCCCAATCAATACACCCTATGTCAACTGCATCATGCCAAGAAACCCAGAAATGAAAACAAGAAACACACACAATCTGCCAATACTGCTCCCCGTGGGAGTAATCTGTCACTGAATCAATATAGACGATGACACTGTATGACAACAGAACGGGTGAGATCATCTTTCATCCACACTCACCATAGGAGCCTTGGTCTTTGATATGTGATTGCTATAGTGGACAACAGTTACTGATTCTACCACCATTCTTTAATGTGATCAGCAAGGTTTGAGTTCTCTGAGTCAATTCTGAAAGTGCTATGTGCAGCAGGTTAGGTATCTGGTGTGCCGCTGTAAAACCTGCTTATCGGTTATCTATAGCCATAAAAAGCCATGAAAAAATAAATATTTAATTGTTTTCATCTATTAGTGTAAAAAAAAACTAACACAAACATTCAGTAGCATTAATACGTACTGAATTTTCTACTTAAAAATGTATATACATACAGTGTATTTTTGTGTTAATCATACATTCTCAATTATAAAAAATATGGGAGTGTGAAGCAGACAAAATTCAACTCATCCGGAGCTGCCTCACTCGCACACCAAAGCAGCTTGACAATTCATATGACCTCAGTCACACAGGCCCGATGGGTGATCCAACAGAGAAAAAAAAATGTGTAATCCTTGGTGGTTAGCAAATAGTTGCTGGAGGTTGCTGGTTTTCTGTGAAACTGATTACTGAAGCCGCAGTCAGGAAGGCCTTGAAGCCAGTCAGTGACCCCTTGGCAACCACAGTGCACTATAGAAAAATCTGTAAGTCATACCAAAGCATCTCAGTCTGATTTAAATCTGGACGGTGACTAGGTCACAACAAAACCTTTATTTTGCTTTATTTTTGCAGAACTTTCTCCCTCAGGATTTTCTGGTAGAGAACAGAATTCATACCTTTATAAATTATGCCAAGTTGTCCAGGTCCTGAAGCAGCAAAGCCCCAGAACATTACTTTACTGCCACCATGTTTGACACGTTTGGTATGATGTTCTTTTTATGAAATGCTGAGTTAGTTTGATGCCAGATGTAATAGGACTCAAACTCCCAAAAAGTTCAACATTTGTCTCATCAGTCCACAGAATGCTCTTGAGGATCACCAGAATGGTTTTTTTTGTTTTTTTTGAAAAAGTGAGGAAAAGCTTTGTGTTCTTTTTGGTCTTTTGGACAAAAATGTAGCCTGCATTTCTTTAGACGCTGTTCTGGGTCCTTTTGTGACCTCCCAGATAATTTGTTGATGCAGTCTTCAACTAATTTTGGTAGGCTGGACACTTCTAGGAAGAGAGGTTTTTTTCACTTGTGGACAATAACTCACTGTAGTTCGCAGTCCACAACCTCAGCTGTTTCCTTGTGTCATGCTGTGTTGCTTTTTGAGCTCTTTTAACATACTTTACTTCATCAGACAGCTGTTGTTTTGATTCAACATATCTACCAGCAACCATGCCTGGGTGTGGCTAGTGAAATAGAATTTTGCATGCCAAAAAATGTGTTTAATAATAGTTAATTCACGATTCAACAAGAGGTGACTAATATTTTTTCCACATAAAGCCAAGTAGGTTTGGATGTTTTTTCCCTCAACAAGTAGAATCATCATTTGAGAACTGCATTTTGTATTTACTTGGGTTGCCCTTGCTTAATGTTCAAATGTGTTTGATGATCTGAACCATGTAAGTGTAAAAATACACAGAAAAACTAAGAAATCAAGAAGGGCCAAATGCTTTTTCTTGGCACAGTATATACACATTCAGTGTATCCTTTGAGTGTTATTGCTCTATCTGCAACAGTCTCCTTAGAGATGCCAGTCCCAACTACACACTGCATGAACACAGTTAGTCAATATTGTTCTTGATATTAAAACCATGTCCCAGTTGTTTATTAACTGACATATTACTGGCTGTGCGCATTTTTCCTGGGGTAAACTAATAGATTACAAGTTTGTTAACCTAGAGGCTGTGGTTTATTTGGTATTTGGGAGCATTGCATTTTTGCCAAACAACAACCTCTGGAGCTTGAAAAGAAAGCCGGTTTATAAATAGGCCTACCACAAACTGCAGTTCCTGGAGTGGCCACCTGAGGTTTGTGCCAAAAGCATGACAATCCCTATAGACTCTTATACCTAACTTAACGGCATTAAAAGGTATATTTGTACCCTAGGAAAAAAAGGTTTTGTTCTCTATGGATATACCGCTCCCCCTTCATAATAACACACACTGTTCTCCATTCTTTAAAACTCTGTGCTGTTCTGTCACTCTGCCATTCTGCAAACCATCATTCATCAACATACCACCAGCCCATCTCCATCTTATCCTGGACATTCAGCAAGTCTCATCCAAGACTCCATCTGCCATCTGCTCCACCACCACAGCATCAAGACTCTGGGGGTTCTGTCCTATTTCTTTCCTTCATTTGAGATGCTACTCAGCTATGTCTCTTCATGTGAGTCTTTTGCCAAATTACGTTTGTTACTCATGCTCTGTACATCAATAAATCATTGTTTTTACTTCTAAATGATCTCTCCACATTGGAATGCAGTCAGAACTGCTCTTTTCTTTATATCAACAAATATTACTTTATAATTTTATTATACTTACTCTGATATGAAAATACACTGGGGAATAAATAAGACTCACAGAGAACAAACAGTTGTGGACTGGGCAATGAAGTCACCTGACTTAATCAGCCCAAGTGAAAATGCATTCATCTGTGGACAACTAGATTTTCATAAAAAGGGGCAATGACCTAACGAATTGAACACAACATAGCTTAGGACTTTTCTGTGACTTATTTTGTGAAATACAAATTGAGTCATTAAACATTAAAAGACCATGAAAAGTAAAATATCCCGTCTTGCCAGACTGCACATTATAAATCAGGTCTTTTTCAAACCTTAATTGTCACTATCTTGCACAGTCAGCACATAGAACAGAGAGATTGGGGATGTTACAAAAGAATAAAAGAGAAGTGTGCGGCTTTTTCTTTCATTAAATTGCCTGCTGATTTACTGATGCCTCATTTAGCTAAAATTCTACTTGTGGGCATACACTGTGAAGAAATCCTAGTTGCAAATTGTTAAGTTATCTGGATGACAAAAGGAATCACATCACTGATTCTACATTGCCTCTAGCAAAGTCTTGGAGAGAGAGAGTGAGTGTGTGTGAGAGAGAGGTGATGAGGTTGAGTACACCTGATTATTCTTGAATGAGGTGAATGGGTAATGGGCAGACAGAAATATTCAATTTGTCATACACTGGTCGAATGACTGACTGGCTGATGGATTGATTGACTGCCTTAATGGTTGGTTGGCTGACTGGTTTGCTTTTAGCATCTGAATGAGCTATAACTGCTCATATTTGACTGATATCGCTGCAGTAAAACTTCCAGCATTGTAAAAATGTGTCCAGAACTGCACAGTTTAATCTTTGCTCATTACAGTACAGTCAAAAATGAATTGAGGGCTAAACTGTGTTTGTTTATCATGTCAGCTTGTGTAACACGTTTATTTAATTCGGTTTAGTCTGTGTGATGCCTATTGTCTACGTGGACACAAGGGAGATATTTTAATTTGAATAACTCATTGATTATTAGTTTCGAGGCAAATGTCATAATGAGCATGTTAAATAATAATGGCTTTGTATACAAACCTCTATCTAAAATAAACTAAAATCAATGATTAATATAACATTAAGGAAGAAAAGACTACATCCAGGTTCATGTATAGATTTATGCTGTATTTTGTTTGAGGTCTGCATGATCATAAATGTGCTCTAATGAATGAAAGCTGTAGCCTTGTCCTTTTGTTTCTCCAGCTGGTCACTGGTCAGGTTATTCAAAATCATCATCGAACATCACAAAGATCAAATCATCCACAAAAGTAGCATCAAAATACTTTAAAACAAAATGAGACTGAAAAATTACTAAACAACAAACAGGTATCAAGAGTTATGAAGTGGCGTTCTTCTGAACTCGCTCAGCTTCCTGTTATTAATATTGCATGTGTTCCACTCTCTTTGACTCCACACTGATGAAAGTGATACAACAGAAGCCGTTTTTATTAGACAGGTGATTTTCTTCCGCTTTCTTCTTCTTTTCTTTAATTGCTCCTGCTAAGAAAACACTTTTCACATTTTTCGCTGTTAGATCAGTTTTCCTAACTCACCATTTTAGACAGAGACTGATCACACTAAAGTTTCTGCTGAAATATGCCTATATATGCACACGCTATAGTTAACTACATATCTATAGCACACAGACACTGATTTGCATAGCTGGACTGGCCATCGGGCATACCGGGCATTTGCCCGGTGGGCTGATGGTGATTTTTCGTTTTTATGGGCCAATGGTTTTTTATGTTTGTTTTTTTTGTTTGTTTTGTTTTGTTTTGTTTTGTTTTGTTTTTTGTAACGGTATAAACAATGAAAGGTGGTGTGACCGATGTGTAAAATGTAAAAATAACTCAGTTGTTTGGTGGTGGCTATGGCGGAGCTTCCATAGAAGCCAGCAGGTAAATGAGGGAAAGGGGAGGCAGGAGGAGGGGAGACCCGAGGTGGCCGCCGGTCCGAGTGTCAGGTGAACTGAACTTCAGGTAATAATGATCTGCAGTCTATCTGGGTCAGATATAAACCAAGTTTAGGTATAGTTTATTTTCGTTGTGCTGACTTTTTACAGAGTTTCTATACAGCTGGGTGGGTGCTATGATGTTACTGATAGCGAACTTTATTTTATTCATACGGTTAGTTAGTAGAGTTGCCAACCGTCCTGTAAAAAACGGAATCGTCCCGTATTCAGAGAAAATATTACACGTGTCGTAATAAGCTGAAAAGGAGCACAGTTTGTCCCGTACTTCAGCTAGAATGAAAAAAAGACACAAAGCTGCAGTTATTCTGTGTCTTTACGCTGTCAGCTGTTTCTTCTTCTCTCATTCTCTCCCCTCCCTCTCCTGTTGCTACTTCAATCATGAAACTGATCAATGATCAGCTGATCGGCTTTTCTGACGCAAGTCCCGTCTGTTTGTTTATCTCCCACTTTGCGCCAGAAAGAGGAAACCGGCGGATGTTGCGCTAAACAACAGCAGCAGGTTTAAGCTTGACCAGCTGTTGTTAGAATTTATTTAATATTAATTTCTAGTATCAGCTGAGGTTTGCGGGAGCCACAGCCGTAAAAGCTGCTGGTTATGATATCGGTTTGGATATTCTGGTGAGAGGGAAACATGAAGATGAAACCAGGTAATGTCCTTACTGAATCATCAGAGCTGAACAGGTGATGGAGAAACAGGTTTACCTTTTAGGTGACATGAATGAGTTGAAGGGAAGTTATGAACTGTTTCTGAGAGACAAATAACACCAGGATCCTTTTACTAAGTAGCTGACAGCTGGTAACTGTGCAGGGGCGGGTCTAGCAGGTAAGTTTTGCCAGGGGGCCAGGTAGGGCATTAACAGGGAAAGGGGGCACAAAGAAATACTTTTGTTTCTTATTCTCATTTAAAATGTCTCGCTTTTAATAAATAATTATCTGAATCTTACAACCAAAGTTTTTATCTGATGTAAAATGTATAGAAATCATACATATACCAACAAGACAGTGCACATCACTGTCACAGCAGCGTTTGTTTTCATTCAAAGGCTTTATGGCTTTTCCTATAATACCTGGTGGGCCGGTCTCTAGTCAAAATGCCCGGGCCGATTTTTTGTCCCAATTCAATTCAATTCAATTTTATTTATATAGCGCCAAATCACAACAAAAGTCGCCTCAAGGCGCTTTATATTGTACAGTAGATAGCACAATAATAAATACAGAGAAAAACCCAACAATCATATGACCCCCTATGAGCAAGCACTTTGGCGACAGTGGGAAGGAAAAACTCCCTTTTAACAGGAAGAAACCTCCGGCAGAACCAGGCTCAGGGAGGGGCGGCCATCTGCTGCGACCGGTTGGGGTGAAAGAAGGAAAACAGGATGAAAGACATGCTGTGGAAGAGAGACAGAGATTAATAACAGATATGATTCGATGCAGAGAGGTCTATTAGCACATAGTGAGTGAGAAAGGTGACTGAATGAAACTCAATGCATCATGGGAATCCCCGGCAGCCTACGTCTATTGCAGCATAACTAAGGGAGGATTCAGGGTCACCTGGTCCAGCCCTAACTATATGCTTTAGCAAAAAGGAAAGTTTTAAGCCTAATCTTGAAAGTAGAGATAGTGTCTGTCTCCCGAATCCAAACTGGAAGTTGGTTCCACAGAAGAGGGGCCTGAAAACTGAAGGCTCTGCCTCCCATTCTACTTTTAAATACTCTAGGAACAACAAGTAGGCCTGCAGTGCAAGAGCGAAGTGCTCTAATAGGGTGATATGGTACTACAAGGTCATTAAGATAAGATGGGGCCTGATTATTTAAGACCTTGTATGTGAGGAGCAGGATTTTGAATTCAATTCTGGATTTAACAGGAAGCCAATGAAGGGAAGCCAAAACAGGAGAAATATGCTCTCTCTTTCTAGTCCCTGTCAGTACTCTTGCTGCAGCATTTTGGATTAGCTGAAGGCTTTTCAGCGAGTTTTTAGGACATCCTGATAATAAAGAATTACAGTAGTCCAGCCTGGAAGTAATAAATGCATGAACTAGTTTTTCAGCATCACTCTGAGACAGGATATTTCTAATTTTAGAGATGTTGCGCAAATGGAAGAAAGCAGTCTTACATATTTGTTTAATATGTGCGTTGAAGGACATGTCCTGGTCAAAAATGACTCCAAGGTTTCTCACAGTGTTACTGGAGGCCAAGGTAATGCCATCCAGAGTAAGAATCTGCTTAGATACCATATTTCTAAGATTTTCAGGGCCGAGTACAATAACCTCAGTTTTATCTGAATTAAGAAGCAGAAAGTTAGCAGCCATCCAGGTCTTTATGTCTTTAAGACATTCCTGCAGTTTAACTAATTGGTGTGTGTTACCTGGCTTCATGGATAGATAGAGCTGCGTGTCATCTGCATAGCAGTGAAAATTTATGCTATGTCTTCTAATGATGCTGCCTAGGGGAAGCATGTATAATGTAAATAGAATTGGTCCTAGCACTGAACCCTGTGGAACACCATAATTGACCTTAGTGTCTGAAGAGGACTCTCCATTTACATGTACAAATTGGAGTCTATTAGATAGATATGATACAAACCACTGCAGTGCAGTACCTGTAATACCTACAGCATGTTCTAATCGCTCTAATAGGATATTATGGTCAACAGTATCGAATGCAGCACTGAGGTCTAGCAGGACAAGCACAGAGATGAGTCCACTGTCAGAGGCCATAAGAAGATCATTTGTAACCTTCACTAAAGCTGTTTCTGTGCTGTGCTGAGCTCTGAAACCTGACTGAAACGCTTCAAATAAGCCATTCCTCTGCAGATGATCAGTTAGCTGTTTGACAACTACTCTTTCAAAGATTTTTGATATGAAAGGAAGGTTGGAGATTGGCCTATAATTAGCTAAGACAGCTGGGTCTAGAGATGGCTTTTTGAGTAAAGGTTTAACTACAGCCACCTTGAAGGCCTGTGGTACATAGCCGATTATTAGAGATAGAGATAAAAAAAAAAAAAAAAAAAAAAAAAGAGATAGGTTGATCATATTTAAGATTGAAGCATTAATTAATGGCAGGACTTCTTTGAGCAGTTTTGTAGGAATGGGGTCTAAAAGACACGTTGATGGTTTGGAGGAATTAATTATTGAAGTTAACTCAGAAAGATCAATTGGAGAAAAAGAGTCTAACTTAACATTGATGGTACTAAGAGTAGCTGTAGATAATATTACATCTGTGGGATGATTATTGGTAATTTTTTCTCTAATGATAAAAATTTTATTTGTGAAGAAGTTCATGAAGTCATTACTAGTTAATGTTAAAGGGATGGTTGGCTCAGTAGAGCTCTGACTTTTCCCAGTCCCAGTCCAGCCCTGCTGATTTGCGTGAACACATTACATATGTCAGATTAAGGTAGATGAAAATAAACACATAAAAACCTTATTGTACCATGTAAACTTTTCATTTCATTGTCAGCTTGCTTTGCACACAGCCACAAATACACAAATATTATTAGACAAGTGCACATTAAGTAACAATTTCAAATTTTATAGTACCATCATTTGATTTTTGTGTTGCACGCTTTTATTAGTGCTACTCTTTGGTCCTGAGTTCTGACTAACACTGTGGTACAGAGAGAAGACCACGGATTGTTTGATTAGTTTGGAGATGTAGATTTCAGTTTTACATTAACCAAGTCTTTTACCATCCTCATATCTCAACAAACCTTTTACTAAACCTAACCTCTGTTATAAGATAAAATGCTGATGTTAATGATTAGTAGGATACTCTTCCTTTTCATATTTAAGTGGTGACCACCCAACTAACATCATCCATGGGCTCCAGCACATAAATGACCTTCTACCAATCTAAGTTCTTTCTTTTCAATCCAGATATATGTCCAAAACCAGAAATGATATATATTGCTTCAGCTGTGTTTTGGGTCTTTCCCAGGTTCTCCCAGGATACTTCCACAGGGAAGTGTCCGTTGGATGAGATACATTTCCCTAGGCTTTTTTCCACTTTGTGCGAATCCAGATACACAAAAATCAGCTCATTTTGATCTTGTTTTTTCTGCTTTTCTGTCTTTACCTAGCACTTATAATCAAAGGATAGGGCTGAATAGATCAATAGATCGATAGATCAAACTCAGTGTTCACCTTCTCTTTACCAGGATAGTCCTCAAAAACAGACAAATACAGTGGTCCCTCACTATAACGTGGGTCACCTTTCGCGGCTTTTTTGTGTGCAATTTTGCATGCTTTTTTTTTCAGGCCATTGTGTTCTGCGTCCTGATTGGCTGTAGACCATTGTCAATCAATCTCCTCCGTGCCGTGTCTCCTGTACAGCACAGAATGTGATCAGCTTGTCAAATTTACATAAATCTTTGATCGCTAGCAGTGTGACTCTGAAGGGCTGTACTGTATGCTTGTAAGTTTTCTTCCCAACAAACACAACAATGTTGACGAAACGTTTTCCACCATCAAAGGCATCAAAGGCCGATAAGGCAGACGAAGATGCTAACCACCGCACAAAAAGTTGGACTTCTGGACATGCTAAAGGACCATAAGGCGCACGGGATTATGAGGCGCATTAAGCGACACAAAACAGTCAAATAAGTCAAAATTTACTCAACTCATTCTTCTTCCTTCCTCCACTTCTGTACCATTGATTCATTACTGTTGAATTCTCTAGCAGCTGCTTTATTCCCATGTTCTGAAAACAGGGTTTGATCTTTGGTTTCATTCTATAATACTGGACTTCTTTTTCTGCGAAGGTTTCAAATTTGAGAGTGTTTAAACAAGAGAGAAACGTGTGAAAATGTTCATGCCTGTCTGAGAAAAGTGTATAAAATGTTTTACAGCCTTAAAACATCTATAATATCTGTAAAAAAAATAAAGCTGGCTACTTTGCAGATTTCACCTATCGCGGGTTATTTTTAGAACGTAACTCGTTTATCATGACTCCTGCGATAACCAGGGGACCACTGTAATAGAGAAATTGCACTGATCATATATGACCCTCTTGATCATCTGACAACCTTGATGCACTCTTGAAGCCCAAACCCAAAGGATCAAACCTCCAATTTAATAATCAAGATGATGTAGGCAATACTTTTGATTCACAACCACTTCTGTTACATATGGTCTTACAGACATACAAAAACTCAATACAATGCTACTGGTCATCAGCGGTGCTATATAATGGTAAAGTGAGTTCATTAGAGCAATAACTGTCAGGAGCCCTTTCAGGAATTATAGATTTCTGGTACATTAGTATGCATCTCATTACTAATAATTAAGGTCAGCCAGCTCTTTGGTCAGAGACTAATCCACAAATTTTGCTGATACGGGAGGAGCTTCAGTGCGATCGCATTAAAACTCAGTTACAGTATGTGGCTGGCCAATTATAGACACGTCCCTTCCCCATAACTGGACCCAAAGGGATAAAATCCAAAGTCTAATCTATGTTGTGTTTTAACAAGCAAAACTTTAAACTTCCTAAGTACAGCATTTTACTCATATCTGTGCAACTCTTTACTGAAGTTGTTGACTAATTTATCTGACATGTCCAAGTTCCTGTAGTCTTGATATTGCACACCAACACACAGACACAGCTGCTGTGAAACAATAAGAAAACTGCACAACGGCATTCAGGCAAAGTAAACATAACTTTCTGAAATGTTGTTTGCCAAACACACACATGGCCAACAGCTTATACATCCACTTGTTATGCTCTGTAACAGCTCTGTCAACTCCATGAAATGTAATCAAACCCAAACCACTCTTTTATCCACACGTAAGGAACATGGCAGATGTGAAACTTCAGTGTTTTGTCCCAACTTTCAAACTCTATAATGAAAAATAAATGTCTTGCATTTTTAATCAGTTGTGGAAGCTTTTCTGTTATAGTCTCTTTCTTTAGGGGAGCCCATCTGAGATCGAATGTAAAGGCAATATGCCACTAAACTGATAATAAACATGAGATCTGAGGTGACAGAAAAGGAAAAGAAGAAGTATAGAGGATATGAAAGGAAACTGAGTAGGTACGAAGCAAAGAGTGAACAAAGGAGAGGGTTTAGGAAAGTAAGAGAAGCAAAAGGAAGATAGTAGCTAGAATGATGGCTACCCATACACTCTTCTAATATAAGGCACAAATAGACCTGCCTTTTATCCTGGCAATGCACACACCATCCATAAAGCTCTGTCAAACCAGAGGTTTACTCATTTATGCTGCAAACATATATATCCGCACACCCACCCAGACACACACACACTGGTGCTCAGTTCATTTATGTTGCTGTTTATTACCATTATCACCAGACTAGAGGAAGCAAGCAAGAGCCAGGCTGCATTTCACTCCTTGACGCCCATCATCATTGTCTGAGTCTCAGGTGTTTATCGAGCTGTCACTTTGGAGGAAGCCCAGCAGGCATCCCCACACTCCTTTGCCCACTCTGTCTGTTGCAAACATTCATTGTTTTTATCACTTTTTGTGTTTGTTTCTCAGGTCCGTACTGCCCTTATCCACTTCGTTTCTTTTCTCTTTTCATCTCTTTTAGTTTTATTTTCATGCAGCCTCCTCTCCACATATAAGTTTGTTTTTTTACGCTCTTTCTTCTTCCACTCTGTTCGTTCGCTGTGATGACAATTGCCTCCTTACTTCATTATTATTTGTCCAAATTTTAATTTAGAGACTTCCTGGCCTTGTTCATGTGGTTTCAAAGGAAAACTGCTCCACTTAAGCATTTAATGATCTCGGAATCTGTTTTTCCTGTGGTTTAATCACTCCCTTGTGCATTTTTATCATTCAGGTAAAACATCATGGGTCTAAATTAGGTGTTGAGCTTATCAAAATTCAGCTACTGGGCCATTTTGGTGCCCATTATTTTAAAAGGCAATTACTGTGTGTGATAATTACGTTAATGGACAATTAAGAGAGACTAACTTTATCATGGTATAATTGGGGATCGACGGAGCTTTCTGCATTGGCAGCTATTAGGGGAAAAGCTTGTGCTTGCGGCGGTACACCATAACTTCACTTCATTTGATATGCTGCTTCAAAAGGTTTGACTGTTTTAAATTACATTTCTATTTAGACAGACATACAGTACACGGATGAAAAACTTTTACAAGCCAAATTAAGCATTAATCTGCTATACGTGGTGCTAGCATACATGTCATCTCAGCTTTTGATAGCAGATTATCAATTTAAAAATAAAATAAATAAATGAATAATAAATAAATGTGCAAAAACTGATACATTTTTATATTTGGATAAACTCCTCTTTTCTTGCTGTTGTCCAGCATGTGTGTTGTGTATTAGGTTTACTTCAAAATTGAACCTTAACCACAGTTGAACCACTTTGAGTACAGTAAACTCAATGTCATGTTAAAAATAAATTTTCCTGCTGGAAACAGCCACGAGATGTGTGCCAAGAAAATACCCCCACACCATCACACCACCACAACTAGCCTGAACTGTTCATACAACACATAATGGATCCATAGTTTCATGTCGTTTACACCAAATTCTGACCATACCACGACAAATCGAGGCTAATCACACCAGACAATGTTTTTCCAATTTTGGTAAGAAGGTTCAACATGCTGTGCATTCAGACAAGCATACCTTGGTTGTAACAAGTGGTTAGTTGAGCTACTGTTGTCTTCCAATCAGCTCAAAGCAGTCTGGCCGTCTTCCTCTGTCTTCTGGCTTCCAAGAGGCATTTTCGCCCAGGGGACAGTTGCTCACTGGATAGTTTCCCTTTTCTGGCACATTCTCTGTAAACCCTAGAGATGGTTGTGGATGAAAGTCTCAGTACATCAGCAGTTTGTGAAATTCTCAGACCAGCCCATCTGGTATCAACAACCACGCCACATTAAAAGTCACTTAAATGATCTTTCTTCCTCATTATGATCCTCAGTTTGAACTTCAGTGGGTTGTGTTGCCTAAACGCACTGATTTGCTGTCATGCAGCCAATGTTTTTCTTTCAAATGTGTTTTTTAATCATTCCTACATTATTTTTCTCTTTGGCCTCACTACAGTTTTAATGTATGAGCCTCTAGCCTCAATGTCCGCCTTCCTTTTCATCTTTTTAGCTTGACTTGATTTTCCTGTTTAACTCCCTTTACTCTCATTCTTTTCTTTCTTCTCTCACAGGGTTTAGTAAAAGTTAGATTTTTTCCCAAACGTAATTTTTGTTAAAAATTATTATCCCTCAAAACACTAATTTCTTAATTTTTTCGGATCCTTTTCTCATTTTCATTATGTCTCAAACAGGTATGATGTGATCTCATTTTCATCTCCTCTTATGTTTTACCCTGTCTACAGCTAGTTCTCCTGTTCTATAATCAACTTTTAAGTTTCCCTTTGTCTCCATCTGTTCTTCTGCCTCATTTCCTTTTTTGCTTCCATCTCTGTGGGTCCTGAACAGCTCATGTGGGGACACAGCATTTGCTGATAATGTCTCTCTTTCACTTAGTCCCAGACTCTTTCCTCTATATTCTCTCAATCCCAGAGGTTTCAGATTCTCATCTTCCTCTTCCTTCTTGGTCCCCCTGTTTGTATCCCTCCCTTACCGTTCCCTCTCCCTCCTCTTCCCCTCTACTCTCCTTCCCTCTCTGTTGCCACGCTCCCATGGGTGCAGGTGGTAGAGGATGACGTTTCGCTTTGATTGCTGCATGGCTGCAGGCGTTCCCGGGGCAGAGTAGCTGTGAAGCTTCAGTCTGCTGGATGTAGTGGTAAATAATCCCAACTGGGGAGAGAGGAACAGAGAGACACTGGAGGGGAAGCAGGAAGGAAAGGAGCGAATGTGTGTGCATGAGTGTGTGTAAGTGTGTGTGTGTATGGGCGGGAATTGTCTGTATATCTGTGGATATGGATTTTGGTTTGGAAGGGATACGTTATCACCCTTTTCCTTTTGGGACAGATGATAGCACATTTGGACTGTTTTATAGGCTTCAAATATTTATATATTTTTAAACTATTATGTTTAAGGGACAGTCTTGACTAGAATATGCTGTAATATGCTTGAATATGCTGACAATACATGTCAATATTATTATACATGAAATGATCTAAACCCCATATTTATATACAGGCTGCAGTGTTAGCTCTCAGAAATGGAAACGAACTTTTCCTCAAAATGTGACATTGCCGTACTGATTAACATTCACAACAGTGCTGTTTGGGACCCACAAACAAATGTTTTATTCATCAGTGACTCGCAACCAGAGCCATTTTAACAAGACAATTCTGCATTATTAGAATATTCACAGGGTGGCGTACCTGCCGCCTTTTAAAATCATTTTGGGCTTTTAATGAGACACAATGTTTGTAGTTAAGAAGTTCAAATAAATTTATGTTCAGTTGTGGGGTTACCTTCTAAATTAAGATAGAGATGAGTTGTTCAGAATATATTGCCAACAACACAAGTAAGTGATTTCTGTTGCTAAAAATGATAAATAAACAGATAAATGCTGTAAGACTTTGCAAATGGTATAAGCCAAGCTTTTTTTCTTTACAATCTTGAAATAACAGTCATGCAGCACAGATGCAGATGGAGCAGCGCTGTATAAGATTGTGGCTGTTCTTCCAAAACCATTGCTAATTATTTTTTAAAAATACATATTTTGGGTTGTGACAAAAGTACAGTTAAAGTTTGTGTAAGTTTATGGCTATGTTTGGCTAACGGCAATAGTGAAAAGCAACAGGTTTTATTTTGGGGCACTTGTAGAAGTGAATAATAGTGTCCTGATTTTGATTACATGTAATCAGCTTTTAAAATTCTGTCCATTACAACAGTCATGCATTTTTATTGGGTGCTCTTACAGTTCATCGTGTTTTTGTTCCACTACCATTAAACCTACACACAACATCTGGTTAGGTAATATCCAAAAGTATGAAATTAATAAATATTCAGAATCATGTTTTTCTGTTTTATTTCATCCTGCAATACTTGTGTGTAATGCAGTCTCCTAAATTTTACTACCTGCTCTTTAAAAACAGATTTAAATCAGAATATCAAAAAGGACAAGCAATTAGCACAATTAGAGTTAGATGTGCAACTACTTCTCCCTCTCTCTCATGCACACACACACACACACACACACACACACACACACACACACAGGCACACACACACACACGCACACACACACTAGTTAAATCTTGGCATCTTCTTGGAAGTACTTTAGAGAGAATGTTCCTTAAAAGAGAGCTTTGGTCAGAATTAGGAAAATTACTGGATCCTTTTTCAGAAATGTTTGCAGTACATTGCATAGACATAGTATGTTTAATGGGGAATGGGGCATTCAAATGTTTGCCCTTATAAAAAAAATTGTAATCGCACAGTATGACATCATACCAACAGATAAGGGACTTTGCTGACCCTATTTTGGAAGGAGCAACAAAGTAAGATGAATTTGTATAAAATGTAATGTAGATGTAATGAAACTTCATTTGAAGTAACAAGGCACATTGAGGGAATAGAAGCTGGCACTAGTTTATCTCATACAGTATATTTACAGTTTTATACTTATCTGATGTAAATATCACATAACGATGATGACCACCATGGTTATTTTGTCTATTCATGCACAATGATACAGTTTTGCTGTACAGAGATTCATAAAGTGCAAAAAACTCAATCGTATATGAATAACAGAAATAAATGACAGAGCTCTGGTGCTTAATCATCACAAGTCAGCTTAATGTTCTGCTATATTTGCTGAAGGTCTTTACTTACTTTACTAAGTGAAACAAATTTCGTTAGTTCCTCTCAGTCTCAAAAGTGTCCTTTCCTTAAAAGGTTTAACAGGGCTGAATATAAGTAAAATGAAATTTAGGGATAAGTGTCATATGGTGAGAGATCCACCTTTCATGAAAATTGGAGATTGTGTTGCAGAAAGGATTTATCTTGTCATTTTTATTGAATGACGGTAAATTTGTGGGCTTTTGAGTGACAGTTGGCAACTCCACGATTAATAACAGAAATAAACAAAATATAGCTTCAAGCAATTGCTTGATATTCTGACCCGACGTCTATGATGAATCCTCAGAAGTTATTGTCAAAACACAAGAGAGAAATGTCTGTTTAAGCACTTCAGCTCACTACATTTAATTGATTTAAAGGAGGTATGCTAAGGACTTTAAGGGTTTGGAGGTCACTAAGAGAGATGAAATTTTATAGACATTTTTTTATATAATACCAAAGAGTATAAAAACGTAACAACTACAGGATTCTTGATTGTGTCATATTATAATATATGCTGACCTGATGTCTGCAGTGAGCTCTGTGGAGTTTCTCGTGTCAGTATTGCTTATTATTTTATTTATTGGATTCTTTACATGTTTTATGGTTTGATCCACTTTTTTATTCTTCAGTGAGACATGCTGAGGTTGTATCCCACCTCTTATCACTATCACCTTGGGTAAGTTCAAGTTCCACTCAGGTTTGGGTTGGATATGCTGTAAGGAAACAGATGCAGGGATGATTGCTGAATCTTTTAGTGATAAGTAGGGTAGGAAGGCCAGCCTTCAAATGTTAAGCCAAGCATGCCTCCATTCCTGAATATCCTTTCTGCCAACACAGGGTCAAGTATCTCCAAAACAGAGTATATTTCAAGATCTATGGTGAACTCCAGTTGGTTTCAGTATGGTTGATAAAGGAAACTAAATAGATTTTGTCAATGAACATGTAAACAGAAAACTATCAATGCCAATGCAAACTGCCTGTAGCTTTACAAAGCATGCAATTTTTACATAAATTCATTAAAATTCTGCATTAACTCTTGTGTAGCCAATATCACTGCTGAGAAAAGAATCTATTTATTTTCAAACCAAATGCGACACATGAATAACCGGGTTAGACACCTGACATGGCCTTTAAAACTGGCAATATCTAAGGCAGTGTTTCCTAACCACTGTGCTGCAGCACATAGGTGTGCCGTGAGAAAGGTGTGCCGTGGAAGATTATCTGGTTCCACCTGATTAGTACTCGATTGCCGGCGATCACCGTAACGGGCAGAACGATTACATTCTCTTCCACTAGAGGGCAGTACAACTACTGCTCTAATTAAATGGGTTACCAACTACCTGTAAAACAAAAGAGGACAAAGAAGAAATTACATGCTGTGAGACGCAGCGGATAATAGCAATAGATAATTATTTGAAAAGAAAAAGTAGTCAATCTGACCTGGGTCCTGGAGAAAATTCCAACCCAGATGAAGGCCCTAGAATGAGTAGTGGACAGAAGAAAGCAAAAAAGGTATACTGGGGACAAACCAAACCAATTCCTCTATACCTGGTGTGTTGGGAAAAATGATCAATATGCTATTTGTTTGGTGGTGTGCTGTGTGTTTTTTCTAATGTGAAAAATGTGCCATGGCTCCAAAAGGTTGGGAAACATTGACCTAAGGCATAGCTAGAGCTAGCTTAATATAGTACCTCATTCACAGTTTAGATGAATTACCACATATAGACCGTAAACAAATAGTTAATTAAACCTTCCTGAAAAGTTTTTAAAACAATAAAATGACAGGTCTCTACTTTAGGACTGAGACCAGCTGATATCCACATTTGATGAGAATATCAACCACCTTCTTTCTTGCTGTGTTGCCCCTATACAGTATGTCATAAATATTGCATTTCATTCTGTCTACTCATTTACAAATTATTTAAAAGTTTGGCTTTCTCTGATACCAATAACTCTACATTGTCCTCACAATTATCGATTAGATCATTTCAAGCAAACTGGCTGCCAAGCCACATTTTCTAGGAATTTCATAGTCCCTCCAACCATAGTGTTCTGCACACTGACTAATCCATCTTAACCTGATTACCAGCCTGCTAGCAACTCAAATACATATGTGAAATTTGCAGACGGTTCTAAATGCATGACTCATTTTAAACAGTGATGAGGCTGTATTAATAAAGATTCATCCATTATAAAGTAAAGCTGGACACAATGTAATGTATGTATATGGTAGCTAATCAGTTACAAATGTGCTACTATTATCCTGAATTAAATCAATTTTAAATGGCTCTAAGAATTCACCCTTTCTATATACAGAAGTGGTCAGGTGAATAATGCAACGTTGACAACTGAGAAAAACTGTTCTCATTTGGTCTATGTAACATGAGCGATGACTCTATTTACTCTTTGTTTTGCTTAAAGAATAATTTAACTGCTTCACTTTTAGTGCAGGCTGAAAATAATAGACTGTCTGTGTGTTTGTTCACTCAACACAGTGGTTCATATATGGGTCATTTTAGAGCAGTCCTCAAATCAACTTTAGTTGCTCTTGGCAGTGTCAGGGAAAAACACCAGGCAGAAGCATACACAACCCTATTTCTGCTCTAAGGAAACACCGTTATAAACCTTGTAGACTGAACATTAATTATTATATTAGGAGACCAGGAGCACCTGCTGCATATTTAGTTGATTTTTATTTCAGGAGCTCATTATTATTTAAAAAACATTGCCAATTTTTGCTAAATCCCAACGATATTTTGTATAATAGAGCCTCGAGGCAACTGTTGTTATCATTAGGAACTATATAAATAAAACTGAACTGAATTGTAATATTATGTATGAAGAGGGAAGCTGGGATATGGGCATATTTGATGTTAGGATAATTGCTAAATTATTGCTAAATGTTATTCTTCTGGTCAGCTAATTGATGTAAATGTACCACTCTTGTCTGGTTAAGATCTATGGTCTTTAGTTGTCTTGGTTTAGACTGTAACATAATCTCAGATAACTTCACACTATTGTAAAAGATTACTTTTTTGTTGCCACCTTTTCATGGTTTTTTCAAAACTAAATACTGGTTACCTATGCACTCCTACTGCACTTCAGCAAACACATGTTCAAAGAAACTCAGAAACCATAAGGGTAAAGAAGGGGAATTATATGAGCCACAGCTGGCATCTCACTGGCTCATGCAAACATCACACAAATACATTTTCAGCTTTTGTCACAGGTAAATAGATCATGAGAAACAATATTAGTAATACTTGTTTAAGTTAGCTGTTCATCATCTCGTCTATATTTAGATTCTGACCAAAGACAGACCTGCTTTGAGTAGTCTCCTTCCTTCTCACTGATTATAGAATATTTTAGTTTTGGTCCTTAGACAAAACATTTACAAAAGTCAAATGTAAGAGAAAAGTGAAAGAATTTTCGTCTATGATTCATTATTTGCTGAATCTTAGCACTGGTGAAAGTGCCTAGTTTTTTCTCGTCCTGCTCAATATGTACAGCAGATGTTTAGATTAGGCTGTTAAAGAGACACACATATACACGCACATATATAACAGAGGTAAATATTTTTATGATATGCATTTGTTATTAATCAACACTTGTTATTAATCTCTGGCTCTCTTCCACAGCATGTCCTTCATCCTGTCTTCTTTCTCTCACCCCAACCGGTCGCAGCAGATGGCCGCCCCTCCCTGAGCCTGGTTCTGCCGGAGGTTTCTTCCTGTTAAAAGGGAGTTTTTCCTTCCCACTGTTGCCAAAGTGCTTGCTCATAGGGGGTCATATGATTGTTGTTTTTTTTTCTCTGTATGTATTATTGTAGGTCTACCTTACAATATAAAGCGCCTTGAGGCGACTGTTGTTGTGATTTGGTGCTATATAAATAAACTTGAATTGAATTGAATTTGTAAGGAAAAATATTTTGCTAGGTAAATAAAGTACTGTACATGCGTAAAATGCTACAGCGAAAATTGACAAATTACTGAGACACTTGAGTAGAAATTATTGCTAATTTTGCATGATGTTTTCAAATATTCTGAAGGTGCAGCAGGGTGTCAGACTTACTTGGCTATTACTAGAATCATCCCTACTTCGTGTTGAAGAAAATGATTCATAATATTAGGAAAATATCTAATTTCTCAATCTGAGACATTTGACATATTACCTTCATGTTTTCTATCGGGATTTTGCATGTATGAAACGCCCATCTCATAACAAACAGATTCAATTGCCCATGAGCAAAGACATTAACACTCACAATGTTATTTGATCTCAAATGACCTAATATTTCACAGATGACATCCATTTGTTCTTAAGGAACATTATAAAGACATTTATCTAGTGTTGCTGTACAGAAAAAAAAGTGTATTCCAGAACTTAGGGCCATAGTATGGATTCTTGATACTCTGTACTGTAATCTCAAATCTGCGCCACACCTGCTGTCACGGGCCATTTTCCACTAGGAAACATTAATGTTTGAAAGTTATTTTCCTGGCTCCTGTTCAGCTCATCCACTCACAGCACAGCTGCCTCTGCCACCTGATGATCAAAAAAATCTGAAAACAGTGGTTGTTACAGGCAACTATGAAAATAAAATATCATGCCTAAGTCACCAAGGTAATACAGCGTGTCATAAATGCTGCATAAATTCATTGAATCAGGGTTGAATTTCTACTCTAATTCAGTCTTACTTATAAGACAATATATATATATGGTGTGGTCCTAAACTTTTGATCAGCTGTAAAACAGTCTGTTTCACTTTAAGCATTGTTTTCAATAAATTGAATGTTTAGTCTCACTCCCATTTCTTCTTGTTGCATGTTGAAGCTCTACTTGGAACCTTGTTGATCCAACATTGCAAAATATGATTTCTTGCCATTTTTCAAGTGGTCTTAAACTTTTGATGGGATTGGAAACGTGAGGAAAGAGCAGACTCAATTGCACAAACTATTTACAAGGTTTACAAGGTTGAGAGAGGGCTGAGGTAAGTAGTACTTGTGGAGGAGTACTTGTAGATGCAGGCCGGTTGGCATAGGAGGGGTAGCCGTGAGTGTGTCCAGGGGATGGAGGAATATGCGGGTGAGATGTATCCAGATTCCAGTCGGTCCACAGGGGAGAGATATCCACAGTGTGAAATCCTTAGTCTGCAGGTAGACTGGAGAGCTGGGTGGAAATGAGACTGTGCTGCTGATAAGCATGGCAGGAGATGGACAGAACTGGAGACGGAAAACACGTTAATCCAAAAACAGGGGAGCATGAATATCGAACACAAGGAAGGCCGAGTTACCACCAATGGTAGCAGGACGAACTGGCGGAAAGTGGCAGACACGATTTAACAACCCTCCAGATGATGGCCTGGAAATTAGGAACAGGTGATGTGCTGACAAAACTGCACCCCAGGGGATGGGCAACTGGAACTCATCATAAACTTGCTATATAATTTTTTCTGCCACAGCCAAAGGAAAAGAAGCATGGTTCATTGTGCTTGCTGTTGACTATATTTTCCACTTATAAGGACAAGCTTGCTTTTAAAATTAAACACACTCCCTAGGCATTTACCATTTCAAAGCACAAATAAAAGTTTCACTTAACAAAATTACCATCTGCTGAATTTGTAATGTTTTAAAAGTTCTGCTTCAAGTGGTGAGATGAGGACATTTGCAGACCCCGAGATACTTAAACTGCTCAATTTCAGCAGTAACTTATGCCTGACCCGGAATGAGTAATCTACCCTTTTCTAGCTGTGGACTATGGCCTCAGACTTGGAGGTACTGATTCTCATCCTGTGTACGTCACACTTGCTGCAAACCACCGTAGTGCACAGTGGAAGTCTTGAAACTGAGCTTAAGTCTTGCTCTGTGGTCTTAACTCCTCATAAACCCAAGTTGTTGCTCCAGCAACTGCTCAGGTTGCAATACCACTTGGCCTGTTGGCACCTGTCACACAAGACAGCTAAGCTCAGTAGGACTGTCTTCAGGTTGATGGGGTTACTGCCACAACAGACACCAACCACCCAGTGTCCATAGCTTTCTACAACAGCTTCAGCAATTAAGGTGTGGAACCTGGTCTACTCAATATCCCCAGGCTCCCTCAGAATGCTTGCAAACTGACCTTGGCCAAATTCTCACAATGCACCTTCACTACACATGGGTACTCCAGGTCCAGCTCCCTCACCTGCCATCTGATCAATTGGCAGATCTGCCAACTGCCAACACAAACTAAAATGCCATTCAAAGGCATTTTAGTTTGTGAATTTTACATGGCCCTGGATGAGTGCTGGGACAGTTCTGTGTAATTTATAAGAGATCTGACCATTCTTAGCAATTCAGTCTTTATTTTAATATAGCAGCTTATCTCGCTCTGTTATATCACAATACGGTAGAAAGCATCATGTCATGATGAACTAGCATATCAAATCAGATCCTTTTAGAAATTGATGAATCTTCATTGAACGCTTTAGAAAGTAGTCATGTTAATCTTTTACAAAGCATCTTCTCAAATTTGAGTCAGACTTTGCATTTACATCTTTGTATCTGTCGCTGTAGAGACTACAGTAGACACAGAAGGATTTATGAGGCAACGCTGAGCTGTAGAGTTACTTTATGAGCTGGCAGCCGTCTTTTGTGGGCAGGTGCTCAGCCATGTTTTTACTGCCATTGCACTCCTCCTCCTGCTCCTCCTCCTCCATCCCCCGCCATTCTGCCAAGTCGTAGAGTCCTCATCAAGGACAATGGTAAGTCTCTTCTTGTGTGTATAGAAAAGAGGATGTCTGATGCTTGCAGAATTAGAAAAATAATGTCATACCAGGTATAGAAGCTGCTTAAATATCTGCATTAGGTATTATATTTGTAAAGCAACCTGTTTTCTTTCACTGCTGTCAATTATAAATTAAAATCAGTTCCAAGTCTAATCTGTTCCTTAGACAAATAGGAGATTTAGAAAAACAAACATTATTTTAGTTGTTATTAAAAACTTTCTTGGCAAAAGTTTAATTATACAATTGATGTACTGTAAGTCAAATAACAAAACCTAAAGAACCAAAACCTCAATAGTCAATTAAGGTAATATTTAAAAATACATTAACATCAATAAATACATTAACAAAAAAAAGGTTCATGCTGTATTATGTGCTAGCACATATCATATTCTATGTAGAAAAAAAAAGTTGTATATGTAATGCACATCCACCTAATACTCTAAGTAACATTAGATTGTATCTGTGTCCAAAACATCTTTGTGATAACCGCGATTCCAAATTTCTGTCTTTTCACTTTGCTTCGGTTTTCTATATAAATGTTCTTTGTGGTCACAAAGTATTTGGGAAATAAGTATAATTGTTTGGCATGCAGCAATAAGGGTACAGTTTGATTTTAGAGTTTATTTTGCTGCTGGAAATAATGAAGGTAGTTGAGTGAAACAGGACAGTAATGCTTGAAACGTGGTACAACACCACTGAACATTGCAGATTGTTAAAATACTGTAACCGCCTGTACATGTGATGATGAATATCGACAGAACATCTGAACGATATCAATATCATTTTCTTAACAGGACGTTTGGCTCTGTTGAGATACAGGTATAACAATTCACAATAGTAATGTGATAATGTCCTAATGTTATAACTGAATCTTCTGTGAATGCATTTAAATTCTGCAGTTCCAATCACACACTTCATTTAATGAATAAAGAAAAGTGTTGATAAAGATGTCATTCAGCATAGCTGACTTAATTTAGAGCATCTCTTAAAAAAAGTAAATTAACATGAGATGAACTGTAAATAGTAAATCATGAAGCTAAAACTTTACACCTAAGGAAGTAATAAGGGCATTCATCACCTTATTAGTTTATTGCCTACAGTAATTTAAAGCAATTGCTTCGGGCTGTCAGTCTCTCTGAGGAGGCTGTACTTGCCAAATAGTAGGCGTTTCTGTCTATGGACAAGAAGTAGTATAAGATTTATAACTCCATTGAGTTTTTCAGCTACCCAGTTAAAGGTACAGTAACTGAATTGTTTAAGGTCACAGTGACAATGTATTATGTAAAAACACTACATTGTGTAGAACTCAGAATAATGTAACACATTTTCCTTTCATCTTTCCTAAAAACACCTGCATAAATAAACAGTTTGCATATAATCTGTGATAATTTAACCTGTAAAAATATTTCTTTACCAAACAAAATTAATTTACTCATTCATGAGAATATCAAAAAATCTCCAAAACATATTTAAGAAAATGTTTATTTTGTCCATTGTGACATGACTCATACCACACCAAAATCCTTTTTGTAAAGATGCCATTAGAAAGCATTAGTAGTATCTTTAATGAACGATATATATTTATTACTATAAGTGTCTGTATAGCTTCGCCCAGAAATGCACTTGAATATTAATAGAGACATAAAGAAACTGGATGTTACAGTGATACAAACACCAAGATAATAAATCATCTCACAAGACGCTTTGTGGCCAATCAGACTTATGCGTGTCGATATGCACTGGTATACAGTTCCTCAATGGCCACTTAAGGCCGTCTACAAAAACAACTCCATTCCTATCGACTCTAAATGTGTCAAATTCAGTTTCACCAAGAACCACAGTGGGAAATGAGAATCACATCAAGTGCCAGACATATATAGTGTTTCGATATGGTTTTGTATTATCATCAATGTGTGTCTCATCCAGCATTTTCACATATAATGTGGTCCACACAAAGCCCTCAGTTAAACAACAAATTTAATTTATTAGACTTTATGAAAGTTTGTTAAGCAAAATAATGGATTCTAATTACACTGTTACAGATAGGCTACCATACAGCCAATTTCAATTTACAACCTATTTCACAAGCATGAATTTGACAGCTACTGATGATACAGGTTAACGAATGATCCTAATGTAAGAGCACAATTACTGAATCGTTAATTATTTAGTTCTTGCACAATGCAATCGTACCTCACAGACCTGAACAAGACGACTCGGTGGTTGTGTAGGAAGCTTCATAAGGGACTGAGTTTAAATAAACTAGCACTTTTGTGCTGTAACTCTTCACTTTGACCATCTTCTTATGATCTTTGAAAGGAGAAACTGTGTGGTGGCAAATGGACACATAGGCTCTCTTTACACTCAGTAAAAAAGTACAGTACTTGGAGAGTATAGAGTTGTACCTAGCTTTATAACTAAAATAAAACAAAATAATAAAAAAAAACTGTAGAATGTTTTTGTCTATTTTAAACTACAGGTCTATTTGGAATGTATGAATAGCCTACCCGACATTAATAAATGGATGATTAATCCTTAATAAATGTTTCAGTATACTTCTCAAGTCTCAGCTCTCATTTTTTTGAATGAATTAGTTTTCAATTGTCACACAATATCATATTCTGTTTTACCAAAAACATGAAAACAGCCATAATGATTTAAATATATTTCATGGAAAGTGAAAAAGGTAAGACCATGCTTGAACTGCTGGGATTTAATGTTTATCTCACTTAATTCATAGTTAATTTAAACGAAATAAAATCAAATAAACAGATTTTAATTCTATTTTCATATCCTTTAATTACATTGCAGTCACAGATTTAATGTCTGTGTCAAGGCACCCTCTGACCTCTCTATGACTTCGCGTCTTCTGTTGCTACTATGCTGTTTCAAGGTTCCCCCACAATCCTTCAAACAATAGCAGGTGCCTGTCTTTGCAAGAACCTGGGTAAATGTTCAGTACAATGTCAAGGTCCTTCTCCTGTATTAAAAAATACACACAGACATGGCATGTATAGTTTCACAAACAAACAAACAAAAAAACAGAAAACAGAACAAAATAAAAATAAATAAAAAACATTTTATTATATAAAATATGCAAAAACAGAGTCTCCTGCAGCCTTGCACACAAAGCAGTGAGCAATCAAGACAGCTTGAAGATGATTTATATAAACATTAAACCCTCTTTCAGTGATGCAAAAGAGGATATTTTTCCAAAAAAGTGGTCCGAGAATAAGCCATAGATTGTGTAAACACAGACATTGTTGCATAGCCCACTTAATTTGAGCTTTAAAGACTTTTCTTAATGCCATAGTTTCCAATCTTCTTGTAAGATAGGAGGGATTTAAATCCAGCAAACTTTCCTCATTTGTCCACAAATTACCTCAAAGTTCCCTGCTGGGCCAAGATAAAAGCCTTGTAAGAAATGAACAGACAAGATGTCTCGTGTTACCTTCCCCTATCTGGTCCTTAACCATGCAAGGGTGTGTTAGCCAAATAGACCCCATCGGCTGTCCCTGGGGGGGTCAGTTTGCTAAGTAGTAAACCTGTGTTCTGTCAGGTGTCATTAAAGTCCAGCGGGAGTCTGAGGGGACCTGTCACGACTAGGAGTAATGGATGTCTTCTTCACTGATTGCTAGCAGGGATGGAGTCAGCACAAACAGCAAATTAGAAGTGACATTTTGATGGAGGCAAAGCTGGAAACACAGCTGGTCACATAAGACAGAAAAAGGGAAGGACACAAGTGAAGAGAGAAAATATAAAGAATAAATGATAGAAGAAAAGAGGTGTCCAAAACAAAGCCAGTGTATATTTGATTTTTTTTTCTGCTGTTCGATAGTGTGTTTTAATATTTTCTGTTTTAAGAAAAGGACAACTTGAACAGTGACACTAAAGGGCTGCCCACAGCTGATTAGCCCTCCTTGAGCAGCTGGGGGTGAACCACTTCACTACGAATTGTCATGAAAGCGGTTTGTGGGAAAGTGAAGCGAATGACTCATTTTGCTGTATTAATTTGCATGGTTCAATTTAAAAGATAATAAAAATGTGACAGAATGTATATCATCCTTGAAATGATAGGTTTATTGTGATGCTCTTGAGAGAACCTACATATTGACATGAGAAATATCTTTATGCTCCGGGCTCATTACACATGATCATTAGCAGTGAAGGGCAACAACAGTGCTGCACTGGGCAAAGGAATACTGTACTGTCACTGCATCAATGACAACAACCAGCCAAGCGACAAGCAACATCCTCAATCTCTTCAGGCTAATAACACAAAGAAAACAACACCAAGGGAATCACTCAGTGTCACTCAGCAGACTCGGGTGAGATGAGCACAGGAGCTGACATTATGAAATGGATTAAATTTGAGACCAATTAAAAATGAATTGCTCGAAATGAGCGCTGACCCTCGCCGAATTGGATGCCAGTGATCTCATTAGGCTGGCTTCTCACTCAGTACAAGCCAGCAGCTGGAGAACAGGCCCACCTGACACACTGTCAGAGAGGGAGAAAACCCAAAGGGCTGCTGCTTGCAGTGGGTTGAGAATGATACATACTCAAGATATGTGGCATGTGTGTGGATGGCCCTTCTGTGACTGTGCATGTTTGTGAGTGTATAACACTGTTGTGTTTATGTGCCGTACATGCAATAATCCATATTTGGTATGATTTTGCATCTTATTTACATTCATTTATATAATATTTATTTATATAATATAACACTTAAAAATACTTATAATAATACTTATCTTCTAACCATGTACCTATGTCAATTAAATAAAAAAGTATAGGAATACATGTTG